>NC_050517.1:34566034-34616387 GCF_002922805.2 Oryzias melastigma | reverse complement strand
GGTGAAGTTATAAAAAACTGCTTTGCAATTGAAATTTTGAAATTTGAAACCTAAAAAAAAAACAGAACATTGGAAGCTGAAAATAATATTTCTTTTAGAGTAGCAAAAAGTTTAAGACATTTAAAAATGTTTTTGGCCAAGCAATAATATTGTTTTCAATTCGTTTTATTTGGGCTTCAATTAATGTATAGCTCCATACAGTCCCAGTGATGACATTTTCAGATTCAAAACCGGAAAAAAAGAGTTGAAAGTGAAAAAATAGATTTGAAACTGAAAAAAATGTTTTGAAATTGAAATTTCGAATTTTTGAAACCTAAAAAAGCATTTGAAGCTGAAAATAATTATGTTTTATTTTAAATAGCAAAAATTTTCAGACATTTTAAATTTTTTTTTGGCCAAACACCAATATTTTTTTCCAAGTTGTTTCATTTTGGTTCCAAATAATATTGGCCTCAAATTAGCTCCATAACATAGCTGTTTTCTTCTCTGATGTCCGTTTGTAGGCTAATAAAAGAAGTGTAAAAATTTCAGGAGGGGTCTAAACTCAAAAATTTCAAGTTTTCCAGAAAGTCACACATAACCAGATAGGAGCCCAGACTGCAGAAGAGTGGAATAAAAAGTCACTATAAATGGGTCTCGATCACATGGCCAGACTAAGAAAAAATAAATAAAAAATAAATCATGCATCTCTGATAGTGTTCAGGGGGCCGGACCAGATTGGGCCATAGTTTGGAGAACCCTAATCTAGATCACAACCATCTTAGGAGGTTCTCCTGTGGCTCCACAGTATGTTTGGTCTTCAGGAGCTTCTGAGGACAAACCTGCTCCAGCTGGACCGTCTTCCTCGCTGCAGCATCACCTAAAGTCATACCTGCTCACTGAGGAAATCTTCTCCTGACGGAGAATGACTTAGTGGTCGTAACCATCAGAATAAATAGAGATAAAACCGAATCTTTAACACCACGGCTTTTCTCCATCCTCATGTGAAACATCCAGACGGACCGAACAATGACGCCGTCCTGCTAATGGAAAAGATAATTCAAAGTTCTCTCTGTGGCGATTCAAAAGGAGACAAAGGGGAAGCAGCAGAGCAGCAAAATAAATGGCCGGTGAATTATTAACGCCTGTCATTTCAGACTCATTTGCAGGATGGAGATAAATGGAGCTTTTGTTGACAGCTGCCCGAGCCGATCTGAGCACAGAGGAAACTGATCAGGGTCCGGACCGGCGAGGTCTGCCTGCAGAAACCAGGAGGACATGCAGCCCCCTCACATGCACCCCTCAGCTTTTTAAGAATCTGAAATCTTATGTTGAAGAGCTCAGCCTGGAAACTCTGAAGTTGGAGGAGGAGTGACAGAAAAGAAGATGAATAAATCTAGAACCCCCCATACTGTCACCCCACTGCAGACTCACTGGTGGTACATGCGGAGGACATCGTACAGGTAATCCTTCTCTGCGTCATTTTCAATCAGCAGCTCCACCTGAAAGCAGAAAACAAACACGGTGACGTCCTCACAGCCGGACGCTCCACGCAGTGCACGCCCACGCGGGAGGCGTACACACCTGGTGACGGCTCAGGTGCAGCAGGATGGTTTTCAGAAAACGCTTCGGCCAGTCGCTGATGCACATTTTCGCGCTTTGATTCTTTCCTCAACTGAAGGGAAACCTTCAATCAGTGTGACCGACGGAGGAGGAGCGTTGGAGTGAGGAGGTCCTGCCTCCTCTCACCCTCAAGGCTCAGGTGGAGAATAACGGAGGACACTCAGCGGTGTCGCCTTACATGTGGAGATATCACCCAACACCTCCTGCTCCCATCAGAGGGAGCTGCAGCCTCAAAACTTCACATCACCAAGGAGGTCAGGGGTCGGACTCCGGGCCTCAAGTCCTGCCTGGTCTACTGCCAGGATCAGGTGTATGGAGCTAAGATGGGGCCAATATTATTAGAGACCCAAATAAAACAAATTGGAAAAAAATATTGGGCTAAAAAAATTGTAAAATGTCCAAAACTTTTTGCTTTTCTAAAATAAACTTTATCACTTTCAGCTTCAAATTTTCAGTTTTTCGGTTTCAAAACTCACATTTTCAAATTCAAATAAATTTTTTCTATTTTGAATCTGAAAATTTCTGTTTCAAAACTTTTGGCCCCACTGTGGCACATTGGGGCGGGGCTAACACAAAGGACCAATCAAAATCAATCAGGGTGGTAACTTCAGACTTTCAAATTTAAATTTGAAAAATTTTCACATTTTCAGGTAACCTAAATAACAAAATATTTGAAGCTGAAAAGAATGATGTTCTATGGAGCTAAAATGGGGCCAATATTATTTGAAACCCAAATAAAACAAATTTAAAAAAAAATATTGGTGTTTGGCTAAAAAATGTAAAATATCCAAAAGATTTTGCTTTTTAAAAATAAACGTAATCATTTTCAGCTTCAAATTTTCTGTTTTTAGGTTTCAAAACTTACATTTTCAAATTCAAATCTATTTTTTCACTTTCAACTCTTTTTTTTAATATTTTGAATCTGAAAATTTCTGTTTCAAAACTCTTGGCCTCACTGTGGCGCATTGGGGCGGGGCTAACACAAAGGACCAATCAAAATCAATCAGGGTGGTAACTTCAGACATTGAAATCTGAATTTGAACAATTTTCACATTTTCAGGTAACCTATAAATAACAAAATATTTGAAGCTGAAAATATTTATGTTTATTTTAATATAGCAAAAGGTGTCAGGTATTTTAGACAAACACCAATATTCTTTTAAGTTGTTTTATTTGGGTTTCAAATAATATTGGCCCCAACTTAGCTCCATACTGATGTGTCTAGTCCAGGAGTCGGCAACCTTTAACAGTAAAAGAGCCATTTGGGTTATTTTTTCTACTGATCAAAACCTAGAAGGAGCCTCAAAGAATAGAATAGAATAGAATAGAATAGAATAGAATAGAATAGAATAGAATATTATTATTGACTCAAGGTCCAAATAAAAAGACTAAAAAAACAACTCATACATAAAAGATCAGCAGTCTTACACTGCTGGGTTTTGTTATTTTAGTTTGGGGTTTGGTAGTCTTAGTTTGAAGGCTTTGTTTATTTGTTTTCTTTTGGTAGTTTTGGTTTAGGAACCTGCTGACTCCGACAGTCGACATGGGCGGGTCAGCAGTCTCCATGACTTATTTTCTGTTTGGTCAAGGAGCCACCATGGAGAGATAAAAGAGCCACAGGTTGCAGATCCCCGGTCCAGCCAATCAGGAGCTTCACAAGCAGGTTAGATAGAGAAACATCAGCGGCCCTCAGAGTCTGGAGTTTGGAGCTTCAGAGGAAGGACGGCTCAACGATGGGTGTGAGTAAACCTTTACAGCCTCATAAATGAGATTAAACTGCAAACTTTGGCCCCATAAACACAAAAGGGCGTGCAGTGACGCACCCAAACGCTGTCCACGGACCCCTCAGAGAAGCTTCCAGGCCTTTGGGAGAGCGCCCAGCTCTGTGGGAACAGGGACAGATCCCACAAACAAAGAGGTCACGCTGTGAGGGTCCTCCCCCAAGCCTTTTAATTGAGCCCATATCTTCTGCTCAGCTGCTCATTTATGACGCAGAGATGGCCTTTGTGCTGCAGGCATCGCCGCCTGATCTCAGCCGGAAAAGGCTCCAACATGCAGGTGTCATGTTCCTGCAGCATCTTCAGTCCAAGAAGCCTTTTTTAGGAGTGAAGCTCCAACATCAAGTAAAGAAAAAACCTTAAAGTCGCCAAAGATGGATGGAGAGCAACGAGTGACTGAAAAAACACAACATGTAAACCCCCAAATCAGAGAAAATAAAACTTTGATGAAAAAAATTAGAGTTTTTTGTGTCACAACTTCAATCAGGAATTAGAAACCTATCAAAAACATTCTCTTATAGTAGACTCTTATTTTAATTGATGATATACGGATTTTTTATACATATTTAAGGACCGTTTTTATGGTTTTCCTGGTTCTGCCGCAGGCCTGAACATCTCACCTGTGTCACCTGATCCAGCAGAGTGACAGGTGGAGCCGGAGCCCCGGTCCGCTAACAGGCGAACCCGCCAACAAGAGCTCAGAAACTCACCTTGTGGCGAAATTCCTTCGCAACTTTCCGCTCCATCGCTCTCAGTCGGTCAGCAGTTCGGGGACGGACGGGAACCGGCGGCGAACACGGAGCGGAGGCGCTGAAGTCAGCCTCTGATTCACAGCCTCCGGCTCCTCCTCCGGGGAGGCGCTGAAGTCAGCCTACGATTCGGAGGTTCCGGTAGGGATTTTTTTATTTTTTTTTTATTCAACAAACCAAAATTTCCCTTTAAGACTTTATAATTTTTTCCCAAAATAAAGAGATGAAACACTAGAACTGGATTAAATAATAATAATAAATAAATAAATAGGTGTTTTGTCTGAAAAATAGGCTATTTATCCTAATGTTCGAGTCCAGCGTAAAATAATAATAAAGTAATAATAATAATAATAATAAAATATGTTTTAAAAAGCGTCAGCACGGACACTATTCTACTGACCTCATCCACACAACAGGTCAAGGTCAGAAAAAACATATTTAAGGAAATATTTCTAATTTTGTCGATTTTTTCTGACAAGCGTGGACTTTTTCAGTTTAATGTTTTACAGCTGATCACTTTTCAGCTAAATTGGGGCCAATATTATTTGAAATCCAAATAAAACAAATTGACCAAATTTTTTTTAGATGTCAGAACATTTTGCTTTACTAAAATAAGCTTAATTATTTTTCAGCTTCAAATGTTCTGCTTTTTAGGTTTCAAAACTTAAAATTTCAATTTAAAAACTTTTTTTCTCAGTTTCAACTTTTTGTTTTCGATTTTAAATCTGAAAATTTTAGTTTCAAACCTTTTGACCCCACTGTGCTAACACAGGCTAACATGAAGGACTAATCCAAATCAATCAGGATGGTAACTTCAGTTCCATACTGATATTTTAAATACAAATTTAAAAATATCAAAATTCCCATTGAATATCCTGGTGAGTAATGACATCATGACTTCTACGGCGACTGTTGCCTAGCAACGGTTGCTACCAACGGGAGATCTGTCCGGAGGCCGTTCTGAAGGAGGTCTTCGGTTCGTCGCTTTTAATGGGTGAGATTTATTTTATTGTTTGTCGTCTTCATAAACAGGAAGCTGGTGAATAAAGGTTCAGAATCGGTCGCTGCTAGCAAAAGTCAGTTTAAGCTAGTGTTCAAATGTGGGCGTGGTTTTGGGGTTAAACGATAAACATTTGATAAACAATGATAAATTATTTCTCTGGAACTTCTTTTTCTCTGCCAAATTTTCTACATTTGTTCTATTAAGTTTATTTTCTATTTTATCTCCTAAAAATTGAAAACTTTTAGCTTGGAAAGTTTAAGTCGGTTTAAGTGTGCACGTGACATCCCAGTGTTAAACTTTATTGAACCAAGTTCAAGTTTACAACAATATAATTAATGTAGTTAACGGTGTACAAAACAGGGATAATAGGACTTGTTGTTGGTGGATTATGATGTAAAAATTTATATCTTCAATGAATTTAGGAAAATATTTTGTTTTATTATTAAATGTACATTTATGTGTGTAGGATTTTGCCTGAAATAATAATAAATTAAAAAAAATGTGTGTTTAAAAACAAAGTAATTTTTAGGTCTCAGGGAGAAATCTTTGAATATGTGAATAATACTAAATCTACTGAAATCCTTTCAATATTTTTTGCATGAACAAACAGAAAAGATATCTAACAGTTTCTGAATTATCTCAGCAGAAAAATAGTATTAATATATCTTTAAACACCATCACGTATAGCCTTTTTTGCACTTTTGTGGTGAAAACGTGTGTAAATGAGATTCCATGTGGAAATGACCTAACAGAAGGATAAGAATGTTACAATAATAGATATGAGTGAGGTTCTCCAGACATTTTTGGCCCTGTTTTTTATTTTAAGTATTATTGAGAGTGTGAAAGCCTAGAAAATTGAATCCATTTGATTCATATTTCTTCATCTACATGTCAAACAAACTACTAGAAATGCTCTGTTTATTGTAATTACACTACAGTACAGAAATCTATTTAAATACATGAAAAACTTATTGTAGAAGTTAATAGTTTCAAAATCTTTTAGAATTAGCTTTTTATTAAATTGTTTTCTTTAACATGTTTCAAAATAATAATAACTGCTTGAGTTTTTGCAGAGCTAAATTGGGGTCAGTATTATTTGGAACCAAAATGAAAAACTTGAAAAAAACGTTTGGCCAAAACAATAAAGTAAAGTGTCTGAAAGTTTTTGCTGTTCTAAAAAAAATATTTTCAGCTTCAAATGTTCTGTTTTTTAGATTTCAAAATTATTATTATTTTTTTTATTTCAAAGCCTTTTTTTCAGTGTCACGTGTTTTTTTTTTCTTTCAACTCTTTTTTCGCTTTCAAATCTGAAAATTTCAGTTTCAAACCTTTTGGCCCCGCTGTGGCTCGTTGGGGTGGGGCTAACATGAAGGACCAATCAAAATCTTGGATAATTACGGTCGAAACCAAACAAAAAGACTTGAAAGTAAAAAATATATTAAAAAAATGATCTGAAACTAAAAAAAAAAAGTTTTAAAAAGTTTAAATTAAAATTTTCAATCCTAAAAAAACAGAACTTTTGAAGCAGAAAATAATTACATTTTTTTAGACATTTTACTTTTTTCTTGTCCAAACACTAACATTTTTTTTCATTTGTTTTATTTGGGTTTTAAATAATATTGGCCCCAATTGAGCTCCATAGACTAAACAAAACAAAATGGGAAATATACGCTATTTGGTCACAGTTAAACATTTATGAGAGTCAAACTCTCATCAAAGACACATTTTCATTTTTTTGTTTGCATTTATGTTCCTCCTTTAGTTGTGATGTTTTCTTTCCACACAGAAAGTCACGCCTCAGAGAGGATCATGGGAGAAAGTCTCCACTCCAGCGTCATCTGGGACCAAGACTTCATCAGAAAACCACAGGAGGACCTGCAACACCTCCCTGCAATCCACGTCCGACATCCGGACAGTCCGGACCGTGACGGTCTCCAGAGTCTGATCCAGAAGAAAGACATTCTGGACCAACAGCTGGAGTCTGAGAGCCAGGAGCACCAGAAGCTCCAGAAGGAGGTTGGTTGGGTCCATTCTTTGGACTATCGGTCCCAGAGTCCGCTTTGAGCCTCGTGTCTGTGTGTGAACAGGTCTCTAGCGCCAAGCTGAGCCTGGAGGAGCTGAGGAAAGAGGTGGTCCGTGACACATCGAAGACCGAGAGGCTGAAGACTCAGAAGGCCATCCGGACTCTGGAGTACAAGCGGCACAGAGTGAGCTCAACAGACAAAACATGTTTTCAGAATTCTCCGTCTTCAGTTGTGCTCAGCTTCGCTGTGTCTTGATTTGAAGCTCTGCTCTCTGTTTCTGTAAATCGGCTCTGTTTGGTTCTTTTTTTAAAGCTGTTGATCATATCATCTGTCGAATCTAAAAGACTCTAATTATTTGACTTATTTGACTTGTTCTTACTTTCCATGTGGGAACTACAGGTGTAAATTAGTAACATATGCAGCTAAACCTTTTCATGTTTTATGTAATCAATGTTCTTTTCTGCATTGTCCCTTTTTTAAATAAATAAACTCTTAAACTCTTCACTTCTCATCTTATCGTAAATTTAAATTCTTTCTATTCCAGGCCTCCATTGACCTGAACGTACAGGTGGCTAAAACCAGAGGTCTGGGGGAGGAGCTACAGACTCTGTATAATGAAAGAACCTCCTTCCAGCAGCTGTACAACAAAATGAACAAGGTCAGAAACCCGCTCATGTAGGTGTGTTTGTGCATTCTTTGTTGTCGTTTGTGTTCATTTTCATGTCAAGATGATGTTTAAATGTGTGAATGTGTGTATAAATGTGTATAAATGTGTATCAATGTGTCTCTAAATATGTGTGAATGTCCTGCGGTGGACTATCTTCCTGTCCAAGGTAAACCCCGCCTCCATCCCTCATTCATGGGTTGACCCCGAATGGGAGTAAAGCGGCTTCAGACGGATGGATAAACTGTATGAATGTGTGTGAACACCGGTGTGTGTATACCTGTGTGTGAATCCATTGTGTGTGTACCTGTGTGTGAATGGGTCTGTATACCATGTGTGTGAATGTGTGTGTATACCTGTGTTTACCTGTGTGTGAATGTGTGTGTATACCTGTGTGTACCTGTGTTTGAATGGGTCTGTATACCATGTGTGTACCTATGTGTGAATCTTTGTGTATACCATGTGTGTACCTGTGTGTGAATGTGATTGTATACCTGTGTGTGAAGGGGTGTGTATGCGTGTGTGTACCTATGTGTGAATGTTTGAGTATGGGGTGTGTGTTCCTGTGTGTGGATGTGGGTGTATACCTGTGTATATACCTGTGTGTGAATGGGTGTGTATGCCTGTGTGTACCTATGTGTGACTGTTTGAGTATGGGGTGTGTGTACCTGTGTGTGGATGTGGGTGTATACCTGTGTATATACCTGTGTGTGGAAGGTGTGTATATACCTATGTGTGAATGTGTGTGTATACCTGTGTATTACAGTGTGTACCTGTTTGTGAAATGCTTTGGTCCATCAAAAGGGTTAAAAACAGTTAGAGAAGTGCTCGCCGTTTATGCTTCACCTGTGAACGGCGTGCGCTGCTGTGTTGTAGGAACTCCGGGACGTCAGGAAGAAGATCAGAGAGGAGATGATTGTGTGCGCCGCTGCTGACCACGAAAGGTGACCTGCTGGTTTCGGCTGGTTTCAATAGGATCAGCAGAACATGAAGCTCACGTTTCTGTCCCGCTCATAAGGTTGGAGGTCCAGTCCAAGATGGCTGTCACACAGGAGCAGGCGGGGGAGGCGCTGACCCAAACCAAGGCCGAGATCCTGAAACTCAACCGGGTGATTGCGCTGGAGATGACCCGCAGAGACTTCAAGGTCGTGAAGAGCAGCGGAAGGGGCGGTCTGGACAGCAGCGGCGGAGTCACACCACAGAAGTGTAAGAAGCAGAGGGTTCTCCCGGAGTTCTGCTGCTGTTTCTCAGAACCAGAACAACATGGATCTGTGGGAGGAGTTAAACATTTCAAATGTACAGCAGATGTTCTGATAATCCCTTTGATGAAGACGTTCCAAAGTTGTTTGTGCTTCAGAGAACCCTCAGAAGACGGCAGCTTCCTACACACGAGTCTGTGATTCTGTTTTGGATCTTTTGATTCCAGTTCCTACGAGGGCGAAGCAGAACATGGGGGATTCAGGGGTGGTGTCCCTGGACGCTCTGACGGAAGCCTTTGAAAAGATTCAGGCAGCGTCAGGAGTCGACGACCTGGACGTCCTGGTCAACAACTTCATCAAAAGTAAACAAGTGTTGCTACATAAACAGACCTGCATGAGTTCCAATGTGTTGATTTTACCAACTCAATCGGGCTCCTATTACTCACTCATCACCAGTAATCTTCTAAAGAAGTTTCGGTTTTAGTTTCTTAAATCCAGTTTTTAATTTGTGTGAATCTCATGTTGGTTTTTCTCTAAACAGACGAGCAGAAAATCTTTGAACAAATGAGTTTTCTGAACATCCAACAAGCCAAAGTCACGGCCCACAAGGAGCTGAGCAGCGAGGTGAGCCTGACAGGGTTTAGTTTAGTTTAGTTTAGTTTAGTTTAGTTTAGTTTAGTTTAGTTTAGTTTAGTTTAGTTTAGTTTAGTTTAGTTTAGTTTAGTCTTGTTTAGTGATAGCAATTTGATTAATCTTGGTTTTGAGTGTAGTTTACCTTAGTTAAGTTTAAGTTTAAGTTTAAGGTTTGGTTTAGTTGAGTTTTGTTCAGTGCTGGCTTGGATTGAGTTCTTGCTGTCTTAAACTTTGAAGAAACTCTCATTAGATCAGACTTCTTAAAGCCAGGAGCTTCATTTGAAGCTGGAACCTTGAGAACCAACAGATGGGATGAGAGCAGAAGAACCTCTAGACTTTTCTTTTGCCTTTCCACAGATCCAAGCAGAGATTGATTCCCTTCGAGCTGAACATCTGCAGCAAAAAGAAGCTCTTTCTGTTTCACACAAGACGAATGAAGAACAATGGAGGAGGGTTGAATCTCAAATAGAGGACTGTGAACACAAATGCATCACCTTCACCAAAATCAGGGAAGACTTCGAAAAAGGTGAGACTTCTCCATCAAAATCCATCTGCTCACAAAAACTCACAGAAACAGAAAGTTCTGTGGTTCCTTTGATCTAACCGAGAGTGGCGCCGCTTCTCCTGACTTCCTGTTTCAGAGTTACACAGCATTCCCTTCACATCCTTGTGGAAGCAGCTGGAGATCCCCGAGGATGACACCACAATGCTCATGAGCCTCCTGGAGCAGATCACCAACTACCTGCTGACCATACAGGTCCTCCAGAAGTTCAAGGTCTGGATTCTGATGCTCTCAGAGACACGAACACGAGGATACGTCTGGGTTCTAAAACTGCTTTTCTGTCTTGACAGAAACAGGAAAAAAATCCAACGCCTTCAAAGAAAAAACGTCCAGATGTTTAACCTGCTGCTTTAGGTTTGAGTTTGAATGGAAATGTCTGAAATTCTGTCAGTCAGAGGAGGTTGAACCGCTGCTGGATGTGTCTGTGTAGCTCCTCAGCATGGAGGTCATGTCTCCAACAAGACATTTCATCGATGAGGAGGAGGAGCTGTCGGAGGAGGAGCTGTCAAAGGAGGAGCTATCAGAGGAGGAGCTGTCGGAGGAGGAGCTGTGCTCTGCAGCGCCTCAGTGCAATAAAACATCATATTTACTCTGCAAGAATCACTCGTGATTTTTATTTTTGTTTTTAATGTGTGAATCCATCTCCCTCTGGGTAAAAAAAATGTTAAATGACATTTAGCAAATCTGTCCCTCAAAAAACAGAAAACCATCAACGGTGGAAATTGAAACATTTCAACAAAGTGCATCTTATTTTCTTCAGTGTGTATTAATAGTTATTGAATAAAGATTTGTTGTTTTTATAAACTTATGAAAAAAAAAAACTATAAAAGTGCATTTCAATTCTATGTGAATGCTGATGGCCGAGGCAGGTCTGAAGATTCTTCTGTGTCAATAAAAAAATTTAAAAGTTTGATTTTTTTTTATTATCACAATTTCCATTTAACTTATTTTAAAAGTAATCAGTGTCTGTTCTGAGCCCATTTAGCAAAAGAAAATTGACTGAATTTACTTTAAAAGGTAAATAGTGGTACAAAGGCCACAACTGCAGTTACTCTAAATGATAAATTAGTTAAAACTTTTTCAATAATAAAAAAGTTTGAACACTGATAAAAATGACTAAAATGCAAATTAAAAGCAGAAAACAGTATTTTGCTCACAAATACCTTAGCATGACTGAGATTCCAAGGTTACTTTATTTACTTATAAATGATTAGATCATTTTCTGAATGTTTGTGTAAAATACCTTAATTTTGGCTGAATTAAGATCATTTTTAGTTAATGTTCCTCAAAGACATCTTTTCCAGTAATGTAACTCGGTTAATATTTCTTGGAATTTCTTGGATTTAAACAAAAAACAAAATTCCTTCATTTAGCTATATTAATATTCAATTTGGTTGTATTAATAAAGACAAAAGAATACAATTTTTGTTTAATAATTTTAGTGTTTTTCTTTATTCACAAATGTCTTTTTTTAATAAGTCCCAACCATTTTTGTTTTCAGAAACAATTTGAATATTTTATGGCAGCCCCTTCAAAGACTAGAAAATAAAAAATGCTTTGAAATTTTTAGATGATTTTTCAATTTATTCATTCTAGTGCCTTTTTTCTTATTATTTATTTCGAATTTTGGATTGTTTTAATACATTACAATTATTTTATTTTATATAATGCTTTTATGGTTTTATTGACTGCTCAGACTTTATTACTGTGTGTTGTTTCTAAGATGTTACATCGCCCTTTGTTTTGTTATTGTCATTATGATATGTAACGTTGAATTTGTCAATAAAAAAATAAAAACTATCATGAATGGCAGACATTCGAAGACCCTGCCGCCAGGGGGCGACATAAACTTGGCTTTCTTTCAGCCAAAGAAGAAGAAAGAAAAGGGGGCGGTCCGACTGGATTTAAACAGCAACGCCGCCGCCTAACGATTACCGGACAAGAACAGGCACTTTGATCGGTACGTAATCACGAATCCACGTGGGAATAACCGAAGATCGTTTTTCTCCCGCGCTTTCATCACCGTTTATGCGCATTTATTGTCCAGACAAACAGTTTAACGACTCTGTTCTTTCTTGGAACGGAGGATGGACAAACATGGAAGTTTAGCTTTTTCCACAGAGACCGTAGAAAACAACCGTCTACGTTTATGCTGCTTCTATACATGAGTCTGTAAGTCTGTCAAGGAGCTGGACTGAAACTTTATGAATGAAAGTTATGAAAATGGGGGAAAACGCCCCCTTCCGGTTGTATCCATAGCAACACAAACTCCGTTTCATTCTGTTCTTGTTTATCTGCTTTTCTATGTGTCTCATTAGAAGGAGAGTAGATGTATTTACGGCGTCTAAAAACATTTGTTTTCTGCTGCTTTTGGTTTTCTTTTCAGAATGTGATCATTAAGGGTTTAGAATCCAGAAATGACGTTTATTGTTTTCTGTTTTTCAGAGTTTTTTCCAGGATGGGATCTCCAGCGAAACGAGCAACACCGCGCAGGCAAGAGAAACAGTTCATCTAAAGTGCAACTCTCATTAATACAGTTATGAATTTATACGTCACAAATGAACGTTTTTGCTTTCCTAATTCGAAGATAAAAGTCTAAAATCCATGTTGATCCCATCAGTGAAGATCGATTTGAAGTGATTATCTCCCGTGTGTCCCACAGATCCAGCACTCGCGGCTCCGGTCAGGAGGAAGAATCTCCTCTGCCGCCGGTCCACGAGCGGCTGGCGTACCTCCGTCCTTCCAGAGAACTCCTGGAGTTCTACCGGCAGAAGATCGCTCAGTACGACGGTGAAAACGAGGACCTGCTGCGGATGCTGGAGAAGCAGAGGAGCATCATCGACGACCAGGTGGGGGGGGCTGGAACCGTCATTTATCGAAACTCCTCTTCCAGTCTGACAACTGCTGTCATCTCGTCGTCCAGCATAAACTCCAGTGGGAGTTACGTCAGCGTGAAGGAGAGATCGCGGAGCTGCAGAACGCTCTGAGTGACATGCAGGTCTACCTCTTCCAAGAGAGGGAGCAGTCGCTGCGGCTGTACGCAGAGAACGATCGGCTGAAGATCAGGTAGGACAGGTCAGCAGCTCATTGAGGAGGTGGAGGCTCCGCCTCCCTGAGCAGAGGGTCAGGTAAACGGATGCATGAAAAAAAAAAGTATTTTTTAAAATATAGCCTGTCAAAGTTCTCAATCCAGAAGGTTTTATCGGACATTTTTAAAGCTTTGAAGGAACGTTTTTAATCAAAGTAAAATGAAAAAACATTTACTTTAACCTGCGTGGTTAAAAATCGATCGATCGATTGATTGATTGATCACCTGATTGTTTTTCAGAGAGCTGGAGGACAGGAAGAAAATCCAGCACCTCCTCGGGCTCGTGGGTCCTGATGCAGGAGAGGTCACATACTTTCACCGAGAACCTCCTCATAAGGTGTGTTAGTCACATGACTGAAGCAGCCTGCAGCATCCGAACCTCCAGAACTCACTTTCGGGGTGTGTGCTGACTCAGCACCGCTCTCCCACCCGTTTATCCGCCAGAAGTCTCTTTACTGTATTTCTGTCATTTCATGACTGCAGACGGACGCATGCCTTCATCTGTTCGGCACTTTTATGAATGTTGCAGCATAAAAAACCTGAAGTTTTTGGTCAAACCACGTCACAATCTGCAGCTCCAGTAATGATAAAAGTCTCGTTCCCCAGCCCCGCCCCTCTGATCAAATTTCGGCTGTGGGTGGAGTCAGCCTCCTACTTCCCTGTTTGGTCACCCTTTAAGATCAAAGGCTGGCTGAAGTTGCAGTGGTTAGAAAACGGTGCAGGAACTGTTGTGACCGTCCAATCCCAAAGGGATTCATCTGATCTGTTGAGGATGTCTGTTTCCCTAACAGCCTCCCAATGCTGACTGTTTCTGAACCTGTTTGGATCTTCGTGTTCAGGTCACCGTCACGCAGAAACGGTCCGATTCTGCAGCTGAAGACGAGCTAAACCTCAGACCAACAAAGATCAGACCAGCAGCCTCCAGAAAAGGTTTTTTTTTCATTTATATTCTACTGTTTCTATTTATACTCTACATTCACTGGTTTCTATCTGAACAGAAAGCAACAAGAGGAGTAAAGCAGCAGATGGAGACAGCGTGGACTCTTTGGAGAAGTACAAGAACGACAACCAGACTTTGCTGCTGCAGGTCAGAGGGAGGAGCCTGAAGGCGGCGTCTCACACTCCTCTTCACAACAAGTGAAGAAGACGTTTTGGTTTGGGGCTCCTTGGAGCGTCTCATGCTGTTTTGGTGGGACTCTCGGCTCCAGGTGGAGGCGCTCCAGGCTCAGCTTGAGGAGCAGACTCGTCTTGCCAAAGAGCAGATGGAGGCTCTGCTGGAGGACCGGAAAATCAAAACGGAGGAGGCTCAGGCGCAGCAGCGGAGGGACCAGGAGCGCATCGCCGCTCTTAGCGACAAGTCAGTGGGAACTAGTGCCGCCACTAACGATTATGTTAATAGTCGACTAATCACATTTATTTTTTCAGATTAGTCGACTAATCGGGTCATACACAAACTGTATATAAAACACAAATCTTAACCATCATTAGCCTTAAACTAACTAAAAACTAGATATATGGCATTACTTGTGATAATGCTAGTGGGAATGCTGTACGCTGAATTTGGCTGCTGAAGATGCTGAAATTAATAGATTAAAAACGCTGAAGTTGAAAGCTGAAATGGCTAAACCTAACAGCTGAAAACGCTAAAGCTGATAGCCAGCTAAAATATTAGTAAAATGCCCAATTAACCTAAAAAAATGACAAAAAGGTTAAGTTACCCAAAACAGCAACCGTGTACATGCAGCTGAAATATTAGCTAAACTCCAAATTAGCATAAAAAGCTTTAAAAAAAACAAATTAGCCTAAATAGCTAGCATGTAGAGGAAATTTTAACTAAACCCCAAATTAGTCTAAAAAAGTAAAACAAAACAAAAAACAAAGTTAGCCAAAATAGCTAGCATGCAGCTGAAATATTAGCTTAACTCCAAAATAGCATAAAAACAAAAAAAGCCTAAGTTAGCCAAAATATAAATATATTAAACTCCAAAATAGCCTAAGAACCTTAATAAATGACAAAAAGCTAGCAGAATGCCGTTATAATTTTCAACTTTACTACACTCTGACTCCTTATAATATAAAGTAACGACTAATCGACTATTAAATTAGTTAATAGTTGATTGGTCGTCGATTTGTCGACTAATCGTGGCAGCTCTAGTGAGAACAGACCTTCCTGTTTTACCTAAAACCCGCCTGGTCCTTGACTCTGCTGTCCTGACCCGTCAGGCTCCAGCGGACTCAGAACCTGCTTCATGAAAGCACGAGGGACTTCCTGCAGCTCAAGTTTGAGAGCCGGGCGCACGAGAAGAGCTGGATGGCCGAAAAGGACGGACTTCTGCGGGAGCTGGACTCCTGCCACCTGCGCCTGAGGAAGGCCGGGCCTGCCGGGCCTGAGCCGGGGAGGGCGTGGCAGCCCGGCAGCAGCACGGCCCGGCTCCGCCCCCAACCACAGCGAGGGGCGGAGCAACCGCACAGGGAGGAGCTGAAGGTGGGATTCATGCAGATCTGAGCGTTCCTTTAGGCGGGAAAAGAGACGATGGTTTTCCTTATTCACAGGAGGAACTGAAACAAGCTCAGCGCCTGGCAGAGATGTACCGAGAGCAGTGCATCGGCATGGAAACCGAACTGTCCCAGATCAGGGAGAAAGGGGATGTGGGCAGAGAGATATTCCAGGTTTGTTCGTCCATCGTTCTGCTGCAGGGCGCTCTGAACTTTCTCTTTATGGTAAATGTTTGTCTGCACTCAGGAACGCTCTGAGAAAATGGCCAAGCGTCTGCAGGTGATGACTCAGCGCTACGAGGCTTCGGAAAAGAGGCGGGTCATGGAGGTGGAGGGCTTCAAGACGGATCTGAAGCAGCTCCGACAGAAGCTCAAAGATGTGGAGAAGCAGCTGATAAAGGTTTGAGCTGCGTCACCTGAAGGCCTTTTCTCACCTGGGCTGGAACTCACTCAGATTTACTTTGTCATCAGGTCACTTTGAACATCGGGCCCGACCAGGACCTGGCCATCCTGCACGAGGTCCGTCAGAGCAACTCCAGAACCAAGAAGCTTCAGGAGGAACTGATGAGGCTGAAGGCCAAAATCTACGGACTGGAGAACGAGTTGCGGTTCAGCTGAACACTTTATCAAGCCGTATTTGTTTGTTTATATATTTAAATTGAATCCTGATATTTTTAAATCTAAAAAAACAATAAAAGCTTTCTTTAAAATTGATTCAAATCAGTCTTTTCTCTCTAGATCAGGGGTTCTAGATTATCCGTCAGAAATGAGCTCAGGTTTCACAGGGAAAGTCCTCGTGAAGATAATCTCTTCCCTCTTCAGGTTTGGCTCAGGATTCACTCAGAAACATGGTTTTACATCCACACGTTTCTCAGTCCACGTCATCCTGGAGAATCTAGAAGGAGAGACGCTTCACAAACTTATTATTAATCCACTTTGATGTTTCAGCAAACAGAAACTTCCTGAACTGAAGCTCAAAGCAGAAGCTGATGACTTTCAATACAAAAAAAAAAAACATTTTTCCAAAGAATAAAAGAAAATTTCTACATAACATCTCATATTTATAAATTTAAATCTCCTTAATGGAGTTTTACTTTAATAAAATAAGTGTAAAAACTAAGATTAGGTCATGATGCAAAATAAAAAATTGTGAAGAAAATGGTTACAAAGGGATTAAACTCAAGTAATTTCATTAAATTGAAGTAACAAAATAATTGTATTCTTTTTTTTAAATAAAAGGCTGTGAAATGTCTTCAAAATTGTTTTCAATATAAATTAATTTAAAATGTAAACTATAATTTTTTTATCCTACTTTTATTTGCTCACTGTATGACTTTTTGTTTGTTTCAACTCCTGGCATTTTATAATATTTAGATTTAATTTAAAAATTTTTTTGCTGTTTGTACACATGTACAGTGTGTATTAATGGTTATTATGCAGTTTGTGTACTGAAAATTGTTTCCAATAAAGTTTATAAAAAAAAATGAGCATGCACTTAAAAAAACAATTTTCCTGTTCGGTTCGGACGTAAACACTCATAAAACATTTATCATTATTATTATTATTATTATTATTGTTGTTGTTATTAAGTAGATTAAGAATGGGTTACTTATGCATTCACAGATCAACATTGGGAAGACGTTTTTAATTTAAAACGTTAAAACATATTTAAATTAAACATCTAGCGAAACAAATGAGCACAAAGTTGATTAAAATATGTTTAAACGCAAATTAAAAGTAAAAATAAAGCTAATAAACTACAATAAACTCTTAGTAAAGTAAAGGTCAGACAGTAGATTTCAACCCGGAAGTGGTTCTCTTCCGACGGATGCCGGGGCGGGTCAACACGACACGAGGGGGCGCGCGGGTGCGGAGCGGCTGTCACCTCTGCTCAGGTCCTGACCCGGTTCCCGGTTCCTCTGCTGTCACACTCGGAATCTCCGCGGTAAAACACGGCCGCTCGCGCGCGCGCCGTTTCCACGCACGTGCCTGAAGCCATGCAGAGGTTTGGGTGTCTGAGGATCTGCCGGCGGCTGCTGAGGTCCAGCTGTGAGGGGTCAGCGAACCCCCCCTGCAGGAGTTACAGCCCCGTGAGTACAGGAGAGCTGCTTGAAGACTTTTTATTCACCATGTGTTCTTGTTGTTGTTGTTGACCCATCAGCTGCTCTGAAACTGAACTTCATGTTCTGAGAACAAAGTCTGTGTGAGTTCAGTGTGTTAATGATCAACCCCACCATTCTGCCCCCCCGGGTCACTCCCTCCCCAGGGCTGCGGCTCCTTTGGCCTTCTCTTCGACATCGATGGCGTTCTGGTCAGAGGCGGGACGCCTATCCCCGCAGCCAAACGCATCTTCAGGAACCTGGTGGACCGCAGGGGCCAGTACAAGGTTCCTGTGGTGTTCGTCACCAACGCCGGGAACTGCATGAGGCAGGCCAAAGCGGAACATCTGTCCCATCTGCTGGAGGTGGAGGTAACGGCCATCATCATCATTAGTAGCTTTGTTTCACTTCTTTGCTCTAACCTCACCTGCTTGCTGATGCAGGTGTCTCCAGACCAGGTGATGCTGTCCCACAGTCCTTTGAGGGCATTCTCCCAGTTCCACAAAAAGCACGTTCTGGTCTCAGGTCAGGGTCCTGTTGAGGATGTGGCGCACAAGTATCCTCTTCTTGGTTTAAGTTTGTTCTGAACGTTGGAGAAAGCCAACTTTAACTCATGAACCCCCAGCTTGGGCTTTGAGGACATCGTTACCATAGATATGCTCAGAGAAGCGTACCCGGTCCTGGATATGGTGGACCAGAGCAGGCGGCCCAAGGACTCTGTAAGTGGAACTGAAAGCTTCTGGTTTCGTCTCAGACGGGTTAGAGGTTTACGGTGAACGTTGTCTTTCAGATTCCTCCCACTAGAGGCTTACGGCCAATAGAAGGTTAGTTTATCACACATCTGAAATGAACCGTCTGTGTCAGGGCTGGGTATCCATAGTAATTTCCAGAAATTATTCGATTCAATTCACAAGAGCCTGGATCGATTCGATTACAATTGTTTTGTTTTTTTTTTCTAGTCTTTTGATCCACTCATTTCCATTTACACTTTTATACACATTTGTTTAGAAATACATTAATAATCTACTATACGTTTTGAATATATTTACATTGATCTGATAAAATTCACATACTGTAGGATTTATTAGTGAAATAATGAGATTGTTAATACTATATACAGTGTTACATGGCTTCTCAAAAGGAGAATTTCTAACAAAAATGCTCAGACCATTAACATTATAAATATTGTTCTGCCTCTCCTTGAAAGAGTTTCACTTTGGCCACTAGGTGGCGATCGTGCAATAATAATACACATTTTTCCAGAAGAAGAAGAAAATATGAGCAAAAACAATGTTTTCCCCAAACTACAGCACACGGGCCGATTCCGACTCACATCCACACAATATCACAATAACGTAATTTTTTTTATTTTTCCAATTTAGCTTTTAGATTGTTTGCTAAAACTGGTAGAAAAATGTGTTTTACTAACAGTGTTTTCTGTTAGCAAAACAGTGTTTTGCTAACAGAAAACACTGTTAGCATCAATCGCAGCACGAACTGCTAACAGAATAAGGGTTCTATGTTAGCAGTTCTGTCTGCGATTGACACTTTTTCTGTTCACTTCAAACTGACCCTAGTCCCACATCAGTGAATAAAAAACTTCACAAGAAAAAGTCTGGGGATCCTTGTTTTAGATCAAAAATGGTTACTTAAAAATATTTTGTTAAAAGAATTTGTATAATTCATGCCTGTGAGTTTATAAAGATGTTCATTTACTCAGCAATGTATGATTTGGTCGACTGAGCATTAGCATTAGCCGCCCTATGGGAATTTCCATTAAACGTTAGCATCAAGCTAACTGACTTTAGCTTCATGTGCTAAATTTATTTATATTTTTATGAATTGATTATTGATCTGTTAAGATTTTTAATCTTGTTAAGATTTTATCTACCCAGCCCTAGTTTCAGTGTAAACCAGCCGTTCTCCATTCTGGATCTTCTGATCTGCAGCCATTGTTTTGTTCGGAGAGCCAATCCGGTGGGAGACCAATCTCCAACTTATCGTTGACGTTCTTCTGACAAACGGAGACCCAGACCGACCCTGGAGTACGGCCCAGCATCCCCACATCCCGGTTCTGGCCTGCAACATGGACCTGCTGTGGATGGCGGAGGCGAAGAACCCGAGGTCGAGCAGGACGGTTGGAACTCTGGTTCTCAGTTCGGTGAGGCTTTCTCTCACGGGTTTTCCCTCCTTTGCAGGTTTGGCCACGGCATGTTCCTGGTGTGCTTGGAGAACCTGTACCAGAAGGTCACGGGCCGCGAGCTGAAGTACGAAGCGCTGATCGGTAAACCCAGCGTGGTGACCTACAACTACGCCGAGCTCCTGATCCGACAGCAGGCTAAGAAGCTTGGATGGAGCGGACCGGTGAAGAGGCTGTATGCCATAGGGTACCGACCGGTGTCTTCATTCGGTCTATAAGCCTTTAACACCAGAGCTCCAGTGTTTATGTTGTTTGGTTTAGTGTAACTTTTCAACGATTAACACAATCAGCGTGATTCCAGTAGAATCTGAAGGAGAAAAGTTCAGGTTTCTGAAGCTCCAAAGCCGTCAGAGGCTTTAAGGATTCAGTGGCTTTTTGAAGTTTCTGAAGCTTCAAAGGCTTTTGAGGCTTCAGATGTTTCTGAGACTTCTGAAACGTCAAAGGGTTTGAGGCTTCAGTGATTTTTTTCTGGTTTTTAAAGCTTTAAATGCTTTGAGGCTTTATGGGGTTTTTGAAGTTTCTGAAGCTTCAAAGGGTTTGGGGCTTCAGTGGATTTTCAGGTTTCTGAAACTTCAACGGCTTTTCAGGCTTTAGATGTTTCTGAGGCTTCTGAAACATCAAAGGGTTTGAGGCTTCAGTTTTTTTAGGTTTCTGAAGGTTCAGAGGTTTTAAAGCTTCAGAGGCTTTTTTGTGGTTTCTAAGGCTTCAATGATGCTTCAGGGGCTTTCAAAGTTTCTGAAGATTCAGTGGTATCTGAGGTTCTTTTAAATTTCCAAAGCTTTTGAAGCTTCCGGGGCCCTTGAGAGCCACAGATTGTCTTCTTCTCTGCGGCAGACGTGTCGTTCTCTCCCTGCATTTCTCCTTCAGAATCTACTGGAATTACGTTGATCATGTTAACAGTTGAAAGATTACAGTAAGTTAAAGATTTTGTGTTTAAGCGTCAGGTGATACTTAAGCTCAGGTGTTAAAGGGTTAAGGACCACAAAACCTGGTTTCCTGGAGGAGAAAATATTCTCACCTCGTTCCTGTTATCCAGGGATAACCCCATGTCTGATGTTTACGGTGCCAACCTCTACGATCAGTACCTTCAGGCCCACCGCCACGCCAAAGCTGCAAACGCCCGGACTCCGACAGAAGTGGGCGGAGCTGTGGATGGGTCAGAAGTGGAGCTCCCTGAGGGCTGCAGCTCCATCCTGGTCTGCACAGGAGTGTACAGCAGAGACCAGCAGGAGGCGCCCTCCGACGTCTTCCACGGTCACCGGGACTTCAGCTTCGACCCGGGCCTCCTGCGGCCGTCCTTCGTGGTCCACGACGTGAAGGAGGCGCTGGAGCTGGTGTTCCAGCGGGAGGGCCGGCCGCTGGAGTAGCCTCACAGGAGCAAACCCAGAAGGCCTCTGATGTTTACCAGAGCAGAGAACCTGTCGCAACGAGCAGTTTTAGCCCAAAAATATAGAAATCAGGAATAAGTCATATTCAAATGAAGAACTTTATTATTTTTTTAACTCACAGAGGGGAATCCTAACTCAGATTTGTAACAAACATTAGCTTGCAGTCAGATGTTTAAACTAAGAAAATGCCCAGAAGATGTTAAAAAAGGCACAAAGTTTCCCTGCGGAGGTGAAGATGGATATCTGGTATTATAACAGTCTGTGAGGCTTTACGGATGGCATTCATGAAACTTCTGAAGAGAAGAAAATTCGGTTTACTTCATTCAAAGAGCAATCCGTGCAATATGAGGCACTTTATTGTGAAGGGACAGAAGCGTGAAAAAAGAGTGAAAAATTCTGAAAGCCTGTAAAAGTTGTAGGTCTAATAAAAGAACTTCCATGTGGAGAGATCTCCACTGCAGTTATGTTCAGCAACAGTCAGGAATATTAACAAAAAGCACTCAAGCTTTTCAAAATAAAAGCTTAAATACTGTTTTCCACTCTCCTCAGCTTGCTCTGCACCCACACTTTTTGTCTGGTGGGGGGCTGACATGGATGGGGAGGGTGCTGCCCTTTAACGGCAGGGCGCTCTGCGGGGCGTCCTCCGCCGCCATGGCGGCGCCATTGCGAGCCATGAGCTCCCGAGCCATCAGGATGAAGGCGGCCTCCACGTTCTGGGCCTCCATGGCGGAAGTTTCCAGAGCCGCCAGCACGCTGTTGTTCTCCGCCAGCGTGCACGCGTCCTCAAACAGCACCTGTCGCTTCAGGTGCAGGTCCGACTTGTTCCCTGCAGCACGGCAAAAAATTGCACTTTTTACTGAGTCAGCAGAATGCAAAAGATTAAATCTTTCACCTTATGTTTGTGAACACGCGTGTGCACATTTATGGAAAAACTAACTAAAACAAAAGAAAAAAAGTGAGTAAAACTCTTCATTTTCTCAGGTTTGCTTTTAATATTTTCTCTAGATCTTTGATGTTTTTTACTCTAGAAAATGATCACGTTTTTAACGTTTGCGATGAGTTCCTGCAGAGATGTGCCTCAATTTTTAACTGTTCTATAAAAAACGTCCTTAAAGATGATATACTCTGGATTCCATCTCAGTTTGAGTGTTTTAGGGCAGAAATGCTGGAAATGTCTGCAAACGTTAAAAAAAAAAAAAAAAAACTCAGATTCTGCAGAAACGTCATCCGAGAACGCTCATTTCAGCTTCAAAAGCCGTCAACTTTTTCTGGTTCTCTTTCTTAATGGGCTCCATTTTAATGGTTTTCTCTAAATATCAAATTTAAAAAAATGAGTCAGATGAGCTTCTGAAGTGATGGCTGTCTATTTTTTCTGATTTACTCTTCTCTCGTGTATTTTGTAATACATTTTGAGATGTTTTGTCACAGTCAAATCTGTAAAAGTGAAAATCCTAGAAGGTGAAAAGACTTTTCTTCTCATCCATCTGTTTCTGTTCCTTGAGAAGTTTAAATCAAGTTCTAATGTGTTTACATATTTTTATTTTCATTTATAGTTTATTAAAAATGTTTACTTTGAATAAAAGAAGAAACTTTTTGACAAAACCTGATTGCAACCCTTTCAAAATAAAATAATGTTTTTGCATTACGAGTTTTTTGGGTACTTTTTCCTTTTCCTGAGCCTCTGCAGGTCTATGGAGCCAAATCGGGACCATAAAGATTTGAAACATAAATTAAAAAAATTGAAAAATATATTGGTGTTTGGACAAAAAAAGTAAAATATCCAAAACTTTTTGCTATTCTAAAATAAACTTGATTATTTTCAGCTTTAAATGTTTTGTTTTTTTAGGTTTCAAAACACAAAATTTCATATTGAAATCTTTTTTTTTTTCACTTTTAACTATTTTTTAATTTTTGAATCTGAAAATTTCAGATTCAAAACTTTTTTTTGTTCAACTATTTTTTTATTTTCGAATCTGAAATCTCAGTATCAAAACTTTTCGCGCCGTTGGGGCGGGGCTAACACGATGGACCAATCAAAATTGATGAGGTTAGTAACTTCAGTCCTGGTGCGTTTACTGACTGTGAGAACTGTTATAATTACGGTCAGGAAATGGCTGTATTGTCTGTACTATAGTCTGAAGTTAACCCAAGACGGGTATAAGAATCAGAGTTTGATGGCGTACAAAACGCTGTTCTAGTCTGTTCAAAGCGCCATCTTATTGTGTTACATACAGGCATCGAAAACGCCCTTATCCGTGGATAAAATGGCTAAAACTACTGGAGTTCCAGGTATCTCGTGTGGTCTAGAGGCTATAGTGCGCTTGTACTGAAAATAATTTTTATTTTAAAACAGCAAAAAGTTTTGGACATTTTACACTTTTTTTTGGCTAAACACCAATATTCTTTTGAATTTGTTTTAGGTTTTGGGTTCAAATCTTTTTGGCCCCGATTTGGCTCCATACAGGTCTGCCACATACCTACGAGAACCAGAACCACGCTGGCAGCTCCGTACTGCTGCACCTCCCTGATCCAGTGAGGAACCGACTCAAAGGTGCTGCGCCGGCTGATGTCGTAGGCCACCATGGCTCCGTGAGCGCTGCGGTAATAGCTCTGCGTTATGGTGCGGAAGCGCTCCTGTCCGGCCGTGTCCCAGACCTGCATCTGCAAAAAAAAAACACACACACAGGCCGGGATTCTCATAAAACTCTGGTGGAAGGAGAACTCAAAGATGTGGAAAAGGTCAAAAACAAAATCTGAGCATCAGCTGGCAAAGGAGGAGCCTAATCTGCATTTAAAAGGTGAAGTTCGGGCGAAGTGGAGCCACATGTTGCTCTTTTACCGCTCCATTGTGGCTCTGCGGTAAAAAAATAAAAATAAAAAGCTTAAATTTTAAAAATTAAGTGAATCTCAATTACAACATAAACATTTTGACTGATTTTTGAACCACAAAAAAATAACTTGAGGTCAGTAAGCACAGCCAGAATTTAGATGCAGGGGATTTTCAATTTTTGAACAAATTTAAGATTTTAGGATCAACTTATGGTTTGGAAAATACAGTAAGGGCCTCTGGTTTGATTTTGGCTAGTTACATTTAAAATGTATTACTGAGATGCACCACGAAAAGTAAAGTTTATTTTAAATCACTGCTGACAGCAGCTACTTGGGTTTTTTTTTTAGGGTTGAGTTTAGCTTTTATTTTAGAAAAATGCTAGATGGGGTTTTTTTTGTGCTAATTTGGACATTTTTCAGTTTTTTAAGCTAATTTAGAGTTTAGCTAATATTTTAACATTTTTCTACAGTAGCTGTTTTAGCAATATATATTTTTTTTCTAGTAATTTTGGCTAACTTGGAGTGTAGCTATTATTTTAGCATCATGCTAGTGTTTTTGGCAAAATTATATACTTTTTTCCAGTACTTTTGGCTAATTTAGAGTTTAGCTAATATTTTAGCATTATGCTAACTGCTTTGGAAAATTTATATGTATTTGTTTTCCAGTACTGTTGGCTATTTGGGAATGTAGCTAATATTTTAGCATTATGCTAGCTGTTTTGTCAAAATTATATATATTTTCCCTTTTTTTTTTTTTTTTTTTTTTTTACTAATTTGGAGTTCAGTTTATATTTTAGTATCACGCTAGCTGTTTAGGCAAAATTATACAATTTTTAAGTTTGTTTGTTTTGATTGTTGTTTTTTTTTGTCCTAATTTGGCTTTTTAGCCAGTATTTTATCAAGCTTTTGGCTTCAGCATTTTCAGTATCTTCAGCAGCGACATTCAGCTTACAGCATTCACATGATTATCACTGCAGGTATATATCTAGTTATATGTATGCCAAAAATAATAGTTCATTTGCATTTATCAATATACCAATAACATAAATACATATCAGTGTCTTTTTTTCTAAAGCGTGAGTGAAGACTTTATGGCTCCTACTGGGTTGTTGTCTGTAAGTAATCAACCTGAACGGCTCTTTAAGGTTGCAGACCCCCGTCCTAGTGGGTCAGAACCCTTCAGAGCAGTATCAGTATTGGCCTTGAACCATCAACTGTTCCTGAACTCCAAACCAAACAAGCTTTTTTTCAAACCAACCCATTAGTCTGCTCTGAATGATCTCAGGAAACATCACCAGCTGAACACCCACCTTCACCTTCTTCCCATCAATATCCATGGTCCGAACGGTGAAATCCACCCCGATGGTGTTCTGCTGCTTCTCCATGAAGATGCCAGACTTGAAGCTCTGGACCAGGCAGGTTTTCCCCACGTCCGAATCCCCGACCAGGATGATCTTGAACAGAAAGTCGAAGGAGTCTTCGCTCTCCGAGCACGCAGGCTGCATGGTGACAGAAACGGCGTCTTTTTTAAAGCTCTGCGCCTCTATGGACGCCTTGTTGAGTCAACAGTGACTATTTACACAACGGACGGTCACATCCTCCAAAAAGGAGAGGAGAATCACGTCTACGAGAGCCGTAACACGTCAGTTAGAGAGTGTTTTCCTAAAACAGCCACCAAGACACAAGACTGAGGACCGATGATTTCCATCTGAAGCATTTTAAAGAAGAAACGGAGATTGGTGATCCATCAGGAGGGTAAAAATCCTAGTTCTTTATCTCTGAACCAGCCTCAGTCCTCAGCCTGTGTTTGCCCTCTGGACTCTGCAGAACTTCTTACTTTCATTCTACGATAGACACGCCCACTACCTGTCTTTGCAGGTGTGACCTCCAGCTGCACCACTGCATCCTAGAGCTTCAGTTTTCTGTTCAAACAGGAGGTAATACCTGGAAAACGAGCAAATAAAAGTCAGTGAATTATTCATTACCCGTTAAACAGGTTAAACATTTCCACGTCACCATAAATCAGAAAAACTGAAGAGATGGAGTTCATTTATCTGATCAGCTCGGAGGCTCAGGAGAGCATTGATAGACGTTTCCTCTCAGACCCGCATGGAGCCTCCGTCTGCGACCATCAGCACATTCCACAGACGCTCTGGAACAAACAGACCATTCCAAAGGAGTTTACCTGCAGCTTCACCAAACGGACGTCTGCGAGATGCTAGTTCAGACGCTGCTCTGAACCGGCCCCTACACACACACACACACCGGATCCTGTCGTCATCTCAGCCCACAGAGGATCCAGCTGGACGCCAGACAATGGCGGAGTGTGAGCGGCGCTCTATCTTTAGCTGCTGAGCAGCAGTGGTTTCTGCTGCATCACCAGACCTCAGAGGAGCTTTGTGGACCAGAAATAACAGCCGGGCTGTGAATGTGCAGCTTTCATTCAAACAGAACAAGTTCAGAGACTGAAGAGGAGAAAACACGTTCAGGAATCATTTTTATTTTTTCTATTTAAAAACAAACAGAAAAATACAAAAAAGTTCAAAGTAAAACAAAATATTTTCTTTACATCCAGAAAAATGGATGCAATAACAAACTGAATATGACAGCAGCTCTGTGTGACACAGCACAGCTGGCTTCTGAAGCTTTTGAGGCTTCGAAGAGTCATGAGGCTTTGTGACACTTCTGGGGCTTCAGATGTTTGAGGTTTCAGATGTTTGTGAGGCTTTTGCGGCTTCTAAAACGTATAATGCCTTAAGGTTTCAAAGGATTTTGAGGTTTCTAAGACTTCAAAGGTTTCAGAGGCTTTGAGGATTCAGTACCTTTTTCAAACTTCTGAAGCTTCAGATGCTTTGAGGCTTCAAAAGCTTTTGAAGCTTCAGATGCTTTGAGGCCTGGAGATTTTGACGTTTCTGAGGCTTCAGTGACTTTTTGAAGTTACTTAAACTTAAAGGGTTTTGAGGCTTCAGATATTTCTGAGGCTTCTGAAACTTCAAAGGGTTTGAGGCTTCAGGAGCTTTGAGGTTTGTAAAACTTCAGACTTTGAGGCTTCGGGGTATTTTGAGGTTCCTGAGGCTTCAGAGGCTTTGAGGATTCAGTGACTTTTTGAGGTTTCCAAAACTTCAAATCCATTTAAGCTCAGAGTCTTTTAAACTTTTCTGAAACGTCAAAAGCTTTGAGGCTTTATGAGATTTTGAGGTTTGAGAGGCTTCAAAAGCTACAGGGGTTTTTGAGGTTTCTGAAGCTTCAGAGGCTTTGATGCTTCAGTGTTTTTTTAGGTTTCTGGAGCTTCAAATGTTTCTGGAGGTTCAGATTTTTAAGGTTTCTGAGGCCTTGAGAATTTAGTGGCTTTTTTAAGTTTCTGAAGCTTCAAAGGCTT
Source organism: Oryzias melastigma (assembly GCF_002922805.2). Lineage (NCBI taxonomy): Eukaryota > Metazoa > Chordata > Actinopteri > Beloniformes > Adrianichthyidae > Oryzias > Oryzias melastigma. The sequence goes on along the minus strand of NC_050517.1, from coordinate 34,588,694 downwards.
TCAAAGCTTCAGATGTTTCTGAGGCTTCTGAAATGTCAAAGGATTTGAGGCTTCAGGAGATTTTGAGGTTTCTGGGGCTTCAAAAGGTTGGAGGATTAAATGTCTTTTTCAAGTTTCTGGGGCATCAAAGGTTATTGAGGCTTCAGTGTCTCTTCAGGTTTCTGAAACTTCAAAGGCTTTGAGGCCTGGAGATTTTGAGGTTTCTGAGGCTTTAAAAGCTTCAGGGGATTTTGAGGTTTCTGAAGTTTCAGAGACTTTGAGGCTTCAGTGACTTTTTGAAGTTACTGAAGCTTCAAGGGCTTTGAGGCTTCAGATGTTTCTGAGGCTTCTGAAACTTCAAAGGGTTTGAGGCTTCAGGGGCTTATTGAGGTTTCTGAAGCTTCAAAAGCCTTAAGGTTTCAGCGGTTTTTGAGGTTTGTGGAGCTTCAGAGGTGTCCGAGGCTCTTTTGAGGCTTTCGAGGCCCCTGAGGGCCACAGATTGTGTCATCTTCTCTGCGGCAGACGTGGCGTGCTCCCAGCACTCGACCATCTTAAAGCGGCGCGGTGACCTTGCTGGGCGTTCCTCTGGACAGGCGTCTTCTTCTGCAGGTTTTCAGGAGGAGGGACATGGATGGGCTTCCAGGGGATCGGGTTGTAGAAGCTGGGAGCCGGGATCAGTCTGTCATAGGGACCTAAAGGAAACAAACTTCCTGTAAACCTCCAGACTGACAAACCGCGGCTGCATCAGTTCTGATAAAAACGGGCTCTAACATTTGATAAAGTGACATCATTCTCTCCTTCAGGTGACCTTACTCGTTTGGTGATGTGGTGATGTGGGACTCGCTCTGCTTTTCTCATTGGCTTTAGTCAGCCACTCCTTAAACTTCTCTTCGGCCCTCCTGCGACGCTCCTCCTCCTGCTCCTCCTTCAGAGCTGCTTTTTCCTGTTAGAGCATCAAGTGCATGCAGATTTTTCTTTCCATTTTCAAAAAACAACCTGTTGGTTTTGAGGAAGTCTTATTACCTTCTCTTTCTTTTCCTTCTCTAGTTTTTCTTGGTTCTTCTTCTGCAGCCAGAGGTTATACTTTTGCTGAGCTTTCTGCTGAACCTCCCTCTGTTTCTCCTGCTCCTTCTGCATCTTCTCTTCCTCTGTTCTGTCTTTCACCAGCTGCTCCTGTTTCTTCTGCGTAAAAAAAACAGAATAACTGCTGCTCTCATCCTCATTTCACTAAAAAAACTTTTTTTTTACCTGTTTTCTTTTCACTTTCAGCCATTCTTGGATCTTCTCTTCCATGATGATCTTTTTCCGTTCTTGCTCCTTCTCCAGCTGTTCTTCTTTTTCTTTAAGGATGCGGTCCTGGGATTCAGGATGACGAGAAGTGAAAGAACGCAGCAAAAGGATGGAGAAAGTACTGGACCAAGAAACTTACTTCTTCTGCTTTCTTTTCAAGTTTTACTCGATCCTCTTTGGCTTTGCTTAACAGCCATGTTTCCCAGGCGCTGAGAGAGGCTGCAGACGGCTCGCCTGCAGACGGCTCGCCTGCAGACGGCTCCAGAAGAGATTTAGGAAGCTCACATCTATAAAAAACATGGAAGATTTTCAGAAAAAAGCTTACAACTCTGTAACTAACCCACCATCTTCAACGATTAAAACAGTGAAATGATTCCTGAGTTCTTTCTGAGTTCCTCTCATCCACATCAGCAGAGAAGTGGAAGAAAAAGAGACCAGATGTTCCATCCAACAGAATCTAAACCATCTGAACTCTAGAGCAGGGGTATTCAAGTCCAGGCCTCGAGGGCCGGTGTCCTTATTGGCTAAACATACCTGATCCTGGAAATTAGCAGCCAATAAGGAGCTTCAATGGAAGGTTGGTTGGAAAACATGTAGGACACCGGCCCTCGAGGCCTGGACTTGAATACCCCTGCTCTAGACGATGCTGACAAGATACTTTCTGCTTCTAAAACATAGGTGTCAAACTCAATCACACAAGGGGCCAAAATCCAAAACACACCATCGGTTGGGGCAAAACAGGGTAAACATTTTTTGAACACTCAAAAAATTAATTTTTAAAACTTTAAAATCTAACCTTTTAACATAATTATGAACTAGATATATAGCTTTACCTGTGATAATGCTAGTGTGAATGCTGTAAACTGAATTTGACCACTGAAGATGACAGCTGAAAACACTGAAGCTAATAGCTAGCTAAAATATTAGCAGAATACAAAATTATCCTAAAAAACATTTAAAAAAAAACTAGTTTAGCCAAAATAACTAGCACGTGGCTAAAAAAAAAAAAAACTGAAAAAGAAGCCTAAATTAACAAAAACAGCTAACGTGTATATATAATGGAGTAACTCTGAAACAGCCTAAAAAAATTGTAAAAGTGGCAATAAATAAATAAATAAATAAATAAAGTAGTGTCTGCAAGTGTTTCTGGTGTCACAACAAATTAATTTATCCTTGTGGTATTAATAAAGTTCAATTCAATTAAAAACTTTTCAAAAAGTCTAAATTAGCCAAAACAGCTAGCATGTAGCTGAAATATTAGCTAAACTCCAAAATTGCCTAAAAAGTTTAAAAAAAAAAAAAAAAAACCTAATTAGCCAAAACAGCTAGCATGTAGCTGAAATATTAGCTTGGCTCAAAAAACCTTAAAAAAAAATCTTAGTAAATGCCAAAACAGTCCAAAAAGCTAGCTGAATATAATTTTTAAAAACTGTAAAATCATAACTTTTTAACATAATTATGAATAATAAAAAGGCATAATATTATTCCAGAATAAATCAATTTAAACCTTAAATAACTTTAAATATTTTACTCTCCATAAAAATATATTTTGTCAAAATTATACAAGTTGGATCCGGCCATTAATGATAAAATACAATGATCTGCCTTGACTTTGACACGTGCTCTAAAAATTCCATAAAAACCAGAAGAACCTTTTGGTTTTTATCAAAATCCCGATGAAGAAGAAACCCCAATAGAACGAAAGTTCTGGGTTCTGGGAGGCCCAAAAGGAAACGAGCTTCGGTCATGAAAAACCGAGAAACTCAAAGGAGCAGAAAACAGTGTAGAGTTTACACCCATTCACTGCTGCTGGCCCAAACCTCACAGAACCAGAACCAGAACCAGAACCAGTACCTGTCTGCAGACCCGGGTCTGGAGTCCGGCTCCTCTCCGTCGCTGTCAAAGCTGTCGTGGTAGATGGGAGACAGCAGAGAAAACGTGTCTTCGTCTCCGGAATCCTCGCCGGTCAGCTCCGTCGTTGCTCGGTTGATCTTAACGGGGGTTGAGCTGAACCCCCCCGACACTGACACCGGACAGTTCGGCATCCTCCTTCCGGTCTGTAGAACCGGATTCCTGCTCTAAACTGATAAAAATACCGTTCTAAAATGTCTCCAGAACCAGCGGGAAACGCAGAGCGGAACCAGAACGACACCAGCTAAGCTAGGCTAACGCTAGCAAACAGTTAGCAGTAGCACGAGCTCGTCTTTTCGCGCCATACAGATGAAGGTTTTAATATTTGATATTTTCAGAACGACTGATCTGTTAAAAAAGCTTCAGTCCTGATCTGGAAATTCAGCAGCTGACGAAAACTGGGAACGCTTTAAAAAAAAAAAACTTTGTTTATCCTACGATAGGCCACGCCCCCAAGAGATGAGGCACGCGGTCCCCGTTTCCATGGAGACACCTGATGCTATTTGTTTTGCAGTCAGATAAATTTAAAAAAAGTATTAATATTAAGAGTTATCCTAGGAAATAAACATTTTTAGAATTGTTCTGCCATTTTAAAGCACACTATTAAAGTAGAAAAATAAAAATAAATACTTTTTGTTCATTTACAGTCATAAATAACTAAAATGTAGTTAATCTATTTACAAAGATAAAAAAAACACACACACTAACACAACCTCCCCATTACATATGCTTTTCACATTCTTCTTATTTTCTTTCTTTAAATATATTTTAAGTTCATATTTTACTGCAATTAAAACTATAATTTTAATAAAATATGTCATTGTTTTGGACACTCTTTGCTCAGAATGTCTGTTCTTTGCAGTTCTTGTTGATCCCATAGTTATGACCTGAGTAAACCGTTGTCCTGTTTTTCTTCCTCATTTAACATTCTGGGCCTAATTGGGGTCCAAAGGCGGTCCATGCAGCGGGTCACGCTTTCACACCGACACGCCACATTTGGAGTGTTTGCATCAACAGCCGGCTCTGCGTGTTTGCTCAAAACACTGATGCATTCTGGGTAAGTTAATGACAAATCTTTTTCACCTAATTACTGCAGGACATGACTGAAGTTCTTCTAATTCTCTTGGGGTTAAATTTTAACACGGCACCAGTCAGATTATTCTTGGTGGGATTGACCTTGCCTTCTCACCTCACCTGGAGCTGCACACCTGTTCACCACATAATGACTTAAAAGACGAATTCTATGACTAAAGGTTCTGAGAATGAAGGTCATTTCATTGTTTTGGTTTTTATGTAAACTAAAATCCTTTCTGCAGTAATATAATAACACGTCAGTAATGCTTAAACTCAAAATCTTTAACATACTGTAACTTTGAACCGTTAACACGATCAACATAATTCCGGCAGATTGTGAAGGAGAAAAGCGGCACGAGTTAACAATTAAAGAATTACAGTAAATCAAAGAACATAAAGACGGGAGCTCCAATGTTAAAGGGATAAACAACACCTTTCACTGAACCTGCTGACCTATGGAGCTAACGTAGGGACAATATTATCTGAAACACAAATAAAACAAATTGAAAAAAATCTTGGTGTTTGGCCAATAAAAAGAAGAAAAATGTAAACTTTTTGCTATTCTAAAATAAACGTAATTATTTCCAGCTTCAAATTTCCTTTTTTTTTTTTTTTTTTTTGAGGTTTCAAAACTCAAAATTTAAATTTTAAAACTATTTTTCAGTTTCAAATATTTTTTTTCCAAAATTTAATTTTTATTTCTTTTTTTTTTTTTCAGTTTCGAATGTGAAAATTTCGGTTTCAAATCTTTTGGCCCACTGTGGCGCATTGGGGCGGGACTAACACAAAGGACCAATCAAATTGATGAGGGTAGTAACTTCAGTCCCGGTACTGACATTTTTAGATTCGAAACCGAGAAAAAAAAGAGTTGAAAGTGAAAAAAAAAAAAAGATTTAAAACTGAATAAAGTTTTGAAATTGAAATTTTGAAACCTAAAAAACAGAAAATTTGAAGCTGAAAATAATTATCTTTTTTTAGAATAGCAAAACATTTGGACATTTTATTTATTTATTTTTTTGGCCAAACACAGATATTTCTTTTAAGTCATTTTAGTTAGGTCTCAACTAATATTGGCCTCAATTTAGCTCCATACGGATCCTGTTGTTGCCGGTTCCAAAAACCTTTTGGGGTGTTCTCTAAATCTATGGAGCTAAATTGGGGCCGATGTTATTTGAAACCTAAATAAAACACATTATAAAGGAATACTGGTGTTTGGCCCAAAAAAAGTAAAATGTCAGAAACTTTTTGCTATTCTAAAATAAACTTTGTTCTTTTCAGCTTAAAATGTTCTATTTTTGTGGGTTTCAAAACAAAAAATTTCAATTTCAAAACTATTTTTCAGCTTTAAGTCTTTTTTTCACTTTCGACTCCTTTTTTTTAATTTGAAAATTTCTGTTTAAAAACCTTTGGTCCTGCTGGGGCACGTTGAGGCGGGGATAATACAACGGACCAATCAAAATTGATGAGGGTGGTAACTTCAGTCCCAGTGCTGAAATTCTCAGATTTGAAACTAAAAAAAAAAAAAAAAAAACATTTGAAACTTTCAGCTTCAACAGAACATTTGAAGCTGAAAATAACTAAAGCATTTTAAAATAGCAAAAAATTTCAGACATTTTAAATATTTTTTGGCCAAACACTAATATTAGTTGTTTTATTTGGGTTTCAAATAATATTGGCCCCAATTAAAAACTCGTTGGGGTGTTTTCTAAATCACCCCCACCTGTCACTTCTTAAATGCAATTTTGCACAGAGTGTTAGATTCCCATGAGGATCAGATAGTTCTGAGTGAAGCGGCTCCAGCAGCCGCTCAGTGCGTGCCTGTGGTTCAGTGTCACACCAGCTTGTGGGATTCCAGATCCGGACTCTGTTCCCTGCGTATCACAGCAGCAGGAAGTCTCATTCAGCTGGACGCTCCACAGCCGCCGCCGGGCTCACCTCCTGCTATGGCGGCTGGAGAACTTCTACTGAAGGGCAGGAGTCGACGGGTGTCCCAGAGTCTTCCTCCAGAACGAAGATCCCAGAGGAAACCTGGCAAAAAGCTCCAAGTCATCATCTGTGTGCTGGTGGTGGAGTTGTGTGAAAGGTTCACTTTCTTCGGGATTGTTTGCAACATGATTCTTTTCTGCACCGTGAAGCTCGGCTACAATAACCACCTAGCAGCTACGGTGAACCTGTGCTTCATCGGAGCCAGCACCCTGACCCCTGTCCTGGTGGGCTGGTTCGCAGAAACTGTCCTGGGGAGAACTAAAGTGCTGTACTTATGCGCTCTTCTTCATTTCTTTGGTAAGAGAAGTTCCTACAAACATCACAGGACACAAAGTTTTGACTAAACCAGGGGTCGGCAACCTTTAATAGTGAAAGAACTATTTGGGTTTGTTTTCTACTGATCAAGACCTAGAAGGAGCCTCATAGTCTTACCTACTTAGGAAATTTGGATTTGCATTCAATAAAAAATATGAATTATGTCTATTTTTCTGGTACAAACAAAAGCTAAAATTTAAAAAGAACCTAGCATCTCTCAAAATGTTTTTTGTTTTTTGTTTACGTTTGACAGGAGCTCAAATAACTTATTTTATAAAGGATGCTCTGTGCCAAACATGATATTCTCAGTAACCATTATTGCACAGCATGAGATAATATGTGCTTTTAACTCATAAAAGATCAAACTTTTTACGAAAGTTTTGCTTTGCATATAAAATCTGTTCATTCTGGAGGTAGTCTTATACTGCTGGGTTTTGTTATTTTAGTTTGAAGTTGGTAGTCTTAGTTCGAGAACTTTGTTTATTTGTTTACTTGAGGTAGTTTTGGTTAGAGGAGCTGCTGACTCCGATGGTCGACATGGCTGGGTCAGCAGTCTCCATGAATTATTTTATGTTTGGCCAAAGAGCCGCATGTGGATCTGGAGCCGCAGGTTGCAGACCCCTGGGTTAAACTATCAACCTTAAAGCTCAGTCATAGTGTTTCTTCTCGTTTCTTCTCACCGCTCTCCTCTTTAGGGACGGTCATGCTGCCCGTGGTGGCGTTTCCCTTTGAAGATTTCTACATCGACACTCATCACATGGTTCACAGGCTGGCGCCGCACGACCAGCAGATCCTGTTCTACACCGGCCTCCTGGCTGCTGCGCTGGGCATCGGCGGCATCCGGGCCGTTCTCTGCCCCATGGGGGCCTACAGCCTGCAGACCTACGACCAACACCAGCTGCTGTCCTTCTTCAACTGGTGGGTGGTGTGGACGTCCAGAGAAATTCCACATTGACAAATTCATGAGAAGATTCTTGCTGATGAAAGATAAAAAATGATCACTTTAAATATGACATTAAGAGCAATCCAGTCAATCTTCTGATTCTTGACTTGCAGTTTTTAGGAAAAATGTTTATTAACTTGATTTGAAAATTCCTCACAGATGCAGATCTAAACACTTAATAATTCCACTGTACTTTTCCCTCTTCATGGACCAGGGGTCTGCAGCCTGCGGCTCCAGAGCCGGCTGTGGCTCTTTTACCCTTCCATTGTGGCTCTCTGGTTAAAGAAAATACGTTTTTAGTTTCTATAAACTAACGGAACCGAGCTTAAACATTTTAGACATCAGACTTTTGTGTACCACAGAGAATCAGTTGGAAGTAAGAAAACTAAACCAGAATTAAGGCGAACTGGATTAAAGGATGGATTTTCTATTTTTGAACAATATTTAAGTGCATCTTATGGGATCAGAAATAAATTAGAGACACAATTAGCTTCGATTGATATATTTTTAGTTGGATTCATTTATTTTTGGCAGAGATCTGCCCCAAATGGTAAAATAAACTTCTTTTTTAAATCACTGCTGACATTACACTACCTCCTACTACACATTCTATATGACACAAGGTGTCTTTTATTTTGAAAGGGAATCATCTTCACCTCTGTCAAAAAAAAACAATTACATTTTCTCATTATATTTATGTTTTATTCACACAAAAGAAGTCAGTTTTTATTTATTATAATAGTAGTATTGACATAAATACAAATCTGTGTCTTGTTTTTCCGAAGGATGAAGTCAGCTTTTTTGGCTCCTGCTGGGTTTTGGTCCGTGCAAAATTGACCCAAATGGCTCTAAGTGTTGAAGGTGGCAGACCCCTGTTATAGACGGATTGATCTGAATAAAAATGTTGCTTTGAGCATCAATTTTGGACGAGAACTTCAGAGAAGAAAAGCTTTATCATAAAAGGAGTAACTGATGGTTGAGAAAAATGTTTGCAGGTTTGAGCCGTCCTGCATGGAAACTGCAAACACCTGAGAAGGTTTTGATGTTCTGCTCTCTGGGTTCAGGTTCTACTGGTTGGTGAACCTGAATTCCACGGTGGTGTTTCTGGGCATCGCCTACATCCAGCAGTCGGTGGCTCAGAACCTGGGCTTCCTCATCCCCTTCACCTCGGTGCTCCTGACTCTCATCGCCATCCACATGACGCGCAGCAAGCTCACCTTCAAACCCAGAAAAGGTGACCTGAGGCCTTCTCCCTGACCCCAAAGCACGCTCCTACAGAGCTACGGAGCTAAATTCGGGCCAATATTATTTGAAACCCAAATAAAACAACCTGGAAAAAATGTGTGGTGTTTAGCCCAAAAAATGTTAAATATCCGAAACTTTTTGCTATTCTAAAAAAAGACTTAATTATTTACAGCCTCAAATTTTCTGTTTTTAAGTTTCAAAATTCCACATTTCAATTTCAAAACTTTTTTTCAGTTTCTAATCTTCTTTTAACTTTCAACTCTTTTTTTGTTTTGTTTCTTTGGTTTGAATCTGACAATTTCCACACCGGGACTAAAGTTAGCACCCTTATGGATTTTGATTGGTCCTTTGTGTTAGCCACGCCACAACGGGACCAAAAGTTTTGAAACTGAAATTTTCAGATTCGAATCCAAAAAAAAAAAAGAGTTGAAAGTGACAAAAAAAAAAATAATTTAAAACTGAAAAAAGTTTGAAACTGAAAAAAAAGTTTTGAAACTGAGAAAAAAAGTTTTGAAATTGAAAATTTCTGAGTCGAAACTGAAAAAATAGAGTTGAAAGTGAAAAAAAAGGATTTGAAAGAGAAAAAATGTTTTGAAATTGAAATTTTCAGATTTGAAACAAAAAAAGAGTTAATAATAAAAAAAATTGAAACTGAAAAAAGTTTTAAAACTGAAAAGTTTTGAAACTGAAAAAACGTTTTGAAATTAAACTTTTCAGATTCAAAATAGAAAAAAAGAGCTGAAAGTGGAAAAACAAGATTATAAACTAAAAAAAAAAAATTCAAACTGAAAAAGTTCCAAAACTGAAATATAGTTTTGACATTGAAATTTTGAGGTTTGAAACCTAAAAAACACAACATCTAAAGCTGAAAATAATTATGGTTATTTTAGAATAACAAAAAGTTTCAGACATTTTACTTTTTTTTTGGCCAAACACCAATATATATATTTTTTTCAGTTTGTTTTATTTGGGTTTCAAAGAATATTGGCCCTAATTTAGCTCCATACAGAGCTGGCATCCTTCTCTTCTGTGTCTCAGGAGGATCTTTGCTGACCACGCTGGGAGTCTTTCTGAACTCCCTGAAGATGTGCTGCCTCCATCGTCGCCACCTGAGTGGGGAAGTGGTGTCTTGGCTGGACCGGGCCAAGGAGAACAACGGAGGTCGGTACAGCGAGATCCATGTGGAGAACGTCAAAGTCCTGGCGAAGCTCTTCCCTCTCTACGGGCTGCAGCTGCTGTACAGGGCTTGCGTCACTCAGATCCCCTCAGGTTTCTACATTCAGGCCATGAACTCCAACCTCCACCTGGACGTCCTGCTGCTGCCCATCGGTGCCATGAACGTGATCAGCATCCTGCCTCTGCTGCTCTTGGCCCCGCTGGTTGAGTTGGTGACCACCTGCTTCATTTCGACGGGGAAATCTCCTCTAGCTCCTCATAAGCTCATAAGTACGACTGAGCTCACCGTTCTACTCCAATCCAAACTGTCAGCATCTTTTTCTAAAAGTTCTGGCGTGTCTTTCACTCCCTTTCTCCTCCTGACACCAGAACCCTCTCTCATCACCCCCCCCTGTCCGTCCTCCCCTTCCAGCTCTGGGACACGCGTGTGCCGTCCTGTCTGTCCTGGGGGCGGGTGTTTCTGAGATGTGGAGGAGGCTCTACCCTCTGGTGGAGCAGACGCTGTCTGGGAAGGTTCTGCAGGTGTCGTCCATGCCGTGCTTCCACCTGGCGCCTCAGTACGTCCTGTTGGGCGTGGCAGAAGCCCTCGTCACCCCCGCATGTGCGTGTAGGAGCATCCACGATGGCGTTTTCCTCCTGACGTCCTTCATAACTACTTGTCCTCTGTGACAGGTTCCCTCATTTCCTTCCAGCTGACTCCGAACCACATCAGAGGAATCTCTCTGCATTTCCTCACTCTGTCCTACGGAGGGGGCTGTTTTCTTGGAGCATTCATCCTCCAGTTGGTGCACGCCATCTCAGGTAGGGCCACAAACGATCATTTTAATAGTCACCAATTAGTTTCTCCAATTAGTCGACTAATCGGGTCATACACAAAGTGGATGTAAGGCACACATCTTAACCATCAATAGCTTTAAACTATTTAAGCACTAAAGCTGATAGCCAGCTAAAACATTAGTTGAATGCCAAATTAGCCTAAAAAACTGATTAAAAGCCTAAGTTAGCCAAAACAGCTAGCATGTAGTTGAAAAATGAGCTAAACTCCAAACTATCCTAAAAAACAGAAAAAAAAACTTGAATTAGCAAAAACAGCTAGCATGCCGCTGAAAATTTAGCTAAACTACAAACTAGCCTAAAAAAATGAAAAAAATCTAAATTAGCCAAAACAGCTAGGAAGTAGCTGAAATAGTAGCTAAATTCCAAAACAGGTTAAAAAAAAGCCTAAATTAGCCAAAAATAGTTAGCATGCAGCTAAAACTATTAGCTAAACTTCAAATTAGCCTAAAAAAACAAAAACAAAAAATCATAAATTAGCCATACATACAGCATACAGATGAAATATTAGCTAAATTTGAAAATAGCCTTAAAAAACAGCCTAAGTTAGCCATAACAGCTACCATGTAGCTGAAATATTAGCTAAACTCCAAAATTGCCCAAAAACTGAAAAAAGCCTAAGTTAGCCAAAAGAGCTAGTTGAAATATTAGTATTAGCTGAAAAGACTGAAAAAAATCCCAAATCAGTCAAAACAGCTAGCTTCGGGATGAAATATTAGCTAAACTACAAAATTAGCCTAAAAAACTGAAAAAAGGTCTGAAATTAGCCAAAACAGCTAGCATGTAGCTGAAATATTAGCTTAGCTCCAAAGTAGCCTAAAAAACCTTAATAAATGTCAAAATAGTCCAAAAAGCTAGAATGCCATTATAACTTTCAGCTTTACTACATGACTCCATATAATATAAAGTAACGACTAATCAACTATTAAATTAGTCGTCATTAATTTTAATAGTCGATTAGTCGTCGATTTGTCACCTAATCATGGCTCTAATCTCAGGAGGTGCAGCAGAAACTAAGCTGCAGGTTGCATGTTGTCTTCTTAACCCGAATAAGTGTAACTAGAAACATCTTCTCCACCAGGCGACTTCTACCCAAATTCACTTCAAGATGGGAATCTGGAGGGGTTCTTCTTCATCCTGGCCACTCTGATGGCCGTGAATACCCTGCTGTTCTGGAGAGTGTCATGCAGGTACAGATTCCTGGGAAAATCCCAAACTATCAAGTGAAATGGGAGCTGAAGTCGTCCCGCCTTGTGTGCAGGTACGAGGACCTGAGCGTGCGAGGAGAGGCCGTGACCTCCAGTCCTTTGACTGAGAAGCTGCGGCGCTACAAAGCCACTCTGCGCTTCTACGACGCCACCGAGCCCGCCGTGTGACTAAGTTCCTCCTCCTGGTGGTGCTGCATTGACACAATCTGGAAGATTTTATTACCCATAATTCAAAGTAATGTGAAATTCTTAATTGAAAATTCTATTACAATTTGAAAATGCATTTTGCAATTTAGAATTCAATATGAACAATTACAATTTAAACTAATAAATTTAAAAATATAATTTTGAATTAAAGCAAAATCAATTGAATTTCAATTTGCCATAATTCAAATGAAAAGGCATTTTGTATTTTACAATTCAGTATTAAAATTTGACATTTCATTTCCTTGTTTGCTTTAAATTCATTTTCAATCTGTGGCATTGGGTTTTTGTGATGTTAGTTGTGTGGAAGTTTTTTTTAGCCATAATTCAGCTTCAATCAAAACCCTAAAACTACTAAAGCAACAACAGGATAAAAACTTTATTTAAAAACATGCAGATAACAGTAAATACATGAGGGTTACACTTTCATTTTTACTGATCAAATGAAGCAGAAACATGTTCAACTTCAAGCATAGAAACTTTATTACTAACAAACTTTTCTTCCGGCGCCTCAACAAGCCATAAGAACATTGGAATAAAGGCGATTGTTTGAGCAAAGCTGCTGTGAGCAGATCCATAAAGGTACTATTGGTCCAGATGATGTCTTGAAGTTAAACCTGGACTTCGAGTCCCCTTTCAGATGCCATGATTCCACCTCCAGACAGCTCGATGATGGAGGCATTACACAAGAGCGATGGTCAGAACCCCAAACCAAGGCCAGGGGAACCAGGACAAACCCAGACCCGACTCAGACGACTGCAGATGTTCACGTGTCGTCTTCTTCTTTCACTGTTTTTCAAATCAAATCAATCTTTATTTATAGAGCACTTTTCATATCAAACATATTACAAAGTACTTTACAACTAAATTAAACAAATTATATAAAAAAAAAACAAGCGCAATAAAATTAGAAGCAAAAAAAAATTAAATAACGCCCTCTCTCACCGAGACCCACACACAAACCCCTTTCACCCCCCCTCCCCCTTAACTGATAGAGAACAGACTGGACTTTTGTGACCATCTCAAACAGAAAACAATAACTTCCTGTTTGTTTTTAACTTTCCAGTCTTTAGGATTCTGCAGAGTAAAGCTGGTTTCTGTAGGTTTGCTGAATAAAAAGGTCATAAAAATGCAACTTTTATTACTAATTTAAGATCACTGAATTATTTTCTTTCCTGTTTGTCAAACAGCACAAAGTTTGTTAATCAAAGATGATGCTGAGCTCATCCTCTCGTCCTTCAGGATTTTGAAGGAGCCTTCAGGTTACAGATCTTCAGTTTTGCCCCCAAATCAACAGAAAAACCGGGATAGAGCGGCTCGGTGAAGATGGTCTGGGTCTGGTGCAGCAGAACCATCGTTTTAGGGTCTAAAATGCTGTAAAAACTCAGCCTGCCTTCCATATACTCCAGATGTACGCCGACTCGGTTGCAGGCCGCTGCAGGAATCCCACTTCTGTGGAGTTTATTGTGCCAGAACGTGCAGCCAGAAGGAGAGCAGATCAGCTTCCAGGATAGTTTGTTGTGACCGAAACAGCACTGGCTCCCCGAGCCTTTTCTCTGTATCCCGATGTACGACACCGCCACCTCCACGACGCCGCCATCCCACGACACCTCCCAGTAAGAGGTTTCTCTGAGGCCCCTGTGGCACAGAACCTGGTAAAAGTAGGTGAATCTGTCTGGGTGATCAGCGTCTACCTGGTTGCCGTCCCCCCAGAAAACAGACTTCTTTGTTTTTGAAATGGAGAGACAAACAGGAGCTGTGTTCAAATCCAACTCCAAGTCAGCATCTGTGGGAAAAACAGACGTTCAGTCGTCACCTGGTGGAGCTTTGGTTCTGGATAACCAGGTTACTCACACTTGGACCAGGCACAGATCCCTTTTCTTGAGACTTTTCGGTGCTGCTTCCCAGGAATCTTTAAAACTACAGCAAAGAAAAACATCTTTAGAAACAGGACGACGGCGTGAAGACCAAAAACCATCACACTTACACTCTTTTTGGCCAGGTTGATGGAATAAAAGATCTTTCTCTCTAGTGCACGTGTGTTTTAGCTTCTCCTTGCACGCAGAAACAAACTCTTCTAAAGAGTTCGGCCTTTCTTCAGAACCTTTGAAGGCCAGAAGGTCGGTGAGAGCCTGAAACCCCTGCAGAGCAGAAGCCTTCAGAAGAAGCGTTCGGAAACCAATCATTAAAATCAATCAATCACCTGGAAAAACTGAATGGGATCGTCCGTTTGAGAAAGCTGGGACAGTTTGTGCTGCACCCCCTTCAGCCTGTTCACGTCCCGTTCCAGCTGTCCACGGCGACTCCAGGTCCAGTCCAGACCAGCTTTCTCCAGCTGGCCGACCGTCTCTCTCATCTCCATGCACTTCCCATCCAGATATTGTGTGTACCAGCGGATGTGCTCGGCGCATTGTTGCTCAAAGTCGTCACACGCCTCCCAGGCAGCATCCTGGAGGAAAAACAAGCATCAATTATTTTAATTTCCTTTTAGTCGATTTTGAACACTCAGCTCAAATTGTCTTAAGATCCTCCTTGGAGATCAGGAAACATCAAACCCAACAAAGAGGAAGTTCATCCTGAAATCTTGTGTTCCAAATGCCGTTATGATCAACTTGAAACTGGACTGAACCAAACTGGTTTTACTGTCTGAACCGGGTCATGAGTCCAATCAGCGTATTTGTCCTGCGCTCTCTGGTCCGTCACAGGACTTCCAGCAGAGCTTCAGCTCAGCTTCATGTTCTACTTTACTGCGTCCAGGACCACGTTCTCCAGTTTCTCCAATCTGCCAACATGAACTCTGAGCACATTGAAGAGCGTAAGAGACATTTTTTGGGAATTTGAGATGGCATTTGAAATGTATTTGGTTTTATTGATTTGATGTATGCTTTGTCGTGTAACATTTGAATTAGTTTGACCACCAGAGGGCGCAACTCTGGTCTTAATGTCCATTTTATGTGTCGAAGAAGAAGTTCTGTCTTCAAAGTTTTTGTTAATAAAGATAGGATGGTCAATGACAGAGCGACACAGGCGTTTTACCGTGTGTGGCTACATTTTCCATGTATGTGAACCAGAACTTTGTTTTTGTCCTTCTTTGAAGAGATTAAAGAGTTAGAACCAAAATGAACCAAACAATGGAAACAAAAGATTAACCTCTCCAAAGAGTTTTAATGTAATCGCTGTACGGAGTGAGCACATGGAGACAGTGGAGAGGAAAAAGATCAGAAGAAACCACTGGCTGTATGTTACAGGGGTGTCAAACTCAATCGTACAAGGGGCCAAAATCCAAAACACACTTTAGGTCGAACAGGATAAACATTTATTGAACACTCTAAAACTACACTTTTAAAACTTTAAAACTGTAACTTTTTAACATAATTATGAACTAGATATATAGCATTAGCTCTGATAATGTTAGTGTGAATGCTGTAAGCTGAATTTGGCCGCTGAAGATGCTGAAATTAAAAAAAAGATAAAAACGCTGAAGTTGAAAGTTGAAGATGCTGAAGTTGATAGCTGAAATGACTGAAGCTAATCGCTAAAAATGCTGAAGTATTTAGCTAAAATATTAGCTAAATGCCAAATTAGCCTAAAAAAGCAGCGATCAACCGAATGTACTGGAGTACTCACCCTGATAGAGTCTGCTGCCTTCTTCAGCTCCATCATTTCACCCTCAGATTCCTTCACTCTGTTCTCTGTTTCCTGCCGTTTTCTTCTCATTAGTCTCTGTCGAAGCAAACATCCAGAACTTTAGAGAAACCACATACACGGATGGATCCTCAGATCTGAACAGATCTACCTGCTTTGCCATCATTTCCTCTTTGATCTCCACGACCTCATGGGCGCTGTGTGCTAGAACACAAAGCGGACACAGAAGCTGCTGGTCGGTGCGGCAGAACATCTCCAGACGTCTGTCGTGACGTCTGCAGATGTTCTCCATGACCTTGGTGGAAGCCTGGACCAAGCTGTGCTTCTTCAGCGGCGCCACGTCGAAATGAGGCTGCAGGTGAGTCTGGCAGTAAAAAGCCAAGCAAACCAGACAGTACATGTCCGCCTTCTTCTTCCTGCCCCTGCAGATGTCACACTGGATATCTCCTGGTGCGGCGTAGTCGTCATCATCTTCATCAGCAGCAGCACTTCTCCTCTTGTAGTCTTCCACTAAGCCCATCAGGACTATGTTCTTGTGTAGGACAGGCCTGGAGCTGAAGGTCCTCCTGCACTGAGGGCAGCTGCTCCACCCGTCAGCCTTTGACTTCCAGAACGTTTCGATGCATCCTCTACAGAAGCTGTGTCCACAGGCGGTGGTCACTGGTTCCTCCAGCAGCTGGAGGCAGATGGAGCAGTCCAGCAGCTCAGAGCTGCACGCCATGCTCTTCTAAGCAAAAGTAACTTTCTGTTTCCTGGGAACACAGAGTTTTTGGCTGCTTGTTTTCTGGGGGCTGACGCTCCTCAGCTCTTAAAGGAAAACACTCAAAATCCTGAAGTCTGAGTCTAATCGTGACTCATATCTCTGCCAGACAGGAACATCCTGACTGACTCAAACTTTTCAGAAGAACAGGAAGAACAGAAAGAGTCAGTTTTTATCCTACTCTCTGTACTTCATTAGTCTGTGTGAAACGTGCAAAAGCAAAACAAAAAAAACAACCAAACTTTATTTCACCTCAACACAGACTCTGGTTGTAGTCTGTGTTCCTCTCACAGGATTCGATTATGCGTCTCCACAGACAGTCCATCAAGCAATACATCAAACATTCAACTCACTTTGTGGAGATACGATACAGTTCATGTAAATGGAAACAATCTAGATATTTATTATTGTGTGAATCATTTACAGCATTCCCACAATAGCGTGAAAACTCCTCCTTTCTGTACATTTTTTGGCATGTAAAAACTCAATCACAATTTCAACGATTTCAGTAAAACGTTCAACTTGTTCAAGACATTACTGCTGGCATGTTTGGTATTTATAAATGATTGTTTTTGAAATATTGAGCAAAACATGCCCTGTAGGAAATAAATGAGAAATTGCTCAAATCATTCAAAAACTTTGTGCACTTTGAAGCTTCTGTACACCATTCAAGCTTTAAGATGTTCAGCAACCACTGGGTCTTGGGTCTTCAATGGTTATTGGAGTTTACCTTTTATTTAAGTTAACATGTTAGCTGTTTTTGGTCAATTGAGACATTTTACCACTTTTTTTTACGATAATTTGGAGTCTAGCTAATATTTTAGCATTATGCTAGCTGTTTTGGCTAATTTTAACTATATTTTAGCAATATGCAAAATTTTAATTGTAGCAATTGCTGAAAGATTGGCCAAATTAGATTTTTTTCCCCATTTTTTTAGGATAATCTGGAGTTAATTAATATTTTACCATTATGCTAACTGTTTTGGCAAAATTAGACTTTTTCCATTTTTAGGATAATTTGTATAGTTTAGTTATCATTTTAGCGTTATGGTGATTTTGATAATTTTGACATTTTTCCGGCCGTGGCACAACAGTAGGGCGGTCAACTCCTGAATGGAGGATTGTGGGTTCGATTCCTGTCTTGCCCGCCCATGTGTCGACGTGTCCTTGGGCAATACACTGAACCCCGCATTGCCTCTGGTGGAAGGTTGGCGCCAGTGTTCGGCAGCAGAGCCACCACCAGTGTGTGAATGTGTGAATGGGTCTGTGACTGTAAAGCGCTTTGGCCCTTCGAAGGAGGACAGAAAGCACTAAACAAGTATACACTGTTTACCAATTTGTAGTTAGCCATATATCTAGATCAGGGGTCTGCAACCTGCGGCTCCAGAGCCACATGTGGCTCTTTTATCCCTCCGTGGTGGCTCTCTGGGTGAAGAAAAATAAAATAGTACTTTTCAAAAATGTGGAGATTAGCTAATATTTTAGCAATATGCTAACGTTTTTGGCTAATTTGTTGTTTACTGGGGTTAGGCTAATTTAAAGTTTAGCTTCTATTTTAGCAACAGACAAACATTTTTTACTAATTTAGTTTACTGATTAATTTTATGCTAACAGCACATGCCAGGTTACAGTCTGATCAGATGCACGTGAGAAGCGCGTTCAGCTGTATTTAAAGTAAATAACCATCCTAACATGTGAACTGCTGGATCTTTTTATCTGTTTAAATATATACGACCAGGTCCTTTCAAATTTGTCTCGCGCTTCTCAGACGGCTGTGTCTAATTCAGGCTGAAGCTGGAAAAGTGCCGTGAAGATGAAACTTTGGTTGGGGATTTTATGCACACATATGCAACTTAGATTTCATAAGCTACAGCCAAAACAGTAAAAAAAAGAAAAACGAACGTTAAACAAACAAAAAAGTCCAAAGCACATAACCTCAGAGTGAAATCTATTTCTCCAGAGTAAATCCTCATCTAAAAATGTCGACAGCATGCGCCTCTTGTTGTTTTAAACTGCTGCATCGGTACATTCCATTGAGGAAAACAACAGTAGGACAATGATTACATTGTTGAATTGTAAAGTAGGTGTTAAAAGGTCTTCACGGACCCATTGATGAAGTCTGCTCCCATTGGCTACCCGTCATATGTCAATCAAACCCCCTAGACGATCGACTTCAGACCCACAAACGCTTATTGAGCCATCTGATTGGTCAATTTATAACTCTAATAACTTGTGATAATGGAAAAAAAAACTAAAAAAAATAGGATTAGAAAAAAGAAGTTAAGCAGAAAGCAGCAGAGGAAGAATGATTATTCTGACATATAAAATGACTGAGAAATAACTGTCTGATTCTCAATGGAAGTCAATGGGACTTTGGCCTTTTTCAACCCACTGGTACTTCCTATATGGAACACGGAAGGAGGGGGGCTTGCTCTGTCCAGTTATTTTATATACAGTCTATGGCTGAAAACAACAACAAGACACTGGCTGTGATCACAGAAGCCTACGTGAAAATAGCAGTGCTTATTTTGTACCGTGTCAGAGCTCATCAGCCGGAATTTAAAGAGGAATTTCTTTAACTATTACCACAAAAAAATGAAGCTATCCTAAACCACAACCAGACTTGATGAACAACTCACTCACTTTGGCTTGTTGCCTAAATGAATCAAATGTAATAGAAAATTATTTATTGGAGTTTATTTTGTCATTATTGTGTGATTGCTTACTAAGCATTCACACTATAGTGATTCTCCTGCTCCTTTCTGGACGTTTATCAGCACGTGAAAA
Source organism: Oryzias melastigma (assembly GCF_002922805.2). Lineage (NCBI taxonomy): Eukaryota > Metazoa > Chordata > Actinopteri > Beloniformes > Adrianichthyidae > Oryzias > Oryzias melastigma. The sequence goes on along the minus strand of NC_050517.1, from coordinate 34,569,337 downwards.
CTAAATCACCCTTTCAGAGAATTCATCTTGGCATCAAAATATTCAGCTTGTTCAGAACATTACTGCTTGTATTTTTGGTATTCATCAACTTTATAGTTTTTGAAAATTGAGCCAAATATGTCCCATTGGAAGTAAATGAGAAAGTCTTCAAATTTCTAAATTTCAAGTAGATTATCAACAAACCTTTAAGTATGTTCATGGGCTATGTTTTCATCTTTATAGTAATTTTCACAAAAATTAGGGTCTCTATTTCAGCAACATGCTAACGTTTTAGGCTAATTTGTTATTTTCTGAAGTTTTTTTTAGGCTAATTTAGAGTTTAGCTTCTATTTTAGCAACAGACTAATGCTTTTGACTAATTTAGTTTACTGAGAAATTTTAGGCTATTTTGTAGTTTAGCTAGTATTTAAGAAATGTGCTAGCATTTTTCTGGCTAATTTGCCATTTAGCAATGGATTTTTTATGTTAATTTAGAGTTTAGCTAATATTTTAGCAACATGCTTAAGAGGCTCAGAGGCAGAAAAGCTCAGTCTCCATGTGAACTGGACTAAGACCAAGTTCATGCATGTTGGTGAGGGAGCAGATCCACCCCCTATACTGCTTGGGAATGACACGGTAAAGCCTGTGAAGAACTTTGTTTATCTGAGGTCCAATGTGGCAGATAATGGAGATCTTAAAACAGAGATTCTCCGCAGGAGAGCCCTGGCTGCCTCTGCGTTGCAGTCTCTCTTGAAACCATTTGGTGGCACAAAACCATCTTACGCAAGATGAAGCTCTGGATCTACAACAGCACCATACTCATCATTGTTTTATATAGCTCAGAAATATGGCCCTTAAATAAGACCCTAGCCTCAAGAATAGATGGCTTTGATAGCAGGGCTCTCAGAACCATCAAGAACATCAGGTGGTCCCAGCGAATCTCCAATGAATTGCTTAGAGCCCGCACAAACCAGCCCAGAGCCTCCACCCTGGCAGCACAGCACTGCATCCGCTAATGTGGCCATGTTCTTCGCCTTACCCCTGACCACGAGACAAGAGTCATTCTAAAGTTTGACCCAAAGGCTGCAGGCTGGAGACGACCGCGAGGAAAGCCCAGCACAGAGGTCATTGCAGACGACCTCCGACAACATGGCGTTACCGTGAAGGAAGGAGGTCTGCTGGCACAAGATCGCCAGTATTAGAGACACTTGACTCATCTGATCAACTCGACGCACCAGGGTGGGACACCAGCCCTAACACAAGAGCAAGATGCATAGATAGATAGACCAGATTGAGGGATTGCCACCTCAACAGGCCCCATAAACCTTGCAACCTCCGCCCCAAACAACAGCAAAGACAGTAGAGTTGGAGAGCATGGTCCACTCTGATTCATTGTCCCCTTTGAGGACCTACCTGACAAAGGGTTCAGCCAGGCCTTCCCAGCAAACCCTCACAGTATGTTTGGGTCTGCCAAGTCTTTACAGGCTACTTCCCTTCCAGCCCATCAGTAATCCCACAAATTAGTGATTGGTACCCCTCTCTTTATGTGAGTGTCCAAGACACACAGACAAAGGTCACCTGAAACCACTACAAACTTGATCATCAATATCCTGCTGAACATGGTGTTTCATATGAGAAAAACTATCATGAACACACAAGTCTAGCAATAAAACACCACTCAGGTTAAGATCAGGAAAGTCATTCTTTCAAGGTGCCACCATCATTGCCCAGGTGGGCACTGAAGTGCCACAGCAGGACAATGGAGTCCCCCATTGAGGTGCTATTCAGTACCCTAAGAGACACCAGAAAGGCAAGATAATCTGAAATGTTGTTTAACCCAAAGGCCAAAACCAAAGTCAAAGACCTATCCCCTGCCCAAAGGCCAAGGGACACAACACTCTTGTCCAACAAAGGGGAACTCCAACACTTGGTGGCTGAGCTGGATATCTGTCTTTGACTGCCGTCCAAACCGCATGGGACCAGCCCCTTTGGAGCTGTCCGCAGGTGGTGGACCAATGGGGGAGTGATCCCACATCATTACTTCAGTCTGGACCCGAACAGCGTCAGTGGGAGGAACCATCAATCACTGACCTGGTCATTTACCTGTGAGCCCAACCCCAAAAAATGGGTTCTCCACCACAATTTCCACTCTTTTGGCAATGAGTTTTAGCTTTAGCACACAGCAGCATGTAAAAAGCCATCACAAACACTGGCGTAAACTCATGACACAGATAGTGTGGTTGTTACTTAACAGTTATCTGCTCTACCACTTCGGAGTAGTGCTACGTGCAGTTCATACACCGACCTTAGTTGATAAAATGCATAATCCATCCCCAAGGAAATTCCACGACTCCTGTTGCAGTCCGCATAGAACAGAGTCTGGCCTTCGACCTAGGAGGTTCCTAGGTTTAAGGTCAGACTCTGTTCTTTGGGTTCTGTATACTTAACTCTTGCAGCAAGAGTTGCACCTGAGGGCCGTTTCGACCACACAAAAAGTGCACAGACAAACAAATGTACAACAAATCTACAACAACACATAAGTGTACATGCAAGCATGGGAAATCAACAAAGTCCAAAAGGAGCTCCTGGTGGAGGTTTCCACCCCTGCAGTGTTTGTCAGTGAAGGTGAGTAACGGGAGGACGGACCACAAACGGACCGGCCCCCTTGCGTTCAGTCAGTTAGACTACATGGAAGATGCCCAGCTCCACGGGCCTGAGGGCTGTCCGCTCGGGATCCGTCGGGTGGCTTCCAATGGAAGCGCCAAAGTCCAAAGCGCGAGCACGAACCTCAACATTTCCACGTTGGGAAACATATCCGCCGCAGTGTCCTCCCTGATGCTCACGAGCCCCACCTCGGCAAAAGCACCGAGAGCCAACACAAAAATCACTGTAAAAAAAACAAACAAAAATGAAGCAGCGTGCACCAACACACCAATATAATATATATATATAATAAAGGCTTGTGAACCATCAGTTTGAGTGACAATCTTTTCAACCGGGGATGCTACACCCACCTTCGGCCTACAGTAACTGGGACAGTTTCTGGGGACCCAGCGGACCAAGTTGAGTTGAGAAGTTTATGATCCTCTCCAAGTAATCATTGCATTGAGCGGTCATCTTGAGGAATTTCACCGCACCTTGCAGTGCCGGACGCCCAAATCACAACGGGCTAAGTTTTACCAGGTCTTCACATTGACTTAACATTGAAACCTAACGCCTCTGCAGCACCTGGCACATTTGGTGTGAATGCACCATAATAGAGAAGCACACACTGTTTGCTGTCAGCTCGGTATCTTCAAGAACTGCAGTCTGCCCAGCAGGGTG
>NC_050517.1:34565010-34565855 GCF_002922805.2 Oryzias melastigma | reverse complement strand
GGGGGGGGGGGGGGGTGTGACTGTCAAGAGTGGTTAAAAACGAGTTTATTTTACCATTCTAAGATCATCTCATTTAAAAAATAAATAAATTGGAACAAAATGTAACACATCAATTATTGCTCCTCAAAAAGAAACACATCTGAATACTTCGAAGCTCCATGCAAAAGCTTCAAAAGAAACATTTTGAGAGGAAGGCAGTTTTTACAAAACAAGACTTAAACTTGTGACTTTGATCGCCACTCTACCTGCACGCGCTTACGAGCACGCGCCACGAAGGTCCCCTTTTTGTTCTCCACTCCCCAACCCTGCACCGCTCTCTGCACTGCTACTCTTTTTTTTTTCATGGAAGTACTTGCATTAATCAATCGCGTGTTCACAACTTCTCCGAAATGTTCATCTGAATGGATGAGCTCGTTTCAGCATTTCTATGACCGTTCAAAAGATTAGATTCGTTGATGTAAGTCACATCTCTCTGCAAACAGGTACGGTGTGTGGGAACCACCTGGTCTTACGTCTTTTCTGTCCCTCAATTATCCAATCCATTTGCAAAGCTTCCACATGCAACTTCTCTCGAGTTACACGCTGCCAGATTGCTTTTAGCGCTCAAGCTTATCGAGAAAACCCGGTCGATTTTCAAAATAAAAGATTTCCATCTCAAAAAATAAATTTCTCCCGCGCTCGGTGGCAAGGGGTCCACAGACCGGTACCAGTGCACGTCCCGGTGGTTGGGGACCACTGCTGTAAACAGTTGTGCGTCATCATATTATGACACATGGCCTAACAAGTGCCACTGCTTGTGTTCTGCCTTTCCTGAAACAGCCCTCTGCATTCATCCGGACTTGGGA
>NC_050517.1:34558247-34564865 GCF_002922805.2 Oryzias melastigma | reverse complement strand
TACTGGTAACTATTCCTACTTTAGTTCTAATTATTTATTTATTTTTAAACTGTCCGTCCAGATTTTTTTGGACAGACAGTTTTTGAAGTTTAATTAGCCAACTTCTTCCAGCAAGAATCCTGTTAGGATCACTTGCGATGGAAGAAGAAGCTAACGAACCTCCTAAACAAGCTAGGCTTTCGTGGTTTCGTCAGATGTTTTAAAACGAAGAAAGCAACTTCATGTTTAGCTGCTTCAGTATTCGTCTCAATGAACACCAACAAAAGCTCCGGGCTTTTCCACTTTTTAATCAGGTCCTTGTAGACGAGCAAGTGAAGCTTTGTGGCAATATCTCGACTATCCATCTTAATAGTGCGATCTCCGAGAAATTCCTCAATTTTTCCAATAAGCTCTGCTACAGGAAACAGGTCGTAGTTCACTGGGAGGCTTGGCTTAGATTTTGCAGCTGCATGGGAGATCATGTTTAAAATGGAATTTCCCAAGGCTCTTCTCAGCTCTTCCTCTTTGTCTAGTCCTGAGGAGAAGGAAGACGGCTCCTCCTCGATCAAGGAAGACGGCTCCTCCTCGATCAAGGAAGGCGGCTTATCCTCGATCACAGACAGGGACGCTTTTAAAGGCACAAACGGTTTATAGGCCAGAGACGCTTCAGAAGCTATGGACCGTTCATCAAACTCTTGCTGTGAACTTCCAATGGCTTCCTCCGGTTCTGACTCTTCATCCGTCCTGCAACTCAGTCTTTGTATGGTGCTCTTTTTTAGATTTTTCGCACCAACTTTCATGTTTTGCGCACATGATTTTAGCCTCTCCTTTCCTAATCTCATGTGTTGGACGCAAGAGTTCACCTCTACAGCTGCAGGCTCGATGTTCGATTTCTGCAGAATAGTTTCTGGATCCTCCGGTTCTGACTCTTCATCCGTCCTGCAACTCAGTCTTTGTATGGTGCTCTTTTTTAAATTTTTCGCACCAACTTTCATGTTTTGCGCACATGATTTTAGCCTCTCCTTTCCTAATCTCATGTGTTGGACGCAAGAGTTCACCTCTACAGCTGCAGGCTCGATGTTAGCTTTCTGCAGAATAGTTTCTGGATCCTCCGGTTCTGACTCTTCATCCGTCCTGCAACTCAGTCTTTGTATGGTGCTTTTCTTTACATTTTTCGCACCAACTTTAATGCTTTGTGCACATGATTTTAGCTTCTTTGTTCCTAATCTCATGTGTTGGATGCAAGAGTCCACCTCTGGTTCTGACTCTTCATCCTTCTTTTTCTTTGCAGCATAGGAGTTGAGTTCTTTCGTACATGCCTTTATGTTTTTGGTGTACGCTTTTAGCCTCCTAGCTCCAGTTTTGGTGCGTGTATCCTTGAGGATCGCTATTGCTTCCGCCAGCAGTTTCAATGCATTCTCAAATTCTTCATGAGCGACTGCCGCCTCCATTTTTACCTTTTGAGAATGATTTTTATTATTTGTGATGCAATCTTTAATTTTTGCAGCACATAATTTTAATTTTTTCTCTGCTGAGCGGATGTTTCGGACAAACATTTTTGCATATTTATCCTTTGGTTTCTCTTGCTCCTCCTCCTGTTGCGTTTCGCCATCCTCGGACTCGGCCGTCCGTTTGGCTCGCAGTGATTTAAGGTTAGAAATGCATTCTTCAATGATTCTAACCCCAGTTTTGAACTTTCCAGTTTCAAATTTTAAGTGTGGAGCGCAAGACTTGAGCTTTCTGATAGCTCTTTTAAGAACTGCATCATCTGGATGCGGTTCTTCAGCCTCAGGCTGCAGGTCTGAAGCCTCGGGTTCTTCAGCCTCAGACTGCAGGTCTGAAGCCTCGGGTTCTGAAGCCTCAGGCTGCAGGTCTGGAGCCTCGGGTTCTGAAGCCTCAGGCTGCAGGTCTGGAGCCTCGGGTTCTGAAGCCTCAGGCTGCAGGTCTGGAGCCTCGGGTTCTGAAGCCTCAGGCTGCAGGTCTGGAGCCTCAGGTTCTTCAGCCTCAGACTGCAGTTCTGAGGACTCGGGCGATGTCTTCTCTGCACGTCGTTTCTTAGTTTTTGTGCATGTAAGACTTGCTCTTATTTTTTGAGCTTTGGCTTTGACTTTTTTTATTTTTTCATTGTCGCCCAATGAGTCAAATACCTTCAGTTTTTGATAGAGTCTATTTATTTTTTTCAACAGACTCTGGTTGAAGGTATTGTGCTGATGAGAATCTGCCGCGTCGGTTTCCGCGACAGTTTCTTTTGCTTTGCGGCGCTCCCTGGAGCGGGAGGAGGAGCTTTCGGACTCCTCTTCCCGCTTTTCGGGAGGTAACTCCGCCATTTTATTGATTTTCTTGGTGATGTATTCCATCACCGCCTTTACCGTTTCGCTGGTCAGCTCTTCCTTCAGCAGGTTCAGCTTTCCAGCCGTATCCGGGTCGGGAGAACCGGATACGATCGTTAAAACCTCCTCCGGAGTCAGTTTGGATAAAAAGGTACAAACCTTCCCGTGGATGTGTTGGACCGGGAAGGACTCGCCCTTTCTCCGCCTGCTCCGCTCACGTCTCTCCATGTCTGTAGGTTTTTCTCCCTTCATGTCTACCGGATTCTTTCGTCGGTCTTGGACCCCCGGTTTTTCTCTTGGCGGTTAAAGGTTTTCCCGGGAATTAAACTCCACCAGGTATTAGAACTTTTTCGACTGGCTGAAACACCGAGATATGACGGCATTATTATCGTCATTTACGTCACCTGTCATCATTCGCCATGATCCGCTGTCAATCCGCCGTCGTTCTCTACGTTCTGTGACGTCACTGTTTACACCGGAATACGCTCTGACATGACGGACAATTAGTGGCAGCAATCATCATAAAAATGTCACGTGACAGGCGCACGGGGGTGTATGGAGTGACTTTTGTGCCACCATGCTGCAAGCAACAGTCACAGTTGAGAGCTCAAAATGTTCTAAATTGTAAACAAAATATAACGGTTTAAGAATAAAATAAACCATTTGCAGGATGAAAATGTTTAATAACTGGTTTCAAAAACGTTTTTGCTTTCAAAAATATTTTACAAATTAGCTAGCTGGCATAAACATATAAAACTGAAACATCAACACTAATCAAAGATAGAGCAAAAGTGAGATAAGACACAACAATTGACTGTATATAAAAATAACTGGACAGAGCAAGCCCCCCCCCCCTCCTTCCGTGTTCCATATAGGAAGTACCACTGGGTTGCAAAAACGCCAAAGTCCCATTGACTTACATTGAGAAACAGTTATTTCTCAGTCATTTTATATGTCAGAATAATCATTCTTCCTCTCCTGCTTTCTGCTTAACTTCTTTTTTCTAATCCTAATTTTTTTTAAAGATTTTTTTCCCATTATCACAAGTTATTAGAGTTATAAATTGACCAATCAGATGGCTCAATAAGCGTTTGTGGGTCTGATGTCAAAGCATAGACTGTATAAGAATAACTGGACAGAGCAAGCCCCCCTACTTCCGTGTTCCATATAGGAAGTACCACTGGGTTGCAAAAAGGCCAAAGTCCCATTGACTTCCATTGAGAAACAGTTATTTCTCAGTCATTTTATATGTCAGAAAAATCATTCTTCCTCTGCTGCTTTCTGCTTAACTTCTTTTTTCTAATCCTAATTTTTTTTTTTTAAGATTTTTTTTCCCATTATCACAAGTTATTAGAGTTATAAATTGACCAATCAGATGGCTCAATAAGCGTTTGTGGGTCTGACGTCGAACGTCTGGGGGATTTGATTGACAGATGACGGGTAGCCAATGGGAGCAGACTTCATCAATGAGTCCATGAAGACCTTCTAACACCTACTTTACAATTCAATACTTTACCAATCATTGTCCTACTGTTGTTTTCCTCAATGGAATGTACCTATGCAGTAGTTTACAATTCTCCGGTGTTATTAAAGTAGAAGCTGTTTACATCCCGCGATCCGTGGAGAGGCGGGGACTCACAATAAACTCCCTCCAGATTGGTGACAGTACTTCCTATAGATTCCATGACTCAGCTATGACTCACAGAGACTCAGACCAATCGCTGGAGATGGGTTGCAGACGTTTGCAAAATGTCGATATCCGTTTTCAGGGAGTGATGGTGAAAGCGGCGGCCTACTTTCACGAGGAGTGGAGGTAATTCATTTCCAATGGGGGACCTCATGGCTCGCTAAGTCCATTATTTTTACAGTCAATGGACGCAACACAACTAAAGCAACTCTGCTGCAATCACAAAAGTATTTTTTTAAAGAAAGAAAAGTTTGATCATATTTTTGAAAACAAAAATATTTTTTATTAAGAGTTTGTAAACACAAAAACAAATTTTTGAAATAAAAATAGTTTGCAAATGGTAACATATTTTAAAAGCAAAAAAGACAAAATGTGTGAAGACAAAAAAAAAAAATAACAAAGCAAAAAATATTTGAAAGTAAAAAAAGGTTTTGAAAGCAAATATCTTCATTTGCAAATGATGACTTTTTTCTTTCCATTTAATTTGCAATTCAAAACATTTTGATCTTAAAACTGACTTTTGCTTGCGATATGGTGGCAGAAAAAATCCCTCCATAGTACTAAGGAAATTGAATATCAATGATATGTGTTTCAGTGATTTTAATACGAATTAGACATCAACAACCAGACCATAGTTAAGATATAGATACTTAAGGGAATGGGTATGAAAAAGTTTTCCTTCATCTTAAAACTATTTTTTCAAGCTGAAAAAATAATGTGTAAAAAAAAAAGTGCATCATCGACGTACAAGTGTTGAAATGTATTCAGAATGTAGTGTGAAAATTTGTATTTTGGATGGTTGTAAGTATATATGTGTTCTCAAAGTTGAAATTAACTAAAAAAAAAAATGAAAATAAAGACAGACAAACACTAGAAGCTGGCATTCATTTATATAACATATGAGATGCTTTGAAATGTTAAAGAGGAAAGCTGAACTTTACGTTGCGTCATTATTCTGCGATATTCTGTTGGTGAAGATTCTTGTTCATCCAAGTGATGCTGACGTGAAGTTGAGTCATGGTCATCTGGATTTAATATCATCTGGTTTCATGGTGATCTGTATTTAATATCATCTAGATTCATGGTCTCTGGACTTAATATTATCTAGGTTTCTGGCATCTGGACTTTGAATCATCTAGATTTATGGTCATCTGGACTCAATTTCATCTGGATCTTCACAAAACGTTTCAAGAAAACAAGACATTAAGTCCAGATATCAATACTCAACTTCAAGACGTGTCTGATTAAGTTCATCTTCTAACACTGATGCTCCAATATAGAACCGCTCAGTCAGTTTTAACCTTTTACTCAGATGGGAGGATCTTAACCGTCGCCCCCCTGGAGACCATGAATCCAGGGTACAGCGGCTGGGAGAAGGCAGCCTGGACCCTGTGAAGGAGCTCCATGTGACCAGACTCAAACACACTGAAGAAGGCCACACTTCCCGCCATGTGGTTCAGATACACCCCCACCCTGGAGGAACAGGGACCGCAGGCTTTGGTTTTGACATCTCGATGCCAAAACGTGCAGCCTGATGTTGACAGAGAAAGGCTCCAGGACTGATCCGTGCATCCAAAAGAGCTTTCCTGCAGCTCTGGACCCTTATAGCAAACAGCAACCTCAACTCTGGGTCCCCCCCATTCAACCTCATAGTAGCAGACCCCGTGCAAACCCTCGCAGCACAACACCTGATCGTATTTGGTAAATCTCTCAGTGTGGGGCGGGTACTTCTGGACTTTCTTGATCCAGGAGACCTTTTTGTTTCCCTCAGAGAGCAGCAGGTTCTCAAATGCTGTGTTCGGATCCAGGCTGAGGCTGCAGGAATCTGAGAGGAGAAAAAAAACATCTCTGATTTCCCTGGAAGCACTAGGACTCAACCAGGAGTAGATGCTGCACCAACGACTCACACATGGAAAACTCTTGCCTCGTTTTTGGCTCCAGATCACTGTTAACTGGACAGAAAACACATGAGTCTAAACGTTCAGATTTTCAGAAGCACTTGAGTCCATGAAACCCTGTGAGGTCTTACTGTGCTCAGTCATTTCTTCAGCAGCCTGCGTCAGGGTTTTGGTTTTCTCTCTCAAGTCTGAAATGGCTTTTGTCAGAAAGTCAAAGGGAGAGTTTTGGATGACGACACCAGAGGAGATTTGAAGATCTGGGAGGTCCAAGACGGATCTGCAGCGCTGAGAAGAACAAGAAATAGATTCCAGCTTAGTGCCGATCAGCCTCACTTCCATCAGCAGGCCTTCTCTCTGAACAAATGCATGAATTCCCGCCTTTTCTACTCAATTTTTTTTTTTTTTAATTCATGGATTTTTAAATTGTTTGCGCCCCTCTCCACTAAGATCAATGCTTTAGCGTGGCCGGGCTTTGGACACCATTGGTGTCTCCGCTCTGGTGTTTCTTGATCTGTAGTTTTAGTAAATCTGAGCATACAAGACCTCATCACTCAACTTTCTGAATCAGAAAGGAATCATTACTCGTGTTCCTGCCAACGTAACATTAGTGATGCAGCAAAAATAGCGAGCAATAGTCTGGCTCGCTGGACAGCAGAGCTCGCTAACTCGCTATGCTGTCCGCCGGGCAGCTTGTTAGCTCGCTATGCTGGTCATTGGCTCCTCC
>NC_050517.1:34450665-34558107 GCF_002922805.2 Oryzias melastigma | reverse complement strand
TTGAATTGAATTGAATTGCTGGTTAGCGTAGGGATCCAGACCACTGAGTCCCCACCTAAACCAGTGTGGTCAAACACATATGGGGTCACCATGGAACCTGCAGACAAACCCACCTGAGGCCCACCAATTCAGCCCAACAGTAAACCATTTGGGGCCCACATTGAAATGTTCTCTGATTTTTGGGGGCTATTTCTGATTTAAGCTAGTATTTACCAATGTGCTATCTTTTTTGGCTGATTTAGCATCAAATTAGTTTTTTTGGGGCTAATTCTAACTTAAACTCATATTTTAGCAACATACTAGCATTTTTGGCTATTTACGGGGTTTTAGGGTTAATTCTAAGTTAAGTTATTATTTTAGCAATGTGCTAGCTTTTAGGGCTAATTTGGCATCTAATGAGGTTATTTGGGCTAATTTAGAATTAGGCTAGTATTTTAGTAACCCACTGGATTTTTTGGCTAATTTGGCATCTATAGAGGTTTTGGGGCTACTTTTGAGTTAAGCTAATATTTTAGCAACGTCATACCTGTTTTGACTAATTTGGCATTAAATTAGGTTTTTAGGGGTTAGTTCTGAGTTACACAAGTATTTAAGCAACATGCTAGCTTTTTGTGACTTATTTGGCATCTACTGGGGTTTTTTGACTAGTAACCTGCTGGCTTGTTTGGCTACTTTGCATTGAGTTTTTTTGGGGCTTTTCAGTTAAGCTAGTATTTTAGCAACGTGTTAGCTTTTCTTGGCAAATTCGGCATTTACTGAAGTTTTTTTGGGCTTATCTTGAGTTTAGTCAGTATTTTAACAACTTGATACCTTTTGGGCATAGTTTGGCATCTACTGAGGTTTTTGGGCTAATTCTTAGTTAAACTAGTATTTTAGCAACATGTTAGCTTTTTTTTGGCTAATTCGGCATCTAGTGAAGTATTTTGGGGTAATCTTTAGCCAATATTTTAGCAATGTGATACCTTTTTGGCATAGTTTGGCACCTACTGAGGTTTTTTGGGCTAATTCTAACTTAAGCTAATATTTTAGCAACATGCTAGCATTTTTGGCTATTTACAGGGGTTTTAGGGTTAATTCTAAGTTAAGTTAATATTTTCGCAATGTGCTAGCAGTTTTGGCAAATTTGGCATCTACTGGGCTTTTTTTTTGGCCAATTCTGAGATAAGCAAATATTTGAGCAACGTGCTAGCTTTTATGGCTAATTTGGCATCTACTGAGGTTATTTGAGCTAATTCAGAATTAAGCTAGTATTTTAGTTAACTACTAGAATTTTTGGCTAATTTGGCATATATAGTTTTTTTTTAGCTAATTTTGATTTAGCTAATATTTTAGCAACCTCATACCTGTTTTGACTAATTTGGCATTAAATTAGGTTTTTAAGGGTTAGTTCTGAGTTACGCAAGTATTTAAGCAACATGCTAGCTTTTTGTGGCTTATTTGGCATCTACTGGGGGGGGTTGACTAGTAACCTGCTAGCTTGTTTGGCTACTTTCCATTGAGTTTTTTGGGCTAATTTTGAGTTTAGCTAGTATTTTAACAACGTGTTAGCTTTTCTTGGCTAATTCGGCAGCTACTAAAGGTTTTGGGGCTAATCTTGAGTTTAGCCAATATTTTAGCAATGTGATACCTTTTTGGCATAGTTTGGCATCTACTGAGTTTTTTGGGGCTAATTCTTAGTTAAGCTAGTATTTTAGCAACATGTTATCTTTTTTGACTAATTTGGCATCTACTGAGGTTTTGGGTTAATTCTCTGTTCGTAACTTTACACATTTTTAAATTTTACAGAATTTTTCAATTTTTTTTTTTTTTTTTTTCACTTGCTGCAATTTCTCCAACTTTAAGTCCTATAGCAATTTTAGCAATTATAGTAAATTTCTTCAGCAAAAAGCTTCAGCATATTCAGCAAAAGCATTCACACTACCATTATTGTAGGTAATGCATCTTTTCTATTTTTAATCTTAATTTTCTCTCTTAATGTCCTCTACCATCAGAAAAATGCCTCAACATGTTAAAAACAGTTTTCATGGGGATGGCTCTTTAGTTCAGGTGTACCTGGAGGAACTGAATGTGGTCATCAGTGAGCGACAGCTGCTTCAGCTCCTCCTCTCTCCTCCTCAGATCCCTGATCTCCGCCTGGATTCGCTCCATCAGAGCTTCAGCTCGGGTCATGGCAGCTTTCTCCTGATCTCTGATCATCTCCCTCACAGCAGAACGCCTCCTCTCGGCCATCGAGACGATCTCAGCGTAGGCCTTCTCGTTCTGATCAAGAGCTGCATCTTTAGAGCGCTGACGGGGAGGACAGAAGATCTGTCATGAATTCCTGCGGAGCAAACGCCTCAGATCTGTCGTAAAAAACTCACCTGCAATGACTTCATTTGCTGCTGCAGCTGCTTCTGCTTCTCCTGAACTCCATGCTGATATTTTTGCTTCTTCTTCCCAAATTGTTGCTAAAAGTAAAAAATATTGTTGTTGTTAGTCTGCTCCTGAAATCAACCTTCAACCAAATCTGTTCTCACTTGCTTGAGTTTCCTCTCTGCAGCTGCAGACACAGTATCATGACCTCGGTGTTCATCCATCACACACAGCAGACAGACACACTGACCGTCGCTGCGGCAGTAGACCTCCAGCGGCTTGTCATGCTTGGAGCAGATGTTGTCTTGGATGGAGACGGACACGTCCACCAGCTTGTGCCGTTTGAAAGCAGCAGACTCGTAGTGAGGCTGCAGGTGTGTGGCACAGTACGAGGCCAGACACACCAGGCAGGACTTGACAGCTTTCAGCTTCCTGACAGAGCAGAAATCACACTCCACCTCGCCTGGACTGACTTCATCCTTACCTGGAGGGGGTGCTGGTCCTGTGTCGGCCATGTTTGCCAACAAATCAACCAGCACCAAGTTCCTGTGCAGCTCAGGTCTGGGAGCAAATGTGTGTCTGCACTGAGGACAGCTGTACACACCTCCCTGATCCTCCTGGTCCCAGTAACTACGAACACAGTCCATGCAGTAGCTGTGACCGCACTGCAGGGTCACGGGGTTCTTCAGCACCTCCAGGCAGACCGTGCAGGACAGAGAGTCTGGGAGTCCACATCTCTCTGCCATCTTCTGCAGCTCTGTCACTTTCACTTTCTCTAAAATCAAAACTTACAGAGTTGGGAGGAGCTTCCTGTCCTCCAGATTCCTAGAAACAGGAGGATCAGTTTCCTTTTCATGCTAACTCAACAGCTTTGGGGGCTTTAAGGCAGCAACAAGAACAAGTTTTGAAGCAGAAAACATGAACAAGATGAAATGATCTTTAAAGTAAAAAAAACATAAATTCTACAGTTCCTAAAATCCATACGGTCATGTGGTTAATGGTGTGCATGAAGACGGACCTTTACGGGTGAAATCTAATGCACCTCATGCGTGCTACATGAATTTCAGCCTTTTTATTGTATTATATTATTTTATATTACCAAGCCCACGTGCCTCAAAAAATATTTCAAAAACAGTTTTTTACTGTAAGATCTATAACACTATAAGACCCAGTTTTTTTTATCTCCTTTATTATCTAAAATTAAAAATGATTTTAAAAACTTACCTTTTTAGAACGGCTTTTAATGCTCAATAGTTGGTGGCATTTTATTTTCTTTTACTGTTTTATAGCATTTATATGTAAATGTTATGTATTTTATTGCTGACTGTTTTTTTGTAATTTTATGCTGGTTTTAATTTTGTTATTAATTTCCCTGATTTCATATTTTTTTGATAAGTCTTTCTTTTACTGCAGATCACTTTAAGGATATATATATATATATAATTAAAATGTAAATATTCTTATCATATACTGAAATAGCTGAGGGTTTTTCTGTTTTTGTTCTTTTGCCTTAATATGTTAGTATTTTGGTAAAAACCCACCAGACATCTTATATCAGTATATTCTATGACTGTTAAGCCCATATGTGTACTGCATCATAGCTACATGTTTGATGTTTACAGCAAATAAAAGTGTGGGAATCAGTTGAGTATTCAGAGAGTTATCACTGATTAAGCGCGAGAACTCTTCGTGGCGCCTGTAAAACAGATTTCATCAAGTGGAGCGGGTGACCGGTCAAAGATGGCGGCCCCGCGGCTCTTTAGCGCCAATAGGGAGTAGCGGCCGATGCGGGATCTACTCTATTGTATCAACGCGAGACTCCTGGTATCTATGGTAACTTCAGCTGCGTTTGAGAGCGTCGGAATCGGCAGCTCCTCTTGTTGGACACTGGAGTTGTTATGTTTTGTTTGTTTTTTCGGTCTCGTGCTGGTTTGAACGGGACTTTCTCGGAGCATGGAGCTTCCCGACGCCGTCAGGAAACGTCTGGAGGATTTTTCCCGTAACGTCCTTTTCGATCAGAGTCGCACTGAGCAGTTTCCCAAAGACACCGGGGCGTCTTTCCCTCACGGTAAACCGAGCATGCTGCCGCCGTTAGCCCTGACGTTAGCGCAGCTTGGATGGAGCTCTGGTCTCCATCAGCTTCAGTTTTTATTGATCCATGTTGTGAGCTGAAAGTTTGTTCCTGCTGTCCTCAGAACGCGTTCAGTTCAGCCTGCTGCTCCAGATGTCTTTGTACTTTAACATGTGGTTCTTCCCCTGGTGGTGGATCTGCGAAACGATCATGCTTCACCTGAAGGTGAGTCTGAAACTACCTGAGACGAGGTTCTAGCAGAAATGAGAAACAGTATAAAAGCTGTTCAGTGTTTGTTCATTTTCAGTTTTCTACTATTATTGAAGTGAACAGTTCAATGTCGTCAGGAAACTAGTATTTTGTGTCTTTCTCAGTATCCTGCCCTACCAGACTATTACAAGTTCATCCTGGTGACAGTTCTGCTGCTGATGACGCTGATCGAGGTCATCAGACTATACCTGGGTTACGCTGGGAACCTCCAGGAGAAGGTGGGACACCTGAAGGCAGCACAGCCAGAGTTTTTTTTTATTTCTATTTCACTAAACCAGGTAGCCTTTAACAGTAAAACATCCATTTTGACTAATTTTCTACTGATCAAAACCTGCAAGGAGCTGCATAGTTTTACTTTAGCCTCTAAGAAATTTGCATTTGTAACCTTGTGTTTTTTTCTAATAATAAATGTGAATTATGCCTATTTTTTGACACGAAGAAAAGCAAAAATATAAAAAGAAGATAGCATCTCTCAAAATGTGATTTTTTAAATTATTTTTTTTAATGTTTAACAGAACCTCAAATAATTTATTATCTAAATAAATGGTGATCTACAGAAGCCTTACTTTCTTTTTTTTTAATCTCGTTATATATCTCGTTATAACGAGATAATCAAGAACAGAGAATGATACGCCCCCTTCTTCCTTTCAGAGACACAGAGACTTCACCTGTTTGAAAACACTCCACAAAAGTTGTTTTTAGTCTATTTTTTATTTATTTGTGGATCTATGCTCTTTAAACGTCTTAATTTAGTCTCATGCACCAGCCCCTCCCTTAATTTCCCCCAAAACCCTGGACAAACACTGACAGATTGACAGAATTCAGGTCTGCAGAGTGTGTCTGCATGGTGCGTTCACTGAACTCCAGACATCAGCAGCAAAACAAAGCAGTTTATCAGAGAAAACGTTGAATATCAGCACTGATATTCAACGTTCAACTTTTGTGGAGTGTTCTTCTGTTTTTCTTGTTAACCACAAAATAAATAGACTTAAAACAAAGTCTCTGCATCTTCGTGCTAGAAAGGGAGTGCGGGACGCTTCCTCCTTCATCATTGATTATCTCCTTATCACTAGAAAACAATAAAATAAAAAAAAGTAGGACAGGCGTTTTCGGCTTCTGTAATTATCTGTCCCAAATAGGATTATTTCTGGGCAGCTAGTAACTACTGTTGTCCAGCATAAGATAATGCGTGCTTTTAATTCATAAAATATCAAACTTTTGTTTTGAAAATAAAATGTGTGCATTCTGGAGGTAGCGTTAAAAAAATCCTTCTTTTGGTTTGATGAATCTGCGTTGTTGTGAGTGGTGATGGAAGGGACTGTCGTGGTCTTGAACGCGGCCCAGCAGGTGATCTCTGTGTCTGACAGGTCCCAGAGCTGGCGGGTTTCTGGCTGCTGAGCATCCTCCTGCAGTTTCCTCTGGTCCTCTTCCAGCTCTTCAACGAAGCTCTGCTCATCCAGCCTCTGGAGAGGGCGGTCCACCTGGTCCTCTGCTGCTTCGTCCTCACACAGGTACGGTTCCGACACGCTGACCGCTGAAGTTCTGAGGAGCCCGTCTCTGAATGGAGGTTCTGCTCCAGGCTCTCACAGGCTTCGTGGCGCTGCGGGACATGGTCAGACACACGGGAAGCCAGTTCCACCTCCGGCAGTTTGATTGACGTCTGAAGCTTCGCCCCAACGGACCCAAAACCGACCCGTCTCTGGTTCTACAAGCATTACTGTACATATTTATTTTTGTATGTCTTGAAAGTGAATAAAGTGCCTTTTATTCTACTGTTCTCTGTCATGCTTTCCTCACATCCGGCTCCAAACCTGGTTCTGAAGACCATGAAGGTCATCATGGATCTGATTGAATGAGTGCGCCTGAAGCCTCATGAGCACGCAGCAAGGTTTTAAAACCACAAGTTTATTTTTGCAGCGATTGAAGCTGCAAACTTGGCCTTTGCTGGGTCACAGAGAAGATCTCCACCCACTGATGGGTCCTCATGGCGGTTCTGGTTCTCAGTGACACCTGAACTGTGACGGATCTGTTGAAAACAGGAATCCCCCCCCCAACCAGGTAACAGCTTAAATAAAAACAAAGTTAAAAACGAACAAAGCTGAAGGCCTCTAGTGGTCTTCGTGGGGGGGTGGAGGGCTCTGGGGGTCTCTGAGAAGATGCCGACTGAACCTGTTGGACGAAGGCAGAAGATCTGTCAGTAAGGGAGGGGCCATGATTGCTTTCCAGACTAAACCTTTACCTGAGGGGGGGCATGAAGGGCGGGACAGGTGCTGAAGAACACAGGTGAGGCGTCTTTCGGTGACCTCTGTGGTCCACACCAGAGGAGAAAGGCTGGTGGGGGCGGAGCTGCTGCCGCAGTGGGGGGAGGACAAAGGTCTTCAGGTGGAGCACCTGGGTGGAGCACCGCCACTGGGTGGAGCAAAGCGCCGTGGGGGCGGGGACGGCGGGGGCGGCTTTGGTCTTCGGGCTGGCGGTGCTTCTCTGACCTCTGCCCTAAAAATGCAGAGCAGCTTTGGTTGTGTGGAGTGCTGCAGATTAGTGCTTCCACAAGGAATTATTTTAATAGGTGACTAATCGACGATTATTTTTTCAGATTAGTCGACTAATCGGGTCATGTGAAAGGTGGATGTAAAACTCACATCTTAACCATCATTAGCTTTAAACTAAGTAAAAATTAGATATATAGCATTACCTGCAATAATGTGAGTGTGAATGCTGTGAGTTGAATTTGGCCGTTGAAGATGCTGAAATTGATAGCTGAAAACACTCAAGCTGATAGCTGAAATCGCTGGAGCTAATAGCTGAAAATGCTGAAGCTGATAGCCGGCTAAAATATTAGTTAAATGCGAATAAACACGGAAAAAATCCTAAGTTAGCCAAAACAGCTAGCATGCAGCTGGAATATGAGCTAAACTCCAAAAGAGCCCAAAAAACCAGAAAAAATCCTAAATTAGCCAAAATAGCTAGCATGTAGCTGAAATATTATCTAAACTCCCAAATAGCCTAAAAAAATCTTAATAAATGCCAAAATAGTCCAAATATCTAGCACAATGCCATTATAACTTTCAACTTTACTACACTCTGACTTAATTTAGTATAAAGTAACGACTAATCGACTATTAATTTGGTCATCGACTATTTTAATAGTCGATTCGTCGTGATTATTCGACTAATCCTGGCAGCCCTCCTGCAGAGCTGCCGGGTCAACACATCTTTACCTGCCCGGGCCTGCTCCTCTGTCGGGGGGACACTCTGCTGAGATCAGCCACAGGATGGGGGGTCAGCTGCACAGACATTAGGACGCTCTTTAGGGAAAGATGACATCTCTGGACGGTTGAATGAGAGACATCTCCAGCTCAGACCTGCCATCTCCGGGAGCGCTCTCTGACCGTGGGACCACGAAGATCGGACTCCTGCCAAGAAGGATCTGGCCCAGTTCTGGAGCGCTCTCTGATTGTGGGACCACGAAGATCGGACTCCTGCCGAGAAGGATCCGGTCCAGTTCTGGAGCGCTCTCTGACTGTGGGACCACGAAGATCGAACTCCGGCCGAGAAGGATCCAGTTCGGTTCTAGAGCGCTCTCTGACCGGTGGACCATGAAGATCGAACTCCTGCCGAGGAATAGGTCTCATTCCCAGAAAACAAGAAACGGCTTCGGTCCAGTCAAACTTACAGTGTTCGGAGTTTGCTGGCGGCTCCTTGTCCTTCTGCCTGATTGCCTCCGGTTCCTCTGCTTCCGAGACTTCAGGTGCTTCTTCCTCCTAACAGTTTGCTGTGAGAACAGTGATGTCATCGTGTGGTCGGTCTGAGGTTCAAACATCTGTCCTTTCACAGAAAGCAGACCTTTTCTCTCTGAAGTTCCTCAGGAGGAGCAGCTTCTGTCTGACTCAGCAGATGAACTGGCGGTCCGTCTGAGTCGGAGCTGTCGGATCCACTGGTGCTGTGGAAGAAAGGGAACTGATCACACAAGCTGATCAGTGGATTAGTTCCATGACAGACTGTGTTTTACTGTACTTGGATTCCAGGTCAGAAAGAGAGATGCTGCTGTTAGTTCCCAGATCTTTGCTTTTTCTTCCTCTGACCTTCTTCTTCAACAGCGTTTCCACTTCTGTGGAGCAGAAGACGACCTGGAAACACAAAAAGGTTCAAGGGGAGAAAAATGGCAGCGTGTCCACGCCACATCAGGAGACCAGTGTTCTTCACTTAAGTTCTCTGACGGTTCCACAGATTACTTTCTAGAGTTTAACGTAAAATGTTGGTTCCTCAGAACTGTGAGATGTTTCTTGAGTTCCGTCTGAGTTCTTCTCATCAGTAGAGAAATGAAAGAAAAAGAGAACAGATGTTTCATCCAGCAGAACCTGAGATCATCAGGACTTTCTGATGGGTCTGAGATAAGGGGACCAGAATCCAAGCCTGTCAGAGCTCTAGAGAAGATCTACTGATATCTATCAGTCGTTAGAGACCATAGAAACGAACAGAAAGGTTCTGAACTGTGAGAAACAAGAGAACAAAGAGAATCTGACCCTGAAAACCAAAGGGACCTTCTTGTTTCTATCAAAGTCCTGTTGAAGAAGGAGATGCCATGAAATGAAAGTTCTGGGTTCTAGGAGGCCCAACAGGAAAGAAAGGTGCTGAGTTTACACTCATTCATGTCTCACTGCTGCTTGTCCAAACCTCACTGAACCAGAACCAGGATCAGAATGTTCGGCCTGGAAACGCCTCGGCGTAGTCTTCTTCCCCAGGGCCTCCGCCCAGTGGGACATGCCCAGAGCACCTCCCCAGGGAGCCGTCCAGGAGGCATCTGGACCAGATGCCCGAGCCACCTCAACTGGCTCCTCTGGATGTGGAGGAGAAGCGGCTCTACTCCGAGCTCTCTCCAGGTGACCAAGCTTCTCACCCTATCTCTAAGGGAGCGCCCAGCCACCCTCCAGAGGAAACTCATTTCATCTGCTTGTAGTCGGGATCTTGTTCTTTCGGTCACGACCCAGAGCTCGTTACCACAGGTAAGAATTGGAACGAAGATCAACTAGTAAATTGAGAGCTTCGCTTTCTCTCTTTTCACCACAACGGATAAAAACTAGGGCAGCCCTGCTGGAGTCCAAGGTGCACCAGGAACAGGTCTGACTTACTGCTACCTATGTGAACAAAGCTCCTATGTGGTCATACAGAGACTGGAGCCCTCAGAAAGGCTCCCCGGACCCCGGACACCACGCGAGACATGGTCTTCTCCAAATCCACAAAACACATATGAACTGGATGAATGAACTCCCACAAACCCTCCAGCACCCTAAAGAGAGTCTAAAGGTGGTCCACCGTTCTACGACCAGGACAGAAACCACACTGTTTTTCTTGGATCTGACGTTCGACGATCGGATGGACTCTCCTCTCCAATACTCTGGCACAGACTTTCCCAGAGAGGCTGGTAGTTGCAACATATCCTCCTGTCCCCGTTCTTGAAAAGGGGAACCACCACCCCAGTCTGCCAGCCCAGTGGTACGGTTCCTGACTGCCATACAAAGCCCCAGAGACGTGTCAGCCAAGACAGCATCCAGAAACTTGACGTACTCGGGGCAAATCTCATCCACCCCAGGAGCCTTGCCATCGAGGATCTCATCGACTACCTCAGTGACCTCAGCTTGGGTGATGGAAAGGTCCACCCTCACCTTTGCTGAATCTGGGTCACAGAAGTCCAGCAGTGTGTCACAAAAATAAAAGCCCAGGGACTTCAGGTCTCGTGTGGTGAAGTGCGTTCCTTTCCTGTCTCCTGAAGAGAAGAAGATAATGATGAAGCACATCCACACCTTTACAGTACAAAGGCCACCTTCAGAAAGTCTGCTCACCCAGAGTGGATCCTCCAAAGGAGGTCTCCATGGTGTAGCTGTTCTGGATGCCCAGCCTCCACATAAAGATCCGTCCGGTGCCCTCTTTGCTCCTCTGCACCCGGAATTTGCAGCTCTGGAAAGAGAACTGAGATGGAAGGGAGATGTTTTCATCTTTGGGTGGAGAGAGGAAGGATGACGCCCTCACCTGTTCAGGAGGAACTCACCTTGCTGCCTGCGTTCTTACTCATCATCAAAGGAAAGACTCTCTCCTGGAGTTGGTCTTGTCGGCCGCTGCATCCGTACATAAAGGCGTTGTTTTTGCGGTTGTGTCCATGGAAGTCACAATACAGAAGCACTTCCATCTCAGCTCTGAGTCTGGGGGCGGATTTTAAAGCATAGTTACAGAGAAGGGGGGTTCCAGAGGTGCTAGGGCTGATGGGATCTCAAGAACTCTCACCTCTCCACCATGTTTTTGGCGTGCCACACACAGGGAAAGGAGTCTCGGAGTCCAGATCTGTATTTCCTGTTCAGGTCTCTGCCGGCCAGAGAGCAGCGGTAGTTTCCCACCACCACGCCGTCCGGGTTCAGCATCGGCACCACCTGCAGAGACAGGGCCTTTCAAAATAAAAGCCTTTCAAAGGAGCAGCACAGACCAACCCTTTCTCCACCTTGAAGACAAAGTTATCTCTGAGAACTTGGGCGTCCTCCGAGTCCCCGAGCAGAAAGTCCAGGAAGCCCTCCATCACCCAGGATGAGTTGGTCTCCCCAGGGTGCACGCGGGCCGTCACCACCACGGCCTTCTTGTGAGCGGCCTCCCGCCTGCTGGTGGACTCGGATGTGATGGTCAAAATGTACACAGCGTTTCCGGCAAGGCTGTGGCACAAAACCCGCACTTTACAGTATGAGGCGGCGGCGGGAGGAATCTGCCTCAGGTAGCGCTGCAGGTGAGAGTAGGTGTACGGGTAGCAGTGGGCCAGGTAGCAGGTGTCGGACTCGTAGGGGAACTGGAGAGTCCAGGTGAGTGAGTAGGAGGCCACGGCGTTGGCACTGCTCTCTTCAGGATCCTGAACACAGAGAAGATTTGATGCATGAAGGCGGTTCCTGGTCCTCAGACCTCCAGAACAGACCATTAGCTGTTCCTGCTGATGAATCCAGGTTTTACAGCAGAATGTTTTCCATTTTTCAGATCAGAAGGTTCCATCAAACGTGGACCTCTCCATTTCTGAGGATCTGTTTTATGGATTTGTGCATCTGGAGGTGAGTAACTTCTGACCTGACTGCAGTTCTGGTAGTATTGGATGTTGGCGCCTGCGCGGCGCCACCCCTCGCCCCTCTCCTTGGCAGCCTTTTCCGAGTACAGCAGTGGCTTCATGCCGTGGCAGTACAGACTGCTGCTCTTCATCAGGTTGATGATGGTGAAGCGGTAGGTGACTCTGGCCCTCATCTTCCTCACTCGGAAGTAGAACCACTGCGTGTGCTTGGTGGTGTACAGGTCCGGGCGTAGCGTCAGCTGGTAGTCATGGAGACCCCTGACCGGGAAAGACACAGGATGATGAGACCGGGACTGCTGTGGAAACGTGTCCGACATTCGGGCGACTCACACTCTGACCGCTTTGAGAAGGTTCCCGCTCTCAAAGCGGGACTCGAACTCCAGGGTGAAGTTTGAGGGGTCGTCACAGGGGGTAGGGCTCTTAATGGGCTCCTTGCTGCCCCCCACAGAGCCGCTGAAGTAGGGATGCTTCGTAGCTGAAAAGATTCAGAGTTACAGGATGTGGTTCAGCAGAAACTCACTACAAACCCTGAAGACAGAAACCTCTAAAGAGAACCCCCTCATGCCCTCAGGGCTGCAGAACATTTACCGGGGTCACTGCAGAACACCAGCTTGGCCTGCTCTCCTGCAGCTGCCTCAGGTCTCTCCTCCAGCCCAGTGGGCTCGTAGAACGGCTCGTGCTGTGGGGGGTCCCACTCTGCAAACACAAAGAGCACATGTGTCAATGTCAAGTCCCGGGGGCCGGATCCGGCCCTTCAGATCATTTTATTTTATTCTCATTAATGGCCCGATGTTATCTTTTGCTTATTTCTAACTTATATAGTTTTGGCAAAATATATTTTTATGAAGAGTAAAATATTGAAAGTTCTTTAAGGTTTAAGTTGATTTATTCTGTAATAATATTCCTGCCTTTTTATTATTAATAATTATGTTTAAAAGTTATGGTTAAGTTTTAAAAACTGGAATTCTGCTAGCTTTTTTGACTCTTTGGCATTTACTAAGATTATTTAGGCTATTTTGAAGTTTAACTAATATTTCAGCAACATGCTAGCTGTTTTGGCTAACATATGCTTTTTGAAAAGTTTTTTGGCTGTTTTGGAGTTAGGCTAATATTTACATGCGTGCTGTTTTGGCTAATTTACGCTTTTTTCAGTTTTTCAGGATATTTTGAAGCTTAGCTATTTTTTCAGCTTCATCTTGACTGTTTTGGCTAATTTAGGCTTTTTTTCCTTTTTTGGCTCCATTTTTTATTTCAGCTAATATTTCAGCTATATGCTAGCTGTTTTTGATAATTTAGACTTTTTTTAGGGTGTTTTATAGTTTAGCTAATATTTACAGGCTAGCTGTTTTGGATAATTTCTCATTTTTTTTAGCTATTTTGAAGTTTAGATATTTTTTTAGCTAAGGCTAGCTGTTTTGACTAACCTAAGATTTTTTTGTTTTTTTTAAGGCTAATTTGGGATTTAGCACATATTTTAGCTGGCTATCAACTTCAGCATTTTCAGCTATCAGCTTCAGCGTTTTCAGATATTACAATAGTGATTTTAGCAATCAGCTTCAGTGTTTTTAGCTATCAGCTTCAGCATTTTTAGCTATCAATTTCAGCATCATCAGCAATAGCATCTTTAGTGGCCAAATTCAGCTTATAGCATTCACACTAACATTATTGCTGGTAATGTTAAATATCTAATTAATGATAATGTTAAAAAGTTAATGCTTTAAAGTTTTATTAAATAAATAAATGTTTATCCTGTTCAGCCAAAGGTGTGTTTTGGATTTTGGCCCCTTGTGTGATTGTTTTTGACACCCCTGACATAGAGGATTATACAGTCTCTGGCATTCCAGAAGTTGCTACTGAAATGGGGGAACCTATGTGCTCGATGACGTCGCTGATGACCTCCCGCTCCACGGGCCAGCGGGGCTGGGAGACCGCCGACAGGTCCACCAGGTCCAGCGGAGCTCTGAGACCCACAACAGGCCGGCCCCCGACAAAGCTGATGACCAGCTGCCGGGAGCGCAGGCTCTGATGGAGGTCTACGGTCACTGTGGAGAAGGACACAAACCTGTCACTGCACACTCACGGATGCGTCAGTCACTGTTCCTGATCCACTGAAGGTTATGTGGGAGGAGCCAAGCAGATGCATCTTCAGTGATAATAAAAAAACGTACGCTGTCGCCTTTTCTCCAGGTTCTCCTCATCTTCTTCTGCGTTTGGGTCAAACTCGTCCAGCTGGAAGTTCTTCAGCAAGTTCCTGATGGCTGAGGATGCAAAGGCCGATGTTTGGGTTCTCTGACCAGAATGACAAAAAAAAATTAAATATACTTCAAACTTAAGTTTTCTTTGGGTTTAAAACACAAAAACATGTTCAAATCACACAAATAATTTGAAAGAACGTGAAAAAAAATTGTCTCTGCTTCTGATGTTTCATATTCCAGACAAAAATGAAGGAATTTACACCAAAAACAAACACAATTCTGCTCCTGTTTATATGAAGATCATTAAATATGTGATTTAACATATTACTGTTTTGGAACCAACTCAGATTTTGCATAAGTGAGTTTAAGTTTTTAATAATATTCCATGTTTCAGTGAAAACGTCTTCTATAAAACACAGATCATTTAACGTATTATGTAAAAAATGGCTGAGAAGAACAAATAAAGAATAGAAAAAAAAGGTTAATTTTAATGAACTTATTTTATATTATAACTGTAATGGTTAATGTGTGAGACTTTGGTAAATAATGTCCATGTTTATGACACATCTGACCTTTCTGCATCAAAAGTCACAAAAAAATTCATTGATTTTCTTTTAAAATTTTGCAGAAAATGACATTTTCCTTTATTTTTTTTTTACCAGATTTAACCTTTTTTTTTTTTAGCACAGAGTTCTGAAAACGATCATCTATTTTTCATCCATTATTAATTTTTCGGATCTAACTGATCATATTAGGAACAACCGCGAAGTTAAATTTGCTTTTTCCCCCAGATAAGAATAGTTCAGAAACTCCGTATTTAAATTTCCATGATGGCAGTCATTTCTGCTGAGATCAGAGGAATCTGCCCTCCTTTTCCCGCTAACCCTCCACCTTTCATCTCTGCCGCCCGCGCGGCTCTAAATGTCCTTCCTCCGGTGTCGGTTCAGACTTACCGCGGTCATTTCTGACGGAACCTTTGTGGGTCAAGGACGGGAAAAACGTGCCGCTTGTGGGCCCCGAAAGGCCGCGTTGCCCAGCAACCCGCCGCCAGAAAAAACACTGGTTGCCTTGGAGACGGTAACCGGAAGTCGGAAGGTAAAAGTTTCTTTCTAAAGCAGGATGGTCTGATCAAATCACGAAGTAAAAAATAATAAAATTAAACAGAAGCAGGAACAGTCAGCTCTTTCACAGGACAACTAAAATAAACATTAAATCTCAGTTTTAAAAAATAAAACTATTTAACAAAATAAAAGCTCTTCTGAATCAAAACTGAATCAAAAATTCGTCTGAAGGAGAGAAAATAAAATAGAAGAGTTGTATAGAAGAGTTGTAATAAAAAGAGTTGCATTTCTTTTTTATGCTTTACCAACCAGTCAATGTGCTCCTTTCATGTCTAAACCATTCTTTGTGACAACCGGAGCATTAATTTTGTTCAGTGTTGCATCTCTGAAGCAAAAAAGCAGGACGTCATCTGCATAAAAACGATAGGAAATGTGGCTAAATACGGAAATGTTTTATAAATGGTCCTTTAAATCAGGGGTGTCAAACGTACGGCCCACGGGTCGGATGGTATAATCCGGCCCATAAAGGAATAGAAAAAGATACAAGGATGTTGAGGGGAAAAAAAATCAAGTTTCTTACCCATTTCTGTGGCGAGTTAGAGTTCTTTAAAGAAATGACCGTTATGTTTAATTCCACCACCAGTGGAGCAAAGGAAACGCAAGACCGGCAACAAGAGATATAAAAATAAACAATGTGATAAGTGATTAGGCTACTAGGTTGGTTAAGGCTGTTTTTTTTTTACAAAAGAGACAAAAAAAGCTATAGATAACAAGTTGACTTTAGAAATTTTACTATTACTGGTCCACAGGACCGGCCCTGGGCTGCACGACGCCCTCGGTGAAACGCAATTAGATTTGTGGATTTCCATTGTGAAAGGAGGAGTTAAGCCAGTTAAAGTTTTCTTTTCCAACCAAAAACATGAATATTTTTTTACCTAAAATTGGATGAAATTTCAAACAGTTGCACGCAAATAAAACAGACACACCTCTGCTTCAAGTCAGTTTTTCTTCATCTTCTTTCCTTTTTTGACCTTAAATCTGGAACTGATGGTTTTTTTTGGTGCTTTTTCATCCTCAACATTTTAAAGAAGCACCAACAGCGGCAACGCCGCCTCCAGCCCCCCACCTAACTTAGACGGGGAGGATTGGAGGAGTAGTAGTAGGATAGGATGAGTCAGGATAGAAGGGTTACTACGTGGGGCAAAAAAATATTAGCTATTTTATGTTTTTATTATTTTATACATTTTAAACAAAATGAGATGTCAAACTGTAAGAAATAAAACAAAAAAAATAAAGTAGAGCCAAATCATTAGAATTTGGTGCTCCTTCCAGCAGATGGTGCCTTAGGCAGCTGCCTAGGTGACCTATGCCCAGAACCGCCCTTGCTAATCCAGCCCACTTGAATCCGTTCCCTGAATCAAGATGAGATTGAAATCCCTGCTTTAAATAAAAGTATTACACATTTAAAAAAATGTATTTGTTAATAAAAAATCAATAGCAGCTGAAATCTTTGGAATTTTTTTTAATAACTTTATACAAAATATACAAGTTCAAGAACATTTTCTCCCTTTTCCACCCGAAGTTTCATTTCTGTACATGTCTGTAAAAATGCTCCATAAAATAAAGCTCCCTGCAGAGCAGCAGGCCGTGCACGTCTCCACGTGTTTGTACAAAACCATAAAACAAAAGGGAACCCGACTTTTGGCACATCTACATCCAAAACCCCCCACGACGCAGCCGCTGCTTCTCTAGACTAAATGATGACGGTTGTACGTGACAGCAGAGCGGTGTCTCCGTTACGTGATGTTCGTCTTCCGTTTCTTGAGGCGTTCCCGCCAATCTTCAGGCAGAGCCTCAAAGTTTGCGTTCTTCGAAGCTTTCCCCCTGAAAAGCAGAAGCGACGGTTAGAGCAGGAAGGATCACAGATCAGACTGAAGGCCAGAACGCTCACGTCAGCAGCTGCTGATGCTTCCACTCCTCGATGCTCTTCTTGTTGAGCAGATCTCGGTCTTCATCGCTGGAGCTGCTCTTCTCCTCTTCGTCCAGCTCCTTCTGGATGCTCTGCCACTTCTTCACCAGCGAAGGCATTTTGGTTTTACTCTTCTTGGTCTGGACAGAAGGAGGTCAGATGAGTCTCCGGTTTAAAGACAGAAGGAGGCGGTCGGTGACTCACGCTCACCTTTTCCTTCTTTGGTTTCTTGATCTTTTCTACCGGCGGTGCTTTTGGTCCAGGAAGTTCAAAGGGTGGATTGGATGGAGGCAGTGGTGGCTGAGGAGGTAAAGCCGGGACAGGAGGAAGAGGAGGCTCACAGGGGAGCAGAGGTGCGGCGATGGCCGGCACACCCCAGTAGGCCGTGGCAGGAATCAGAGGCACTGCAGACGGAGCAAAGTGTGAGGAGACCACGTCTTCATGCTCTTTCACCGTTTCTCAAATGAGTTTTGGTCTGAATAATTAATAACATTTAGAAATATTTAAAAAGAGCCGGGAATCGATTAAAAAATTAATTAATAATTGCAAATCTGGATAAAAGTAATTGCGAATAATCGCCATTGATTTTTTTTTTTTATTACAGCCACTTATTATCTTCAAATAATCACATGAGATAAAACACAAAATTGCACATTTAGAACATTTATTTTTTTAACTTAAAATTTTCACTACTTTTCTGTATTTTCAAAGTGAAAGACTACCTGCTTTCTTATTCGGTATCATTTTAATAAGCACAACCTCACCTATGTGACACCACCTTTATTTAGTCATGTTTCCATGTTGTATTCACACACTAACAATCACACGTCAACATTCACAGCCCTAAGAAAATGAATGAGAAAGTCTTCAAATTACAACATTTTAAGTAGATTAGCAACAAACCTTTTAATATATTCATGGTTTATCTTTTCATCTTTTATAGTCATTTAAAAAAATGGAGTTTAGCTAATATTTTAGCAACATGCTAACGTTTTTGGCTAATTTATTTTACTGGAATTTTAGGTTATTTTGCAGTTAAACTTTTATCTAAGCAACGTGATAGCTTTTTTGGCTGATTTACTAAGGTTTTTATGCTAATTAGCAGCTTAGCTAATATATTGTCAACTTGTTAACGTTTTTACAGGCTTATTTAGAGTTTTGCTAATATTTTAGCACCAAACTAACATTTTTGACTAACTTACTGAGGAAATTTAGGCTCTTTTGGAGTTTAGCTAGGCAACGAGTTAGCCATTGTTGGCTAATTTGGCATCTACTGAGGTTTTTTGGGCAAATTTGGAGTTTAGATCACATTTAAACACCACACAAAATATTTTTGCAAAATGTGCATGTATTAGGGATTTTTAAGCAATTTTACAACAAAACTTTCAGAAATGTAGGTGTACTTCAGCGTTCTTTCAGAGTTCTTTAACGAAATTTGCAGTCTTTAAGAAAATTTAACATTTAGCAAATAGCTTTTGCATTTTCAGCAAATCCCTTCATCAATTAAAGTAAATTGCGTCACCATTTCCAGCAAAAACTTCAGCATCTTTAGTGACTGATTTCAGTAAAAAGCATTCACACTCACATTATCTCACGTAATAGAGCTTTTCTAGTTTAAAGTCCAACTTTGGGAGAAGAAAGCTAAAAAGCTCAGATGGTCATCGTGTCAGTAACAGTGGGAGTGGTTCAGGTGCTTTTACCTGCACTAGGAACTGGCTGCGTGTAGAGGATGGGACTGCTGCCGATGGTGATGGATTTACCCATCTGCCCCGCTTTACGTTTCTGCCCCCTCCCCAGAGGACTCAGGTCCATGTCCTGAGTCAGAAATAGGAAGTCAGAAACAGAAAGGAGGCGCATTCAAGCACCGACGACCCACGACACTGTGACCAGATGAAGCTGCGCCCACCTTCAGGCCGGCGGCACCGCACACCAGCAGAGACCTCCCGTCTTCCTCCGTTCCGGGCGCCGGGGGCTCCTCGTCGTTCTCGTCGTCCATCTCCATCTCCACCTCCATGATCTCTCCATCGCTGTCTGGAGGGGGAGGAGGGGGAGGCGGGGAGTCTGGGGGGAGAGGCGGAGGAGGGGGGTAGCGGGAGGGTGGAGGGGGGCTGCTGGGCAGTGGCGGCTGGGACGGGGACCAGAAGGCGGTCGTGGCGGGCTGAGGAGGCGGAGGAGGATCGGTAGCAGGAAAAGCGGGAGGTTCTGAGAAGATCCGGAAGAAAACGTTAAAAACCGAAATGAAGAAAAGACGAGCTGAAAACATCCACAGACCTGCAGGAACAGCCGCTGGTTCGGGCGGTTTGGCGTCCCCCGGTGTCTGCGTTGGGGCGGCGTCCTCCTCCTTGTCCTCCTCCGTTGGGAACTCCCACTGGGAGGCGCCGGTCCGGTCCCTCACATAGAAATAGCGTCTGTGCTCTCTAGAAATGGAACAACAGAGAAGGAGACAGGAGTCTCAGCTGCCGTTTCTGACTCCTGCTGAGGAGCATGAAGCCCTGGAGACAGAGGGGAAGTAGGCGTGGCCACAAACTGTCAGCGTCCAGAACAAGGGCCCAATGAGCGGTTCTGGACAGGGAACCCACCTGGTTCTCAAGAACAACTAAAGCACAACTATTCATCTCTAGGTCCTGACAGTAGATGTTTGTTCTGTTTCAGACAAGCAGCTCCCTCCCAGACAGCAGGGAGGAAGCTCCTCCCACATATGCATCATCATCACCATCATCATCATCATCATCAGTTCATTTACATCAGAATAATAGAAAAAAAAAATTCAGAAAGACAGATGAAATAAGAGTTGGTCTGACCTGCTGGGCTCCCGTCATTGCTCCATCTTCACCTTTTATTTGATGGCGGACACTCGTTGCTCCCAAGGCATCGCTCTGCTGCTTTGCATTCTGGGAATTGCAGTCCTGTAAAGGGCACAGCTGTCCCTCGAATCCAACCCTTCTAAGATACACCCCTCCCCATTTCTCTTTACTGAGACCGGTCTACAAACGCCCCCCCACACAACAGGGGGCTCAGGAGTCAGTTAACGGGACACGGAGCGCCCCACACAAAACCCCCAGAGTTCTGGTACGTTTTTCTGATCCATTCGGACTGGTGACGCTTCTCCCCAAGTCATGTTATAAAGTCTGCAACCTCGGCACTGGGGGGGCTGTAGTCACACCGTAAGACTTTTGGGGGGCGAGGGAGGTATAGATGTGAAAGGTAAGGAGCGCGTACCTGTCCCAGTGGCAGGACCAGCCTTTAGGAGTGGCGTTAAGTTCATAATATTTTATGTGTTCCGCAGCTTCCTGCAGCCTGCGGCGAAGATAGACCCCATTCAGAGCGCCCTCCCTCCAGTCAGCGATACGAGTCTGCAACCACAAGAGGAGACAAGAGGAGGAGTGAGGAGGAGGAGCACATAACGGGAGACAAAGGGGAGTGAGGAGGAGTAGCGCAAGGCAAGAGGAGGTGAAGAGTAGTGAGGAGGAGCTGCAGGAAAAGAGAGACAAGGAGGAGTGACGAGGAGGAGCTGCAGGGAAAAGGAGACAAGGAAGAGTGACGAGGATGAGCTGCAGGGAAGGGGAAATGAAGAGGAGGGGCTGTTGGCAAGAGGAGGTAAAAAGTAGTGAGGAGGAGCACCAGGAAACGGGAGACAAAGAGGAGGAGGAGGAGCAGGGAAAAGGAGACAAAGAGGAGTGACGAGGAGGAGCTGCAGGCAAGAGGGCATGAAGAGTAATGAGGAGACAGGAGGAGGAGCTAGAAGGAAAAGGAGACAGAAGGAGAAGCTGCAAGCAAGAGGAGGTGAAGTGGAGGAGCTGGAGGAAACAGGAGAAAAAAAAGGAATGAGTGAGGAGGAGCTGAAGGTAAGAGGAGATGAAGAGTAATGAGGAGACAGGAGGAAAAAGGAGACAGAAGGAGGAGCTGCAGGGCAAGTGTAGGTAAAGAGGAGTGAGGAGTTGTAGAAAACAGGAGACCGGGAAGACTGAGGAGACAGGAGGGGGAGCTGCAGGGAAAAGGAGAAGAAGAGGAGTAAGGAGGAGTAGCTGCAGGGAAGAGTAGACAAAGAGGAGTGAAGAGGAGGAGATGCAGGGAAGAGTAGACAAAGAGGAGTGAAGAGGAGGAGATGCAGGGAATAGGAGATGAAGAAGAGTGAGGAGACGGGGGGAGGAGCTGCAGGGAAAAAGAACAAAAAGAGGAGTTACAGGCAAGAGGAGACAAAGAGGGGAGGAGGAGCTGCTGGGTCAGAGCGACAGCTTCATGATGGATTCAGATGAGTATTTTTAACGCCGAGCGAATGAACGGTTGAATATTTCATGAGCGGCTCCTGAAAAAGAATTCTCACCTCAGTTTGCAGCAGCAGCAGGTGGAAGTTTGAAATGGTCTTCTTGTTAATCCCCAGAAACTCCATCTTGCTGGTCAAAGTGTTAGCCAGTTCTCCGATCTGAAACTGCATTTCAACAACGTTAACACAAAAACAACAACCGCTTCAGGTCACGCCAACAGGTGAGCAGCTCACCTTCAGCTCCGGCGTTTCAACCTCCTCTTTTATGGAAGGTTTGGAGGCGGTTTTGTCTTCAGAACCGTCGGATTCCTTCTCTTCTTCCACAAGACCTTCTAAAACTTTAGGCGGAGCTAAAAAACACGACGTTTTCATTAACTCCAGGTGTGAATTTGAAAACACGTTCAAGTCTGCAGGTTTTACCTGCGCAGACCCTCACCTGTCTCTGTGCCGTCCGGCACGTCGGAGCTCCTGCTGTTGGAGTCCGGGCTGGCAGCGGAGGGGAAGACGCTCTTCCAGCGGTTCTTCTTCAGCAGAACGCCTTTGGACCCGGCCGCCTCCTGGCTGGCCTCGGAACACGGGCTGGAGCCTCCTGCGCTGGCGTCGCCCTCCTCCAGCGCCCGCAGCTCTGCCTGAGGGGCAGGTGATAAGACACCTTCATCACTTCCTGTCTGGGTTTTTCACCACAATTCACAGCATCCATGAACCTCTTTAGTTTTCATCAGTAACGTTAAAATTATTCTCTAAAACAGGCAAAAATCCATGGATGTAAGTAAAGATCTGTGATGGTCGTCGTGCTTCATGAAAGTACCAACATCCATCACTCAGACTGGAGATTCTACTGATCATCTTTTGACTTTCATGGATTTTGGAGTCCGTTTTTAGCACAATTTCAATCCTTTCTATTCATCCTGCATCTCCTTCAGGAAATTCCTGCTTGATCAGTTTATTTCTCAAATGAAATAAAATCCCAAAATTGTAACAAAACTCCTTCAGATTCTTCAAGAAGGACGAGATAAGAACGTCAGCAAACTACCATCACCATTAAAACCAAAACCATTTCAATAAACAGAACTTTAAGTTTCTAAATATTATTAAAAAGCTCAGTGCCTCACCTGCACATCCTACGGATAATAATTACTATATGAAATATTTCAATGTTACCTAAGACAATTAATACAAATAATAATTTAAAACCTAATTGGATTGAACTTTATTCATATCCCAAAGGGATAAATTCACCTGTTATAGCACCACAAAAAGTCAATAAGTTGCATAAAAAAAAATCTCAACTCCTCAAGACATGTAAATGTAATCAGAAAATACATGTTTGTGTTCAAAGATGTTAAAAAGGCCTCAATGAACAAATGTTTTGATACAATGTATATTTATGCTTTATTGGTAGAACATGTGCAGGTGAGGCTCTGCGCTTTTTCAGAAATATTTGGAAGCTAAAAATTCTCTGTTGGAATTTTAATACTGGTAGCTTGCTAACATTCTTATCTCATCCTTTTTGAAGGATTTCTGTTCATTTTTAATAAATTTACAACTGTGGCCTGGCAAAAGGCAAAACCATTTGATCATGTTTTAGACCATGTTTTACCTAATGCATGTTTGGAAGCTTTTCAAAAAATACATTTTTGGCCTTTATCTCATTTTCTTTTTACTGATCCAAAAAATAATCTTAACCGTGATCCTTAAACTGTGACACAATCCAAACTGTGAGTTTTGTAATCCGTTACACTCCTAACCATAGAAAGCCGAGTCCTGGAACAAAGATCGACTAGTAAATTGAGAGCTTTGCTTTCAGGCTCAGCTCTCTCTTCACAACGGAAGAGATAAACTACGTTAAGGGTAAAGTTTTGATCCTGGTTCAGAACTACAGCGATCTGGATCAATAAAGCACCAACACGACAGAGAAGTCAGGACGGACATCCATTTACAAAAGAGCAGAGAGAAATTTGTTTTAGATTCTTCAGCTGAATAGAACCATAACTGATCAGAAATGCAGTTTAAAGAGTCGAAACTTTGAACACTTAGTGTTATTTGTTCATTTGAAAAGTAGAAAAACAAAATGTTACTGTGCAGTCAGGAGTTGTGAAGCTTTAGGAGCCGATTCAAACTAAAACACAAACAGTTTTAGTTTGTCATCACTGAATAATCATCAACTCTGCTCCATCTACAACCCACCTTCTTTCTCTCCAGAGCCAGTTCCAGCTCCATCGTGTCTTCCTCTGGCTCGTCTTCATCAGCTTCTGGGTTTTCTCCTGATGGTTTTTTTATGGCGAGATCTTTCTGGACGGCAGGGGCCGACTCTGACTCCCGTTGGGGCGTGGAGGGAGACCCTACGGGCTTCAGAGCTTCTTCCGTATCCAGGCTGTTTTCCGGTTCATCCAGACCTTTGAGCAGTTTTTTCCTCCACTTCTCTTCTGCTTCTTTGACTTCCGACGGGATCAGAGGAGCCAGAAGAGACGCAGCCACTCCTTTGTGCTCTTCCTCCTCATTTGTGAGGGCCACCACGCTCTCCATGACCTCCTGTTGGACAGAAAACACTTCAGAGGAGCAGAAACACAGATGAGCAGACTCACGTTTGGGTGAACTGAACTGGCCTTTGTTTTGGTCTCTTTCACCGCTGGGGGGGTTGCTGTCGAAGCCACGTATGCTGTATGTGCCGTGCCTTTGCCGTTGACACTAGAAACATGCAAAATGACTTCTAAGTGCACAGCTGGAACCTGATCTGGGGTTTAATCATGTTATTTCATACCGCTGGATAAAAAGGGAAGCGATCTTCTCTTCTCACCTGTTGGAATATTGTCCCAGGCTTTGCACCTGATCGGCGAGATAATGTGGCAGCTCCCAGGAAACCTCGTTGGTCAGAGTGTTCCAGTAATAATAGCAGCCAGAGTTCTCGTCCCAAACCTCCTGCCAGTCTCCCATCTCAACTCCCACTGAGACAAAAACGAAGCTCGTTTGACGTTTACCAAAATGACAAGACCTCCAAACACAAGAGGTTTTAAACAACACGAGAAGACAGAAGAGGCTTCTGCTGTGCAAGATGCTCAACAACAAAAGTATCTTTGGATGTTGATTTTTTTTATCAGCCAGGTGAGTCAAAAGATTTCCTTCAGTCGCAGGAATGAAGTCCTGAAGACGGGAATCGTACCTCCAGCCAGTGAGTTCTGCGTATCGTATTCAAAGTCTCCACTCTGCTGCTGATGTCCATCATCGGTTGCTGACGGCTGTGCTTTAGCTTCAGGTTTAGGCGGCACAGAAGCAGGCGGAGCTGCTGCCTCTTCGGAGCTTGGCTGAGTTGTGATGGCATCAATTTCCTGCAGAAATATTAAAAAACGAAAAAAAACATCATGAAGTTGAACTTGAGCACAATTCACTTGAAATGAGACCTTCACAGTCTCTCAGTCATAACAAAAAAGAACGATTACGTGGCCTTAAACTTGTTCCTAAACTGTGATGTAGCACTGATTCTGCACAAATTCCTGATCTTTTTTCTTTTCAACTTATTATTACTTTATGTATTATTATAATAATTCTTTGATGAATACAATCTGCACAAATTGTCTTTTTTAATGAGAATATTTCAATTATTGTTACTGATTAATATAAATGATTTGTCTGTGGATGTTTTTAAATTTGATTACATCACTGATATTAATGATCTTTTATAACCTGAATCTTTTATTGTAGAGTATTAATATTTTATATTAAGTCCTGAACCAGAAAATGATCGAGTCGGGGTGGGATTATATAAGTTCGCTTCTTTCCACTCCCTTTCAAGCGATCTACTTGTGATTCATTATGTGATGTTATTTCATGTATTATGACCTGATTGCTTGAAATAAACCATTTCATTCATTCATTCAAGTTAAGGATGATCATAAAGAAAGACGATTAAAATTATTTTACAGTATTTTTACTTTTTTCCCAAATGTTAGACACTGAAGGAAAGAGAATCGTTGCTTTAAATGATTTCTGTCTCAACCAGCAGCGTTCTTTTTTTTTCAACTCACCGAAAAAATACAAATACATTCCAGAGGCGTTTTAAAACAAGTGTGTTTTAAATAACTGAATAATTAGAATACTCACAGCCATGAAATTGGCCAAAGTGCTGTCAATGTCAGCTGGCTGGTTGTGTTGAGAATTTGCAGCTGAACGTTGAGAATCTCCAGCATCTTCTTCCTCACTGTCCTCATAGGCTCCAAGGAGGGTCAGACCCTCTACAAGAACAAGAAAAACAACTTCAGACCTTCACACCTCATGGAGAAGACCCCGTCCACCATGCCATGAACTTACGGGTGGCCTTCACTGTTGGCGCGTTTGGGTTCGTTCGTCTTCCAAATCTGTGTCCATCTC
The DNA here is from genome assembly GCF_002922805.2 of Oryzias melastigma. Lineage (NCBI taxonomy): Eukaryota > Metazoa > Chordata > Actinopteri > Beloniformes > Adrianichthyidae > Oryzias > Oryzias melastigma. The sequence goes on along the minus strand of NC_050517.1, from coordinate 34,532,467 downwards.
CATCCTGTTCATCTGCACAGAAAATGATCACAAAGAAACATTTTTTTAAACTGTTTAACGCAGCCACAAACTGGCTGACTAAGTGTCTATAAGAAACAAAAGGTTTATGGTTCAGATTTATGGGTTCTCTCTGTTTGGAACGTGCTCTCATTTTTTAAACCTGTTTTACTGGTTAACTGGCGAATCTCTGCGTTTCCCTTTAGTGAATGCCGTGGGAGATGATAGGATAGGCTCCAGCAACAAATAACTAACTCAGGGTGAGATGTTTGACTAACTGATTCTTGTGCAGAAAGTTCAATAGTTTCTCAGTGTTTATAGTTTCCATCACTACATTTATGCATAACTTTAGTTTCTACATAACTAACCAGTTCTTTGAAGACATTTTCCCTCAAAGTTTATAATAATGTTTGTTTTTTAATATGGTTGCAGGACCACAGAAACAAATGAACTCAGGTCAGTGGAGTTAGCTTAAAATTAATTATGTGCTAAACTTTTACTAAAAACACACCAGTTACGCTTTCCTGATCTGAAACTGAATGGGGACAAATAGAATATTATAGAAAATAGAATATTAACTTTTTACATCAAAAGTGAAGCCAAAATTATCGTAAATGCAGATACACGCAACAGTCCTATAAATCACATAACCCTGACCCGCAGAAAAATGTCCTGGACGCCCTGGTTTGACAAGAAAATGAAAATTACGACTTAGCCGCTGGCTTAGCATAAAGGCCTTACCTGACGGTGAGATTAGTTTAGGGTAAACAACGTTCAAACTCACCTTTCATTTATAAGTACGTTTACTGAAAATAATTATTTGTCACTAACATCAAATAAATAAAGTAGCAACTCTTTGGTAAAGTTTCTTTGCAGTTTGACAGCGAAGGATTAAGCTATTAGCTAACATGCTAGCATGCTAACGTGCCGAGAAAGCTACCATCGGATCCCGAAGGCGCTTCTTCCCTTTCTCCGACATTCGCACCGCGGTTACCGGGAGGGGAAAGTTGCAGGATCGTTCTTCGTCCCACGGCTGCGCCTGCGAGGCGACCTTTCTTGCCCATCCTCGGCTCGTTGGCTGCCTGAGTTCTCGCACCGCCGCTCGAAGCCGACACAAAGAAGAGGTGTCCCTTCCGGTCCGTGTCAACAACTTCCGGGTCGCGAGGGGTCGCAGCCCAGTTACGCTTGAGCGGCGAGCTGGTTGTTTATGAACCTCTCAGGACGATATAATCAAACAAATGAGGTATTTGTGTCAGATATTTGGGTTCGGAACCGAGTTTTGTTTCCTTCCTGTCTTGTTGGGCGCAGTTCATGGAAGCTCCCAGAGTTCCACTGGGTTTTGGAGCGGATATCCCCTCTAATGAATGATCTGAAGGAATCCCCGGGGAGGCAGCAGTCCACCGGGAGGACACCCTGTCCCGGGCCGGATGCCATGGGGGGCGCAGTGGGGCCGCTTCTGCTTTGGCTGCAGGATGTGGCGGCTGTGACTCTCCTGAAGGCCCGGAGGACCATCTTCCAGGCCGCCATCCTGTTCTGCATCCTCTGCCTGCTCCTGTGGGTCTCCATATTCCTCTATGGGAGCTTCTATTACTCCTACATGCCCTCCGTGAGCTTCTCCACACCGGTGCACTTCTACTACTCCTCGGACTGCAGTGGTCCGGGGCTTTGCTCCTTCCCTACAGCCAACATCTCCTTCATGAGGAACGACAGAGACCCTGTCATGGTCAGCGGGCAGCCTTATCGAGTGTCTCTGGAGCTGGAGATGCCTGAGTCTCCTGTGAACGAGCAGCTGGGCATGTTCATGGTCAAGATGTTTTGTTACACCAGGGGTGGGGGGATCATTTCCTCGGTGGGGCGATCTGCGATGCTGCATTACCGTTCTGACCTCCTGCAGACTTTGAGCACTTTCTTCTTCTCTCCTCTCCTCCTGACCGGCATGGCTGAGCAGAAGCAGCTCATAGAGGTGGAGCTCTTCTCTGAGTACAAGACAAACGCTTACCAACCCACCATCGGCGCCGTCATCGAGATCCACTCCAAACAGGTGCAGATTTATTCGTCTCGCCTACGCATCCATGCCTACTTCACAGGCATACGGTACGTTATGTACAACTTCCCGGTAACGTCTGCCGTGATCGGCGTGGCCACCAACTTCACCTTCCTGAGCGTCATTGCGCTGCTGGGCTACCTGCAGTTCATATGGGGGGGGCTCTGGCCTCCCGATCAGGTGAAAGTCAAGGTCATGATGGGAGACAACACTCGCATCCAAAAGAGGACGGAGGAGGTCCGGAAGCGCATGGAGAAAGAAAACTCTCTGAAGGATCTGAGTTCTCCTGCGACGATCGAATCTTTAAGGGACATCCGGGGAAACGGCTCCGACGTTCCTGAAGCTCAAGATCCAAGAAGTGAGGAAGAGGAGCTGCAGGACGAGCAAGGTTCGCTGGAAGCAGACGGTTCGAGTGGACGCCCTGCAGCTCAGCCCGGAGACCTGGAGCTGAGGCACAGACCGGGGCCCTGGATGAGCCTCTGAACCACCAGCTGTCAGAGGAGCCGTCGGCGTCTGCTGGGTTCCAGAGAACGTCCTTCAAGGACCAAGCTCAAAATCACAAGAAAAACTCCCCTTTTCTGTTTAGTTTGCACAGATTTTGCTCTCTTGTTGTGAGCTCCAGTCGTATTGTTAGCAGATGTTGTGTCCTTTGACTTTAGCTGTCAATATTGTATCTTCATCAACCCGTTCGATCAGTTGGTTTTACCGTTCTGCTGGGGTCTGGTTTCAAATCTGATGCCAGTGAAGTTCTTGCTCCAACCTCTTCTCTCTGAAATCTCCTCAGAGGAGTTTCATTTGGGAAGAAGAAGATCTCAGTAAAAGTCTCTGACCCTGAAGGTCGTTTGCAGCTAAAACTTTTTCTTCTGTCTCAGTGAAACTGGGGACCTGCTACCTTTAAACACGTGTTTGTCGCTTTGCCAGGTTTTGCTCTTATTTTTATATAGATTCTATTGTTTCCATGACAACTAACCAGGCAGCGTTTTAGGCGAGGATTTGAAATCCTATGTGCTTGATAATAACTGTGTGTTCTTATGTTATAGTTCTGTGTTTGAAAAACTAAAGTTATGTAAAAGTTTGTAAATGCGGCTGCTGCTGGTTTGCAGTTGGACTCCCTGATGTTTCCGCTGGACTCTGTGAGAGCTCAGACGCCGACTCGGACGCAGAGCGGCGGCGTTGTGTTTTACCAAAGATTTGATTCAACCTGATGAGGCTCGAGAAAGACATTATTTATGCACTGAAAAATAAAATGAGCAAAAAGTAGTACGCTTCTGTTTGTCTGTGTTTGATCACAGTACATGATTTCATTTGTGAAATTTACTTTTGCTTTAAGTTTGCGTAAAATTATACAGTTTGACAAGAAAACATTTGAACATTTCACCAGATGATTCTACATTTCTTCCTCCACAAGCTTTGACCAACCAGTAATCAATGCCCAGAAACATTTTTATGAAGCAATAGTTTTTAAGAAATTTGTGCTTTTTGGTTTTTATAAATACTTTATAGACTAATAGATTTTTTTTTTACCTTAACAGGGTTTTACAACAGATTTTTGCTTCACATTCTGATTTGTTTCTACAGAAAAACAGATCCTCGTTTAGCCAAAAAGATTTAAAAACTTTTCAAAATCTTGTAATAAAAATCTAGTTTGTATTTTAAACATTGATAAATATGAGACCAAAAACTCTGTTAAAACAAAAGTTTTTTGAGAGAGTTCAGTGTTCTGAAGTCTGGAAACAACGGTGGCCCTGAAGTCCAAATTACATCAAGAAATTACTTGATATGAAAATATATTGAAGATTTTGTTGTTTAGTTTAGTTATTTAATTTTCATAGCACACAAAACATTCTAATACTCTTGTCCTTGGTGAAAATGAAAGAGGACAGAAAGAAGAAAACGTATTGCCTCTGCCCCATTTAAATTAATCAAGCTATTTTAACCAAATCCATCACGTTTAAAAAGGAAAGAAAACAAAAAAACAGCATTATATTTTAGAAAATGAAACAAAATTCCAGAAACCAAAATGTAAAAAACTAACAAAGCATGTAATTGATTAAATGATGATATCCAGAATCGCTTCATGTCAAATAACCTTCAGATGAAACGAGGGACAATCGTCAACCAATCAGTGATGTCCTACAGTATCTACCTTTTCCAGTTTGTCACTGTATTGTATTTAACATTTAATTTTGGTTTCTGAAAATTATTTTTGTTGTCTGAAATGTTTTTTACATTTTGGTTTCTGGAATTTTATTGCTTTCCAAAATGCGATGCTGTTTTTTTTTAGCATCTGTTTTGTTTTTTTAATCATGATCTCTAAAATCTTTTCGTTTTGTTTGCTTTTTGAGTTTGTAATTTGGACTTCAGAGCCACCGTAGGAAACAGGTTTTTAAATTAATTGTATTATTGAAGCTGTCTAAAGGTCTACCCAGCAACACATCAACAACTGGATGAAAGAATCCTGACTGAATGTGTTGGGATATCCAAAGGAAGTTTTGAAATTATGGGATGGCCACAGGAACTACGGCTTGTCATTTTGTAGCAAAGTGTGAAATTGATTTTCACATTTTCACACAATACGGAAAAAAAAAAAAAAACTTGAAATTTCCCGCATATGCCACCAGGTTAAGTCTTCAACCATTACATTTGACCTCAGGAAAAGGCCGCCATCTTGAATTAAAAAAAAAAAATACGTTTAGTATCTACTACGAAATAAAACTCCTTGTGATTTTGATCTGTCTCATCTTGACTCATTGAGCATCATTGGGAAGCTACATGGAAAAAAAAAATAAAAAAATTAGAGGTTATAGATTTTGAGCAGCGTTAGCTCGCAGAACTGTCATGCTCCAGTTCTTTCTACATTTTTTACTTGAATATTGTGACAATTTAATGCATAAATCCTTGGCTCAAGCTGTACAAAAACATCTAATATGACCATATGTTGGGTCAAAAACGTAACTAGTCAGCAAGTTCTCCTACTTTAAAAGATTTGAGAGGCCTGTAATTTTCATCATAGTTATACCTCAACTATGAGAGACAAAATGAGAAAAAAAAATCCAGAAAATCACATTGTCTGATTTTTAAAGACTTTATTTGTAAATTATGGTGGAAAAATAAGTAACAAAAGTTCATCTAAAACTTTGTTCCATACCGTTTGTGGGCAATGACAGCAGTCAGACATTTTCTGTTAGTCTTCACAAGGTTTCCACAAACTGTTGCTGGTATTCTGGTCCATTCCTCCATGCAGATCTCCTCTAGAGCAGAGGTGTTTTGGGGCCGTCACTAGGCAACATGGATTTTTAACTCCCTCCAAAGATATTCTCTGAGTTTAGATCTGGGGACTGGCTAGTCCACTCCAGGACCTGAAGAATGGTGTCACCTTTCCCTTCAGGATCACCTGTGTGGACGGCTCTGAACTGGAGTTTGTCAGCTCCTACACAGATCTCAAGAATTTGTTCTCAATTGAACCTCCTGGTAAAATAAAGGTTAAATAGAATAAAATAAAAATGGAGATTCTCAGGGGTCTTGTATGTCTTCCATTCCCTAATAATTGCTGATTTCTTCAAACCAAACTGCTTACCTATTGCAGATCCATTCCACCCAGCCTGGTGCAGGTCAACAATTTTGTGTCTGGAGTCCTTCGACAGCTCTTTGGTCTTAGCCATAGTGGAGTTTGGAGTGTGACTAAGGTTATGGACAGGTGTATTTTATATGGATAATGAGTTTAAACAGGTGCCATTAATTCAGGTAACGACTGGAGGACAGAGAATCCTATACAGAGGAAGTTACAGACAGAAATCTTACTTGTTTGTTTTGGAACAAATACTTTTTTTCACCATAACTTGCAAATAAATTCATTAAAAATGTGATTTTCTGAATTTTTTTCTTCATTTTGTCTCTCATAGTTGATGATGACAATTGCAGGCCTCTCTCAATACTTTTTTGCCTCACTGTATAAGGAATGTGGGCGTGGTTAACAAAAAACCTTGGTTGGTGAGGAAATTCAAAAGTTTAATTTTGCTGATTCCTCTACAAATGACAGTTTGTCCCCCCGAGGTACTTAATACATAAAATGGTTACTCTGGAGATAAAACAATCAGAAAAGCCATTATTTAAAAATAAAGGGGGAGGGGCAGAAGGGGAAGATTGAGGGGCGGGTCAAAGGGTGGGTGGGGCCTGCAGACCATTTTATGCTGCTCACAACTTTAATTTTTCTTCCAATATTATAATTTTGAATTTTATAAGAATGAAAAACTATCAGGGAATTAAATAATTAGCTATAAGAAAAAAACTAATAAAGCAATATTTAAATGTATTTAATCTCCTTATATATCAAAACATTGATTTATTGTGTCAGGAAACAGAGAACGAGCTTTTCCAAAATGCATAATAATTAGCTTTATTTGCTACTAAATCCCATAAAAACAGAAAACTGGTTTTGTTCTAAGTGTTACGTTTACTCTAGAAATAACCTGTTTGCTGCTTCTATAAAGTACAATATTCCATTTTCTCATAAGGATTCAAAAAGCCTCAAATCGGATGCAGAAGAAATATATTTAATCTGCAGAACATTTCCTGGTTCTCTGGGGAACCACGGCCGGCTTTTATTTTCTCTTTCAAACCCAAAGCTTATGGCAATGATATTAAGGCCCATTAGCAGTCTTTATCCAAAGCCACAGCGCAGTTTTATCAGATAAATTATGCATCTGTCTCAATGAGGCACTCTGCGGCTGACGTCATCCGTCACATGGATTCAAACAGGCTTTTTGTTCTTTTTTACTTCCATTTTCTTTTAGGTGTAAATGCATTTTTACTGCAGAGTCCCAAATTTATGCTTCAGAAAAACTTCCAGTTGAGAATCATCTTCTGGATTGTGTTTTCATTTGTTGCTGTAAATATATATTCTAATAAAATTGTTGTTTTGTTGCTCAAATTTAATTAAAAAAAAAAAACAATTTTAATGTAAAACAGAAGAAGCAGGCCAAACGTGATCTGTCACGGTGTACATTGTTCTCGTCAATCAGACGTTTGTTTTGTGTGGCGAGCTTCATAAACATCTCCATCACCACAGACGGCAACAGAGGGATCCAGGCCACGCCCTTTTGTGGCGCCGGGGGCCCACACGGCCCCCCATCCGAGGGCCGCTCAGGCGTCCTGCTGATCCTCAGCGCAGACCTCCCCCTCCTCAGGTGGAGCTTCGCTCACAACTTTAGTTCCATCTTCCTCCTTCTCGTCATCGGGACTGTCCGCCCAGCGCCCCACTCTCCTGACCCCCTCGCCCACGGCGGGGGCGTTGATGCACGGGTTGTGGTCGTAGATGACCAGCTTCAACCCCTGCATGTGAGAGAGGCTGGGGAATTGTCGTATCTTGTTGCGGTCCACGTCTATCACGGCCAGAAAGGGCATCTCCATCAGCACTGGGGGGAAGTCGGTCAGCTGGTTCCCAGCCAGCCAGACGCTCCGCAGCTCCTCCAGCCGCCGCAGCTCATCAGGCAAACTGCGGATCAGGTTGTAGCCGAGGTGTAACGTTTTCAGATTGGTGAGCTCACACACCACCTGAGGGAAATCAGTGAAGCAGTTTGTTTCCAGCCACAGGGTGTTGAGTTCCTTCAGCTCCTTCAGCTCTCTGGGCAGGTGATGCAGCCTGTTGTTACCCAGGTAGAGGATGTTGAGCTGTGGCAGCCCGCAAATCGCCGGAGGAAACTCCTCGAAGCAGTTGAAGTCCAGAGCCAAGAGCTGCAGCTTCCTCAGACCCTGCAGCTCAAGCGGTAAGCTGCTCAGGTGGTTGTCGCTCAGGTAGAGCTTCACCAGCTCGTGGAAGACGCAGGCGACCGCAGGCAGGCGGCGCAGCTGACGGCCGCTCAGGTCCAGGGTCCTGTCCAGCGGCATCTCCTTCAAGTCCCCCACCAGGAAGCGCTGGCAGCGTTCAGACGGGATGAAGGCGATGGCGCCTCGCACGGCGTTCCCCATCGACTCTCACACACAGTGGAGCCTTCCTTAGAGGTTCCTGCAGTCCAATGAGCTGTCAGAGAACAAAATAATTCTGTCAACTTTGTAGAAGTAACCAAACATGACGATGGTCCAAGTATAACAGACAGATTCATGTCATTCATCTTACGTTTCAGAGCCTCATGGCGTCCCGTCCTGAAGGATGTTCATTCAACTTCATGCTGTTGTTCTGTGAGCAGCGAGGAGCGCGGCGGCGCAGAGCTCTGCCCCGACTCTCACGGCTATGGCAACCCACAGCTCTCTCCACCCCATTTGTGCCTAATGACTTTCCCCTTTTTCTCCAGGGGGGGAGAGAGGGATGGGAGGGGCAGGATGGCATGAGAGAAGAAGAAGAAGTGCTTTCTGATGAAAGTGTGGCAGAGGTCATTTACATTCTGCTCTGATCGGCCCGAATGCAGCTGCGCTTCGGCGCCAGCAGGCTCCGCTGGTGCGGGTCGCTCTGACCCTGGTAACCGGGTCTCTTTGGAGGGAAGGAAGGAGATCTTAAATGAAAGGATGTTTCTTTATAAATGTTCCCTATGTCTTATTAATAAAGATGGGCCATTTTCTGCTTGGCAAAAGTTAAAAATTGTTTCTCGTTTGGCTTTTTAATGAGAGCACAACTGAAGGAACTTCATGTCGTGGGTCTGGTGGAGGTGTGACCAACCTGCTGCTATCTGCCAGACCTTCATTACAGCTATTTTCCAACTAGATAAATGGAAGGAATTTCATTTTGCGTGTCCGACGCGGCCGTAGATAACCCTCATCTCCCTTCACTCACTGTTTTCCTCACACCCACTTACAGAGAGACCACAAGTGTGTGTTTGTGTGTGTGTGTGTGTGGGGGGGTGCGTTTGTGTGTGTGTGCTGCAGAAAGAACCAGAAGACCCGACTTATGTCATCCTGTCTGGAAAAACACAAGCTATGCTTTAGTAGCTTGTTTTTGATGTTAGTGCGAATATTTGATTCCCACCAAGTTACACTTTTATGTTTTAAAAGATCAAATTTAATTTATTCTTTGCTTTAAGCAGTTGTCCCTCCACGCCTGCATTTATGTACAATTATGAAAATAAAATATTTTATGTTTTTGCTTTTAAGCAGATGCTGAATTAACTAATTATGCTTTGATAGTTATGAATTATCAATCAAATTAAATGAGTCATTAACTTCATTCATTTAGAATAGAATAGAATAGAATAGAATAGAATAGAATAGAATAGAATAGAATAGAATAGAATAGAAGCTTAATTAATCCAGAAGGAAATTCAAAAGTGTCCCACTGCTTGGAATCACTACAGAATCATAAGAATAAAATCATAAAAACAATTAAAATCTCAAATATAAAAATAATGAAAAAATATTTATTAAAACCACAACAAATCGTGTCAATTTCACATCTAAAGCTGAAGCATTTATGGATTTATGCAAACCTCAAAACTGAACTTTCCTTTAAATAAAAATGTCAATAAAAACTGTAATAAAACATATTAGCCATGTTACATCTGTTAGTGAAAGTATTTATTAATAAGAAACAAATATATTTTAAAAATTTCCTATACCCCCTAAAGCCAAAGAAGTCAATTTAAAAACCTTTTCAGGTATATTTGTGTCTAAAGAATTGCTCAGAAACTGGTTTGGAATTCCTGAAAACTGTTGTTCTGTTTGTAATGATGATATTGAATCAACTAAGCATCTATTCTTTAAATGTTTTTGCTATAATGCCTTTTGGGACAATACACGTTATAGGCTCTTCCCTAAGATTCCTTGTTTAGGAGATTTCTCAATTAAAAATTTCATTTTTTTGGTTTATTTTGAAAAAACAAAAATGCTTCAAATGTTATAATTATCCTGGCTAAATTCTATATACACAAATGTTGATTTTTTAAAACCAAAGCATCTGTTTTCACATTTCATAAAGAACTCTGCTTATTTTTTCACCCGTAAATGTCATAAAAAATAAAACCTGCTGTTAAAATCTGAAATATCATATGCATTTTACAGTTTTTTTAAACACTTAATCTAATATTCATTGCGGAAAATCCTTTCTTTGAATGTATGCATGTAAAAGGGTTTTGGTCTTCTTTTTTATAATTGTCTGGGAACAAAAAACATCATTATAAACCCTATATGTTGGAATAAGATTACAGTTCATTAATAAAAATCTGGACTTTCTGATTCACATATTGATTGTGATTTCAAAATATACATAATTGTAAATTCTTAAAGGTGAAACTTCACATTATTGGATTTTTGAACTGTCTCAAATTATTTTCCAAATCTTTACATTACATGAAACACAAGAATGCCCAGATATTGTCTAATTTATTTTGATTTATTTAAACTCTATAGACCCCTTTGTTGTTGTTTTTTTTAAAATATATATTTGTGGATGTTGTTTAGATGTTTGTCTTCTCCTGCTTTTGTCTCATTAATACTGACTTTATTGACAAATATGCCATGATTGTTTGTGAAATGCTTGAATAAAGAATTTTAAAAATATGTATCCCCATTACTTTATTGTGTTTTCATCTTGTTTGATTTATTTTTTTTCCTCTTGTTTGTTTCTGTGTATTCTTTAACTTACTTTTTTTTATGCTTACATTTCTCTGTGTCTGTTCTAATTGTAATTTGTTTAAAATCTTATTTATTTGCCAGTGAAACATGGCTGTAAAGAGTGTAGTGTCACAGAAAAATGCTTAGAGTTTTAGACAAACATTTAGGTTTAAAGATGTTTAATAGAATTTTTTTATTATTATTTATCACATTTTATTTAAATCTCTACAGGAGACTAAGATTACCAGATAAAAACTGCTCACAAAAGTCCAAACACATGTACTGTACAGTCATTTTAAAAAGTCTCGTTTGGTTTCTGCTGCTCCGGAAGTGCTCCGCGGGTCGCGGGGTCAAAGGGTAAAGGCTACACCTCTTTGCTCTGAAACTACACTCAGCCATCTTGGATCTATCGAAGCGAAGGGAAATTGATGCGGTGAGGGGATTTCACTTCTTTTTCCCCCCTTTTGAAAGCGTTTACTATCGGTGTAGTCTCATTGCTGGGGGGCTCTGGAGACTGGCCTACCCCCCCGTGAGCCGGCAGCGGCAGATTAGCGCGCAGCTGCCCGTAAATGAGCGTACAAACTGAACGAGAAATGGGTCATCAGAGTGGATGTTTGTGAGCAGAAAAGCTCCGTGCAGCCTCCAGGTTCTCTGGTACTTTGCTGCGGAGTTAACGCGGTTTGTTTTCGGGTGATTTTCTCGCCTTTCTCTTTACTTTAGAGACGCATTAGCGGGCTGGAGTCGCAGAAGTAACGTTGGCGCCTCTGGAGTCACGTAGCGAAGCGGCTAGCTCTGCCCACTGAGCGCTAATGTTTGCTAACTAGCATGTTAGCATAGCTAGCACAGTTAATACTATTAGTGACTACAGCGCTGCGACTTTCCTCAACTGTAAGACTTTACGGACGGGTTGGTATTAACGTAATTTCAGGATCATCTACGGACAGAACCGAAGCTGTGCAGATTCAAACTCTGTAACTAACCCTTCAGAACCAACCATCAGAACTGGAGTTTATTTCAGCAGCAAATAAGTGGAAGAAAAGAAAAAAAAAACCCAGCAGAATCTGAGATCATCAGGACTTTCTGATGGGTTCAGAGAAGCTGAGATAAAGGAACCAGAATCCAAGTCTGTCAGAACTACAGAGAAGATCTGCTGATATCTGTCAGTTATTAGTCCAAAGAAATGAACAGAAAGGTTCTGAACTGGGAGGAACAAAGAGAAGTTGAGAACTTTTTACCTCTGAAAAGACCCCAAAAAACAAGGAGAATGTTCTGTTTTTTCTATCAAAGTCCCCAATTAAGAAGACACATTTGAATGAAAGTTTTGGGTTCTGGGAGATCCAACAGGAAATGAGCTGAGAAGCTCAAAGAAAACAGAACCAAAGTGCAGAATTTACTCATTCCCGTCTCTCTGGTGCTGGCCGGTTCTTTTTTTTAAACTTACTGCAGGCTGATGGTTGTTCTTGTCGTTATATTCTAGTCAATGTTACCTTATAGTTGACCTGTTCTGACCTTTGTTTTCCGAGATCAACTCAAACCTGAAGCTCAAATCTTCAGCTGTGATCTGATCCGGACGTCTGGACCGGACAGTGTCGGTTCTGCTTCTACACTGAAGGGTTCTCTTTGTGCAGCTTCATGTTTTTTCTGTTTTTTTTTTCAACTCATTTTCAGACCAAACAATTCTCGATGTTTTCAATGAATGCTGAACTTCTTCAGTAAACAGATGAGTCTTTAACTCAATCGTTTTATAGTTAAGATCTTTTTTTTTTTTTTTTTACTGCAGGTATCATGTGAGGTTTACTGTTCTACAGCCTTTTTGAAAAATTTTGACCCAAAGTAAGTCCCGGTGATTGGATCATGACTTAAACACTGGAAAACTGAGGCTGAGAAACGTTGAATAAAACTTTATTATTCCCATTTGTGATGACAGACAGTTTTAGGTGAAATGTTTCTTTTGTCCAGGATGTTACTGAATAGAATACAGCAAAAGTGAGTGCAGTTGCTTTTCTGAGGCAGGAGGAACTGTATAGTTCTTCCAGAGATGGGAGATGGCAACCAATGATCTTCTAAGCTGTGGAGATGACCCTCTGGATCGGTTTCCAGCGCTCCGGAGGCTACTGGCGTTTGTTCTGCAGACTAAACCAGCTGGTGAAACAGCTAAAAAGTTGGTTCTGTTGGGCTCAGCAGCCGTTTTTAGTATTTAATATTCATCAGCGAGTCAGCGACACACAAACTTTTCAGATTATGAAACCGTCTGTAAATTTAGCTTTGAGGATACATGCTGCTGTACGTTAAGCAGCTTCTGGGAATATCTTAAATGTTTTTGTCGTCAGTAGACGTGTGTTTTCATGGATGCCACACCCTCCCAGCTGTGAGCGTTCTCTTTCATGATCCAGGATGTGTCTGGACTGGAAAATATTTGAATATTTTCTATTTTAGACATGCGAGAACTGTTATTTAAGGTGTATGTTCTGCCCTGTAAGATATAGTTTCTGTTTGAATGATTACTGAAACTGTGCAGATTTACAGTTTAAATAAAGGTTTTAGTGCTGCCACAATTATTTTATTAGTCAACTAATCACAAATTATTTTTTCGATTAGTCGAGTAATTAGGTCATGCAAAATTGGATGTAAAGCACACATCTTAGCCATCATTAGCTTTAAACTAAGTAAAAACTAGATATATAGCATTATCTGTGATGATGGTAATGTGAACGCTGCAAGCTGAATTTGGCTGCTGAAGATGCTGAAGTTGATAGCCAGCTAAAATATTAGTGTAGTAGCCAAAACACCTAGCATGCAGCTGAAATATTATCTAAACCCCAAAATAGTAAAAAAAACTGAAAAAATAATAAAATAGCCAATAGCCAAATAGCCAAAATAGCTAGCATGTATCTGAAATATTAGCTAAATTCCAAAATAGCCAAAAAATCCGCAATAAATGCCAAAATAGTCCAAAAAACTAGCAGAATGCTATTATAACTTTCAACTTTACAACACTCTAACTCCATATAATATAAAGTAGCGACCAATCAACTATTAAATTAGTTGTTGACTATTTTAATAGTCGATTAGTCGTCAGTCGACTGATCGTGGCTGCTCTAGTTGTGTTCAGATGTCAGTGTTGAGCTGCACTTGTTTACCTGAACATCTGTCATAAAGCTTCATCTTCTCTTCTTTAGGTGACGAAGGCATGTTTGGAGCTAGAAAAAAATTTTCGGAGTTCCCCGAAATAGTCGACAATGACTTTTCCGATGACAGCATGTACTACAGCCAGCCGTCGATGTTCCCACATCGGTCGGACAAAGACGTGAGTTCTGGTTCTGCACCCGTTTTAGTGTCCGTTAAACTTCTGAGACGATAACCATCCGCTGTGTCCCTCCAGATGCTGTCTTCTCCTTCGCCATCGTCGTCAAGCCAGCTGTCGCAGCTCGGCGCCAGTTTGTACGGTCCACAAAGTAGGTCCCAGGAGTCCGTGGAGCACTTGGCGTCCGTGGAGCATTCCCGTCTGACCTGTTTGTTGCTGCAGGTGCGATTGGCTTCTCGGTCAGAGGCATGGGGAACAGCACGCCACAGCTGAACCGAAACCTCACGCAAGGCACGCAGCTACCAAGTCATATCACGCCAACGACCGGCGTCCCCAGCATGTCCCTGCACACCCCCCCGTCACCGAGCAGGTTTGATGCCTCATGAAGTTTCAGGTCCTCCCTGCAGAGCCAATCCAAATGAAACGGCCGTTTCCACAGGGGGACGTTACCCATCAACTCCAGAAACCTGCTGAACCACTCCCAGGTGGGTCAGGCCATCGGCATCGGCACCAGGACCAACAGCATGAGCAGCTCGGGGCTGGGCAGCCCCAATCGCAGCTCCCCCAGCATCATCTGCATGCCCAAGCAGCAGCCGGCACGCCAGCCCTTCACCATCAACAGGTGCCGGTTTCAGACGCCGTCCGCCCGTCCGTCTGCCGGCAGAGATGCTGACCGTCTGCTTCTGTCACCCTCTGTCTGTGCAGCATGTCGGGATTCGGAATGAACCGGAACCAGGCGTACGGCATGAACCACTCACTATCCAGCAACATCTTCAACGGCACAGGTTTGGCTCCTCCCCTTCTGTCACAGCAGCATGGAGGTGGCGTGGACAAATCTCTGCATCCAAACACTACAGCTCGGGATGTCAGAATTTATCACTTTTCTCAGAATTATTTCAAAATAAAGTTCATTATAGGAGCGACTAAACATTTACTTTTCTACCAAAAAAGCGTGCCAAATGCTTCCCGTTATTATCCTGCAGATGGGGAGAATCTATCGGGACTGGATCTGTCGGATTTCCCTGCGTTAGCGGACCGGAGTCGGAGGGAAGGGACCGGGAATCCCACGCCGGTGCTGAACCCGCTGGCCGGACGGGCTCCTTACGGTAAACTGCAGCATTTTCCCTTTGGGTTGGGACGGCGTCCCATCACTTCCTAGAATCAATTGTTGGAAAACTCAACCTTTTGGTGTCTTATTTTGAAAAACCGTCAAGTTGGCATGGTAACAAAGCCGTCAACGGAACAGACACAGGATTTCTCCATCCATAACGAAGACTTCCCTGCACTGCCCGGGCCAAACTTTAAGGACCCCTCATTGAACAATGATGAGAGTAAAAGTGTAAGTGGGGGCCGCAGAGGGCCCCAGGGCCCGAGGTCTTTTTGAGTCCGCGTGAGCGCAGAAGCTCCTGAACGTTCTCCCGTTTCTGCCTTCAGAACCTGAACTCCACCAGTAAGAGCGCGTCCAGCACCGACGGGCCCAAGTTCCCCGGAGACAAAACGGCGTCAGCGCAGAACAACAACCTGAAGAAAGGGATCCAGGTGTTGCCCGACGGTGAGACCCCTCAGCCAATCGTATCGCTCCGATTCCATGGAGGCGTTAATCGTACGGGTCGGTTAACAGTAGATGACGGATAAACTCTGGGTGTTCCTGCAGGCCGGGTGACCAACATTCCTGCAGGCATGGTGACGGACCAGTTCGGCATGATCGGTCTGCTGACGTTCATCCGGGCTGCAGAGACGGATCCGGGGATGGTCCATCTGGCGCTTGGCAGTGACCTCACAACCCTGGGACTCAATTTAAACTCCCCAGAGTAAGACCGTCACGCCTTCTGCACAGACGGTTGTGTCTGGTTAGCTCAGTTTGTCATTTTCTTTACATCACAGTGCTGCACACTAAACCTGCGACACATCCTTTAACACAGGAGTGTCAAACTCAATCACACAAGAGACCAAAATCCAAAACACACCTTAGGTCGCGGGTCGAACAAGATTAACATGATTATGAACTAGATATATAGCATCACCTGTAATGATGCTAGTGTGAATGCTGTAAGCTGAATTTGGCCGTTGAAGATGCTGAAATTTATTGCTAAAAACGCTGAAGCTAATAGCTGAAAATGCTGAAACGGATGGCTAGCTAAAATATTAGCTAAGTGCCAAATTAGCCTAAAAAACAAAAAAGAGAAAAAAAGGTTAGCCAAAACAGCTAGCATGTAGCCGAAAAATAGCAAAACTTCAAAATATCCTAAAAAAAACTGAAAAAAGCTAAAATTAGCCAGAATGGCTAGCGTGTAAATATTAGCCAACACAGCCTAAAAAACATAAAAAGGAAAGTTCAAAATTAGCAAAAATAGCTAGCATGTAGCTGAAATATTAGCTAAACTCCAAAGTAGCCGAAAAAAATCTCAGTAAATCCCAAAATAGTCCAAAAAATTAGCATAATGCCAAATTTTGAAACTGTTACTATTAACATAATTAAAAATATTAAAAAGGCAGGTATATTTTTCCAGAATAAATCAATGTAAACAACTTTCAATATTTTACTTTACATAAAAATAAATGTTGTCAAAATTATACAAGTTAGAAATGACCACAAGTTAACATCGAGCTAGTAATAACAATAAAATAAAATGATCTGGAGTGCCGGTATAATCACCCGGAGGGCCGGATCCGGCCCCCGAGCCTTGACTTTGACACGCGTGCTTTAAGAAAAAAGTAAATTTTCAGATGGAAGAGTCCATTTACAGGAGCAAAACATGAAGAACACTATGAAACGAGAACACGACAGCCACATTTCTGTGCTTCGTTCCGTGTAAATACAACTTTTTTAATGTTTGATGTTTCCAATGAAAAATAACCTTTAATTACAAACAATAAATCCTGTTTGTCACAATGGAAACCAATCTAAACCCATGTGAACAAACACTTTGATACATCAACACAACACACAGACAGGAAGTGTTCAACTAAGTTCCACCCCGGGGGTCTGTTTGTTTTTTACATCCAGATGACTGTGCTCCCATGTTCCATATGCTCTGATTTTAGCGCCTTTCTCAAAAAAGCCAAACATCTTTTTATCTGTTTATAAAACTTAAAGTGTAAACACTAACATGGACATCATGGAAAAGTTCTGGATGTTTTTAGGAGTAACATTTCGTCGTTCAAAACGACCAGATGTTCTGATAAACTTTTCTTCTCTCAAAGCTGACATTCTGTTCATGTTCTGCTTCCTTTATAGAAACTTGTATCCCAAATTTGCCTCTCCGTGGGCCTCGGCGCCGTGCCGACCTCAGGATATCGGTGAGCACTGACAGGAAATCCAAATCCAAATGTTCTCATGCAGTGTCAGGGGCGGAGCTGCTAAAAGCCACGCCCCCCTCAGAGGAGATTTTGGAAACAGAGGCTTCAGATGAACATGGAAAAACAGCTTTTAAGACATTTTGGTTAAAAACGTCATAATCATAATTTAAGAACTACTGGGAACGTGTTTTTTAATTAAAAAAATTCTCACAGGGGGGCTCTTAATGTGTGACCGTAGGAAGAACGGCTGTTACAAACATTTTTTAACAGTTTTGTTTTCCCACAACCTTCAACTCCAGACTTCCACGTCCCCTCAGAGTACTTGACTAACATCCACATACGGGATAAGGTACGTTGGCGCTCCTCCGCAGCTCCACAGCCAGACGTCTGTGACTGCAGGGCTGAAGGTCTTCTCTCCTTCTGCTTCCAGCTGGCCTCCATTAAGTTGGCTCGATATGGAGAGGACCTGCTCTTCTACCTGTACTACATGAACGGCGGCGATCTGCTTCAGATTCTGGCTGCAGTGGAGCTGTGAGTTTTTCTACTTCCTGTTACGGTTTTTCAGAGTTAAAGCATCCATACGCTACAGCTCATCAGAGCTTTAAGAACACAATTCGGAGCGGATCGGTGGTGGTGGGCGGGGTTACTGCAGCTCCAAAGGCGCCATGGCGTCACGCTGTCTCTGCTTCCTGTCACACTCCAGCTTTAACCGGGACTGGCGGTACCACAAAGAGGAGCGAGTCTGGATCACGAGGGCGCCCGGCATGGAGCCCACGCTCAAGACCAACGCCTACGAGCGTGGCACCTACTACTTCTTCGACTGTCTGAACTGGAGGAAAGTGGCGAAGGTAAGAGCCCCGCCCACCATCTCCCGCCTGTGGGTGGAGTCACTGACTTCTGCTGCATCTCCAAGGAGTTCCATCTGGAGTACGACAAGCTGGAGGAGAGGCCTCACGTGCCCACCACCTTCAACTACAATCCAGCCCAGCAGGCCTTCTGAGGCCCAGCCGGAGGACACGCCGCGTCCAGCGGGGGCGCCGCCGGCGGCTTTTTATTCCTCCAGGGGTCACCACTGAAACTGTCCTGCCTTTCTGAATGAACATGCTGCCCAAAAACATCCACACGTGTTCCGTTTTTAATCCTTCTGTTCCCGTCTTTTTGTCTCGTTTCGCCCGGGCTCCGTGTTATGTTTACGTCTGCCAATCCGTGTCCTCCTGGAGGGGGCGGGGTTACGGTGCGGGACAGAACAAAGGCGTCGCCTCACATTTACAGCAGTGTTAGGATGCAGCTGCGGTAACGTCCTGGGATGCAGGAGGCCGGCCTGCTCTGGATTCAGTCATTAAACCACCACGTTCGTTTGTTTGCTTTCTGTCTCTGCTCTCCACACTCCTCTGCTTTCAAGCCCCGCCCCTCGCGTGTCCTCAGCTGGTCCCAGCAGCTTCCTCTCCGTTTCTGCAGCGGAAAAACATGGACACAAATCCGGGAAAGGACTCTGAGGAGGATCCTCGCCGGCTGAGAGCCACGTCAAACACTTTTCAGTCTTTGTTACGATTTTGTAAGAACTGTGTACATTTTGTTCCTTTTATCACAAATTAGTATATGTATGTATGTGTACATATGATTGCTATATATATGTATGAATATATATATATATATATATATGACATTATTTTGGAAGAAATGCAGATTTTTGACCTTGTTCCTCCTTTTTTATGAAGTGAGCATGGAAGAAATGTGATTGTAACTGATCTTGTTCTCTGGGGCAAACGGGGCACTTTAATCACAAGGATTATGGATGAAACAGCATAAAAGCCCCGCCTCCTGGAGACCCCGGGGGCGGCCGTGGGGATGGAGCCAGAGTTTAGCGATCCAAAGTACAGGAGAGGACGTGTTTAACTTCAGGCTGTCAACAGCAATATTCCATACGAACAGGAAGCAGCGAGAAACTCCCAGCATTCCGTGTTTTTTGGAAGTTAAATCCTCCTTTTCTTTGTATTAAAGCAGAAGCTTTCCTGATCTGTGTTTGCTGATCTTTCTTACGGCTGAAACATTGGGGTCTGGAATCACCTCTGACCCGTAAGGTCTGCCGGTTTTTTGCAAGAGAATCTGAGAAAAAAAAATTGCTCCCGAAAATTAATGGCCAGGAGTCACTCCCCCTGCCGGAGCCGGTCACAAAAAACATCGCTTTAAGCTTTCGACCTTTTTTTCTCTGTTTCTTCTCTCTTTTATCGACCCTTCTTGCAGATAAAAGAAAAAAATCATGGCATTTTGCAGCTCTGATCAGCTGATTCACAGAGAAAAAGCGGCCTTTCGCTGACTTTCTCCTGAGGTAATTGGGTGTAGTTACACACTTATTAATATTGACTTCAAAGAAATAAAAAGATTAAAGTTCTCTGACCTATTTGAAACTCATCTTTAAGACTGAACTGCTAGACGGTAACAGTTTATTCACACTCAAAAGCTTAAAAGCTGATTAGTGCAAACAATTATTTTAATAGTGGACTAATCACAGATTATTTTTCTATTATGTAAACTAACAAAAAAATTAAATATATAACATTACCTGCGATATTGCTAGTGTGAATGCTCTAAGTTGAATGTGGCCGCTGAAGATGCTTGTGCTGATAACTGAAAATGCTGAAGCTTAAAGCTGAAATTTTATTTAAATGCAAAATTAGCCTTAAAAGCAAAAAAAGCATAAGTTGGCCAAAACAGCTAGCATGTAGCTGAAATATAAGCTAATCTTTCAAAATAGCCACAAAAAACAGAAAAAAAAATCATAAATTAGCCTAATTAGTTAGCATGTGGCAGAAATATTAGCTAAAGTCCAAAATAGCCTGACAAACCTTAATAACTGCTAAAATAGTCCAAAAAAAGCTAGCATAATGTCATAACTTGTAACTTTACTTCACTTTTTGACTCCATATAATATAAAATAACGACTAATCGACTATTAAATCATTTGTCGACTATTTTAATAGTCGATTAGTCAACTAATTGTGGCAGCCCTAAAGCGGATAGTTCTGAAAAGTTTTAAGATATAATTTTATAAGGGTTTCCTAAAGTTTAGGAAATTTCAGCTCACGCCATCGGCAACACTTACGATTTCCTCTTCTGGCTACAGATTGATTCTGGCGCCATTTTGCGTGTGACCAGAGGCCCCTCGTTTTTGGGTCAATAAGAGAACAAGAGGAGGCAACAAATATTTAATGTACAGCAGGTTAGAATGAACCATTCCAGACGATCAACATGATCATGAATTTACAGAACCGAAGCACCAAATTATTCTCAAACAAGATTAAAAAAGACAAAAACATCTAAAACTGCAGGTTAGAGCTTCTGTAGAAAAATAAACCGTCTGAGAGCAAACCTCAGGAGCTTCAGGACCCGGAGGATCAACGCTCTGTGGGTCCTCATTTGGCAGACGCCTCGGCGGCGCCGTCAGACGCGCCTTTGGCTGCTTCCTCTGAGAACGAGACATTAGCGTGTTAGAGCTCATCGCTCACGACCCTGTCGGAGCTTCTGAATTATTTAGGAGCTCTATTAATGAGACCTTTGTCTTTCTTCTCCTGGGTTTCTTCAGCCGCCGTCTTATCAGCTCTGAAGAAAATTCTGGCGCTGCTCAGAGAGAAGTACAGAAGCTCGAACTCCTGCGGTGAGAAGGACAGAAGCTCAGAAACATGCGGCTTAGATCAGGTGTGGACGAGCCGAGCTCCTCACCTGCAGGTAGACGTCCAGCCTCTTCTGGGTGAGATTCATGGTTTGAAGCAGCTTCTCGTCCTGACTGGCAGACTGAACGTTCTGCTCCTTCACCACCGCGCTCATCTCCTTCTTGTACTTGTCTCGCACGGCCTGGAACCAGTGCAGAGAGTCGAACTCCAGGTACTGGTCCAGCAGCTTCAGGATGTACGCCACGCCTGAGAGGAGCAGATCAGAGTTCAGGTTCTGGTTCTAGAGGTACCCAGCTGAGGTAAAAACTGAACACAGATCTCAGTTTGCCAACAGGTTTCTTTCTGAGCATCCTCTCTGATCCTGAACACACTTCTGTCACCAGGAAGTTCCGAAGGAAAGACTCGTACCGGTACTTTTATTCTGAAAGTCTGAGTTTTTGACGTTTTTTTTTTTTTTTCTTCGGTCGGCCAATTACAAAAAATGTCCCACCAGTTCAATCTGAAAAATTCCCTCACAGAAACCAACACGACCCAAACTCAGAGACCTGTTGGGTCTGATTACACCACATTGGTCCAAAGATGAACCGAGCATTAGAACCAGAACACAGAATTCTGGACCTTTTGATTGTTAATGAGACCAAATGACAACAAACTGAACCGGTTCAATGGACCGCCTAGAAAGGAACATCCCCTCCTGGCGGTCTAATAGAAGTCATAACCAAAGTGTTTAGGTCCAATAAATTCTCAAACCCTCAAATTTCTGACCTTTATGGATCACCGTTCACTGAATCAATACCACGACTCTATGATTATGTATTCAGGAAGCTGCTCGACCTCCTAAACTCACTTATCCTGAAGTCTACCCAACTACTGATGGGTGATGGTGAGGTTCAACCTGGACAGTCCTTCACAGAGACAGACGACGCTCACATATCTGAGGAACGACTCAATGAATCTATGATGCAGGATTTTGTGGGAGGAAGCTGGAGAAAACCAGACACCTGAAGACTTTTACAGACCCCTGCAGACTTGTGGAAACCCATACGGGCTCCTGCAGACTTTTTAAGACTCGCACAGACCCCTATAGACTCCTGCAGACCCCTACAGACCCTTGAAGACTTCTACCAACTCCTGCACTCCTGCAGACGCCTATAGTCTCCTGCAGACCTTTATAGACTCCTGCAGACCCATATAGTCTCCTGCAGACCCCTATAGACTCCTGCAGACCCATATAGTCTCCTGCAGACCTCTATAAACTCCTGCAGACCCCTATAGACTCCTGCAGACCCCTATAGACTCCTGCAGACCTCTATAAACTCCTGCAGACTCACCCATAGCAAAGCCATCATCTGTGAAAGCAGCTCCACTCTTGTTCTTCTTGTTCAGCTTCTCCTTGCAGCTGATGGAGTGTTCCACAAAGTTGACAGTCTGCGAGGGAGACAGCCGTTAGTGATGAACTCAGCTTTCGAAGGCGCTGTGGCTGCAGAACTGACCAGTGGAGGAACGATCATGTAGAAGTTCCTCAGGTGCATGTTCTTCGCGCTGCGGAACTCTGGAGCAAACACGGTCACCAGCATCTGGAAATACTCCGTCCCCTCTGCAGAGTTACTCGTCAAATCACTCAAGACAGAGTCGAAGACGCTGGAGAGGAGACCAGACAACAACTGTGAGGATGCAGCGCCCCCCACAGGAGTCGCTTTGCAAATAACATTCTGTTGAAGATTCAAACGTCTGTGGATGAATGCAGTCAATAAAAACAGATGTAAAGTTTTCTGTGTTTAAATAAAGTTTTACCCCGCAGCTTTCCGAGTCTCCTCCGACAGACCCTCCTCCTTCACCAGCTCCTCAAAGTTCACAATGTCCTCCAGGTCTGGAACGAACCTGCGGAGGTCAAAGCAGCGCCGTGTCATTCAGAGCGCACGCCGTCTGCGACCGATCCAGAGTAAAGAGCTGCATCCTACCTGATGGCGCTGCTGCAGCAGTGCAGTCCTCCAGAACGGATCATGCGCACATATCCCATGGCGTTACCTGAAAGAGGGCGGAGTCGTCAGAAGCTGCAGGCGCCATCAGCCCGCCCGGTCGCCGCCTGACCGTCTCTCACCGATCTGACTGATGAGTTGCCTGAACTGGTCCAGGTAGCTCTGCCCGTCCGGAGTGAGGCCCAGCTTCCTGATGCCGCGGTTAAACTTCTCCGCTCGCTCAAACGGGTACTGCGGCCGAGGGAGGGGGCGGAGTCAACAGAAGCAGTTTGTGAAAATACTTTATTGACTTAAAGACTTTATTTAAGCCAATTAACCCAAAATGTGGGTTTGTCTTGACATTCTTATGACCGAGCCACCTGAAAGGTTACACCTGTCCATCTCAAAGAAAAAACGAACCTTCTGGTCCGACTGGTCTTTGGTCTCTTTGAAGAAGCGGATGTCCTTGATGAGCCTGGACTTGATGTGCTCGTCGTACATGAACTGACTGAAAATGTAGAACTTTTTCCGCAGGAACTGGTAGGTGAAGTTGACCTGATGAAAGAGGACAGGTGAACCTCAGAGGCTCCGCCTCAGGAGCAGGTTCCTCTGCTCGCCGTCAACTCACCGTGGTGTTCATGATGCCGGTGCCGTGGGTGCGGATGGAGTTGGCGATGTGGCGGATGTTGATGGTGTTCAGATGCTTGTTGTTACTCGCCTTTTCTATGAAGATCTGATGGAGGGAAGAATCACCTGAGAAGAGCCTGCAGAAGAGCGGGAAACACCTGGAGAGGACGTACCTGGTTGTTGAGGTTGTAGAGAAACCGCGACACAAAAACGTGAATGTTCCTCATGATCTCCAGAACGTCCAAACCCTGATGAAAACACAGAGATATGGTTGAAATCAAACCATCGGTTTGACCCCCTGCAGGGTCTCGCCTTCGTGGTGGGAGGAGCCAACCTGCTCCAGAGTCTGGCTGGGCAGGTGAGCCTCCGCCATGGTGAGTCCGTAGCGCTGGGTGGCCAGGTTCCTCATCTCGCTGTAGGTGGCCCAGTCGTGCAGAGCGACGGTGGTCAGGTTGTAGAAAGTTTTATCCAGATAGTGAGTCACGTAAGCTGACGGAGAGAAGAAAACGGCGCATTTAATGCGGATTCCTGACGGCGGCAGGAAACGAGAGTCCAGCTGGAATCACCAAACTGAGTCGGATCAGAAGAAAATCAGAACAAAATGCAGAGTTCACAAACACTGAGGTTGTGTCCGAATTCCCTCCCTAACCCCTAACTACATAGTGCAGGACTATATAGTGCTCTGGATTTTAAAGCCAATTCGAACACGATGCCTCAATACTTTTCTTTCACTTTTCTAAACGCCGGATATGACGTCACCAATTTAACGAAGTGAAAGTCGAATCTATTTAGTTTATTTATGACTCCACTGTGTTCTGATGGTGAAAATGTGGATGGTTTATCCAAAAATTATATGTAACCCTAGAACACTTTTTGACCAGCTCAGTGGCCTTGTGGTAGAGTGCCCGCCCTGAGATTGGAAGGTCGTGGGTTCAAATCCCGGCCGAGTCATACCAAAGACTCTAAAAATGGGACCCAATGCCTCCCTGCTTGGCACTCAGCACTAAGGAGTTGGACTGGGGGGTTAAACCACCAAATGGTTCCCGAGCGCGGCTGTGTCTGCAGCTCACCGCTCCCCCAGGGGATGGGTCAAATGCGGAGAACAAATTTCACACACCTAGGTGCGTGACAAATAGTGGGACTTTAACTTTAACTTTAAAAAGTTATACCATCACTTTTGCCGGGTAATTTTTACCAAATATAAAATACCCAATAAAAAGTATTTCTCATAAAAATGGATCAAGATTTGACAAAACATGATAAATTAGAGTTGTTTTCTTTTATTTCAAACTGTGTTTTATGCAACAAAGTGGGGAAAAAAAGCACAAGAACATGCTTGAAAATGACTGAAAAAGTAGGAATTTGAGAAGAAAAAATTCCTAAAAAAAGAAATAATGATACTGTACCCTTGACCTTTGGTCCACTCATTCCTGGGACATGTTAGACTTTACCCAGAGACCCATGACACCCAAAAATGCAACAAATTTAAAATAATGTAAATACTTTTGCTCGGGTGAAAATCACCTGGCAGCAGTGCTCTAAGGTTAAACACGTTTTTTTGTTCGAAATTGTTCGACCGCAATGCATTGTGGTCTATATTCACTAATCTAGAGAGCATTGATGCACGCTAGTTTTTTGCAAAGACTTCTGGGAGATTTCTAGTGCACTCGATTTTGGAATTAGTAGATTCGGACGACACTAGAAAATGGTGAACACACTACATAGTGATTAGGGAGGAATGGGGACATAGCTGGACCCCATAAGGGTTAAAGACATTTCTTGTTTTTGTTTTTCTTGGTAAACATTTGTGATTTGACTCATTTTGTAAAAACTGTTCCAGAAATTGTTGTTGAAACATGTTTGATCCTTCAGGAGCTCAGAGAACAAGAAGTTCTCCATCCTGACATGATGCTTCACATTTCTTTAAGCAAAAACATTCTAACAAAAAGTCTTTATACACACATGTAAATCTTTGTTTCAGACTTCTGCATTAAAAACTATCACCTTTAAGTGTAGTTTTTTAGTCTGTTTTCAGGCTCTTTTTAAATCAGTTGAACTTTGACCAATACCAACTGTTTAGAAACTATTTGTGGAGAAGTTAATAATTGTGGTTTGTGTGGTGCTGGAATTCTTTGACACCAAGTCTGTCATGTATCGGCATAGAGCTGTAAAAGGAAATGTTTGCAGCACCAAAACTCTTCCTACTCAAGTCCACATGCTGGTATCAAGTAGCTACAGTCAGCGTTGAAAGTAACTAAATACTGTAATCTAATTACTTTTATCAGTAACGGAGGAACAAACTAATTACAGTTTAAATTTTGCTAGACTACAGAAACCCTCGTTACTTCGGTTCTGTAGGAACTAAAGCAGAGATAAAAAATATAAATGGAGCCACTGGAGCAGAGTTGGGGACCGGTCAAAGTACAGACTTTGATGGAGTCACAGTGCTTTCCAAACTGGATCAACAATGAGACAAAAAGAGATGCTGCTGGAGTCCTTGCAGCAGAACAGAGACTCGCCCCAAGTAGTGATGAGTTGGTTGTGAATGAATCGACTAAAACCAGGTTACGTCTTGAACCATGTTCATACTTTCATACTTTAAAAATATAGTTAAATGAAAGACAAGAGGATCTTGTTTGTCCAAAAGCTTTTTTGTATACGAGTGGAAAAAGAGTAAAGTAACGAGTAGTGAATTACTTTTTTAAATAGTTGATGAGTAAAGTAATTTAATTACAATTTTACCTAAAGAAAAGTAATCAATTACCTTTTTAAAGTAATTTATTCAACACTGTATACAGTCCAGTGTGAACACTGTGGTCTAAAAGCTCGTTAAGAACCTCGTTAATGAGCGGATCACTGCACGCAGCATCAGAGTAGTGGCAGCGGCCATCTTCCTTCACCTTTAATATTGATGAAGCGGTTGAAAAAGCGAATCGGTTTGATGGTGAAGAAGTGCGCCATGTCCTTCATGCCCACTTTAAAGGGGTTCCGGTCGTCCAGCTTCAGGTGCGTGTGCACGGACAGACGCAGGTCCTTCTCGATCTCCTTACACAGTTTGTCCAGGAGGTGCTGCGAGGAAACGGGGGTCAAAACTTCTGTGGGTTTCACTGAAGGTGCAGCCCCCATAAAGACCGTTTCTGACCCCCAGCCGCTCTACGTTTGATGATGCTTACCTCGTGGAACACGTCCATTATTTCCTTGTCATAGCTCTCCAGCAGCTGGTCACATGACTCCATGTGTTTGGCGTGCAGCATGGAGGGCACGCTGTCCCTGAGCGCGCTGAACATGTACTGCAGGTCCAACACGAGACAGAGACGTCAGGAGGGAAACGGCAGGATGTGACGGCGTCCTGTGGAGCGCCCGCTTACGTGCACGCGCGCGGCGTCGACGGCGTTGTCGTAAACGTCATCCAGGTAAATGGGAAACACGGCGCGGTGCCAGAACAGGAAACTGCAGTCACACTGCAGCTTGACCCTGAGGGAACAGAGACAGGTCAGATCAGGAGGAAGAGAACTCCGCCCACACGGGTCACGAGGAGACGGGTCCAGACGCCTCACCTCTCACTCAGCTCGCTGATCAGGTCCAGCTTCTTCAGAACCAGCTGCAGAGGAAGCAGCTCCTCGTCTTTGAAGGTTTTCTGCAAGGAGGTCGAGAGCGTCAGCTTGAGGCGCAGCGCGCCCGTGGGGACGCCGGGAAGCGGCTTATCAGTAGGGCTGCCACGATCAGTCGACTAAATCGACGACTGATTGACCATTAAGATAATTTAATAGTCGATTGTTTGGTACTTTACATTATATGGAGTCAGAATGTAGTAAAGTTAAAAGTTATAATGGCATTCAGCTAGCTTTCTGGACTGTTTTGGGATTTATTACGGTTTTTTATGGTAGTTTTAACAAATATTTCAGTTACATGCTAGCTGTTTTTTAGGCTGTTTTGGAATTTAGCTAATATTTCAGCTACATTCTATTTGTTTTTTAGGCTAATTTGGAGTTTAGCTAATACTTCAGCTAAATTCAAGCTTTTTTGGGTAATTTAGGCTTTCTTCAGTTTTTTAGGCTAATTTGGCATCTAACTAATATTTTAGCTGGCTGTCAACTTCAGCGTTTTCTGGTATTAGCTTTAGCGATTTAAGCTATCAACTTCAGCATTTTCAGCTACCGTCACTAGCATGTTCTGCGGCCAAATTCAGCCAACAGCATTCACACTAGCATTATCGCAGGTTTTGCTATTTATACACAGTTTTTATTAGTTTAAAGCTAATGATGGTTTAGATGTGTGTTTTACATCCACTGTGCATGACCCATAATCATGTGCATATTCTCTGATTATATTTTTCGATTAATCGACTTTTAAAATAATCGTTTGTGGCAGCACAACTTACCAGCTGAGTGCCCACGCACAGCGCCAGAGACACCACCAGGCGGCGCTCCTTCGTGCTCGGCCCGCTCAGAGCATTTTCAGCCAGCACCAGGGAGGAGAGCACGTCCAGCCGCTGCTCGCTGTACTTCCTGTCGGACACCACCCTTTTCTTGATGAAAAACAGAAGAAAAACTCAGCGTGAGCCGCCCATCTCCAGCACACCGTCCTTCCAGCTGTTACCTTAGCGACGTTGATGGCGCCGAGGGCCTGAGACTGGAGCTGCTGCGTGATGTGGGACACTGAGTCGGCTACGACCATGGCACGGCGGTGGAACGTGTGCTCCACGGCCTGTTGGAGGGAGGGGGTCACATGACTAACTGAGGCTGAATCAAAGGTGCGGCGGACGCAAAAACAAACGGACCTTCAGCAGCTCCACCAGCCGACAGAGAGCTTTGACGGAGGTCTTGGTCATGGGCCGCTGCATGGACATGTACATGTTCATGGTGGTCTTGATGATGGTGCTGATGCTGTACGCGTACAGGATGCCCTGTGACACAGAGAGCACACGGCTCAGCACCCCCCACACAAATCTACTCCCATCATGCATTAGAGCTCAGTAAGGATGTCACCATTCTTCGGTATAAAAACAGTAAATCAGTAAAAAAAAAACAATCAAACTTGTCAACATGTTCATTGATGAAGAAAATTTGACAGCTTTCCATGCAGGCGTGCCTGTGTGTGTGTGCCTGTAGGTGGTTACACAGCGGCCACGGAATCAAGAGGACACTTTCAATGAAAAGTCAATGCAGAATTCCTGGCCTCCACATACGGACCGCGTGTCGCTACGCAAGTTTTTAAGTTGGGTCATGAGCTCTGCGCACAAATCGAGCACGGACTGAGCGTGCGCTGAATGTTCAACCCGGTTCAGGGTGCTTACACACCGGCCGTGGGCGGTGCGTTCAAGAGCGCACTCTACGGGCTTGGGCTTAGGCAGGCTTATAAACATGCGCTCAGCAGGTGGCCTCCACACCGGAGCACCGCGCTCACATCGGTATCGGCAGGGAGGAGAATCTTCATTTGTATTTTTACTGTTCATTACTGCTGCCACAAACAATTATTTTAACAGTCGACTAATCACCGATTATTTTTCTGATTAGTTGACTAATTGGGTCATACGCAAAGTGGATGTAAAGCACACATCTTAGCCATCGTTAGCTTTGAACTAACTTAAAACTAGATATATAGCATTACCTGTGAGGATTTTAGGGTGAATGCTGTAAACTGAATTTGGCCGCTAAAGCACTCAGGATGCGGTGCTGGATTCGGTGAACCTAACCTCAACCCAGTACTGGTTTGCATCCAGTACAGTATTTTGGTTCATGACCGGTCCTGCGTCTGGTACCGGTATCGGGTCCAGTACCACATCAGCAGTACCGTGCAGTACCGTACAGCAGGAGTCCCCAGACGTTTTCTTTTGAGGGCCACATAACTGATTTCTTCTCTGATGATGGGCCGGGTCGGTTTGTATTCTAACAGAAAAAGTGTAACAATCATTTAAACATTTACGTATTCCAAAAAGCCACACATAGCCAAATTTAAAATAATTCATTTCTGTTATCTTCACAGAAAAAAATACTACTAAAACCTTTTAAAAACTTGTTATATAACTAGCATAATGCCATTCTAATTTTCAACTTTACTACACTCTGACTCCATATATTATAAATTAAAAACTAATCGATTATTAAATTTATCATCAACTATTTTAATAGATGATTAGTTGTCGATTAGTTGACTAATTGTAGCAGTCCTACTGTTCATTAGCGATTCCTCAGCCACAGACAATAGAGAGAACCTCGGAGCAAAAGGTCAAAGCGGAGCGAATCCCCCAAATCTTGCTCCAGGATTTTTTGTTTTCATGACTCTGTTCCTTCAATGTCCGTCTGGGTGTCATATTAACCCAACTGGCCTCAAACCGCAATGATTCATTTCTCTTTCGGGATCATGTTTGACCCTTCCATGCTTTGAAGCGGACGCTAGCCACGCACCACTCCCAAATTCAGGTCCCTGATTGGTCATTGTGCTGCTGCGATAATGCGTCAAAATGTTGAACCACGTTGAACATTCAGTGGGGGCTCAGCGGCTGAGGAAGGGTTGCGTTGAGCGGGCGTGGAGCGGTCAGTCGCATGGAGAACAACATGAACCGAGTATGAAAAGATTTGTGATCATTTCAGTATTATGTCTAATTGTTTATTTGTATCCTTTCTGTTAGTAGGAAAACAGACAGTTTGATGTAAGCGGCGAAAAGAAAACATACTTGGCCCTAAAATACCTTTATGTAAATGTAAAAATCAAAATTGTGACTTTACAACTGTAATGACTGAATCGTTCCATCTCCAGAGCTCCGTCATGAGACGGTTTGCAGACGTCTCACCTGCACAAACACGTTGCACCTGCTGCTCAGGTCTTCTGCCAGCTTGTCGGCTTTCGGATCCTTGGAGGGGATGGAATCCATCTTCATCATCCAGGACGTCACAAACACGTAATAGGACTGCACGTCCCTGAAGCAGAGGAAGGCTTTTAGTAGAAGATCGTGAACGTCCGCTGGCGTCCGAGAAGCTTCAGCTGCTGCACTGACTTGGTTAGCGTGAGCGCTCGCTGCTGCAGGTACGCGTCCCTCTGCGCTCGGATGCTCTGGAGACTCTTCTTGTCCATCAGTTTGGCTGCAGCCGGGACCTTGGCGACCAGGAAGGAGTCCGGGAACCAGATGATGTTTGCAGACAGAGTGATAGCAGGAACCTGGGAGAGCAAAAGAGCAAGAAGGTCAGAGGGAGGACAAGGAGGCTCAACCAGACACTAAAACCAAGACGAAGAAAGCACCTTTTTACAGACATCGAGCAGAGCTTTGTAGAGCTTTTTGTCCACACTCCGGAAAATGTGGAAGTGAAGAACAAAGAGGCTGCAAACGCCGGCGTACTTATCTCTCTGGTCGATTTCTAAAGGCTCACCTGGAACACAGAACCGGCGCCGAGTCATGAATCAGCCGGAACTGAACCTGCGGAAACCAAAAACCTCAAACGTACCGATCTTGGACTCCAGGTTGGTGAAAATGGTGCGAATGTTGAAGGCAAACTCCTCGGCGAAGGCGCTGTTTTTGGCAACAGACACTCCCTCCCCCGGGTCGTCGAATCTCTGCTCCACACAGGCCTGTCAATCACAGCAGAGGAGAGGGATCCATCCGAAAGGCGAGGAACGTGACGTTCTCCGAGGCCGCCGTGGATCAAACTCAGATGTCCTCTCACCTGCAGGATCATGCCGTCCAGCAGCTGCCCCTCCAGTCTGAGCAGGAGCTTCTCGAAGGGCTTCAGCTTCTCCTCAGGAATGTGGAATTTTCCAGGATTATGATGCACAGACTTCAGTAACCTTGTTATTGAAATATTTTTGATTAACGTTTGATTCAATTTTACCTTCATATGTAACCTCTGAATGGACCTCTTGTGTTCATTAAAACAGGCCTGAATGTCTGCCCAGACGTGACACCTAACTGCATGTGCTTAAATCACCAAGGGAGGACTTTAGGGAGTGTCTGACATGAGATATAGCCTTGACTTGTCCTCTTCACTCAGGAGACAAAATTACGCGTTGACCTCTGAGCTAATGGTTGACCTTGCTAATTTGGACATGATTTGGAATGTGCAACATTGTCTTTGAAGTTGTTTGTGCAGCCCTATAAAAGTCCATGAATCTCCTCCATTTGTTGGAACCCTCTAGGCTCTATGAGACTTCCCTGCAGGTCCGTACCGCGTGTATTATTTTGAGTTGTTATTAAATATTCACGTTGATCCCGAAGAGTTCTATTCTTTCATTGGATTCAAAGAGTTTTCCACCACAACCTGAACACAGAAAGCTGCTCGTTTATTTTAATCAAATGCTTGAAAATATATTTGCTAGAAAAAAGAAAAAAAAAAAACTATAAAAATCCACAAACCAACACCTGAGTCTAAATTTACCATCATCTGTGTTTAACGATCGACCCTCCAACCTGCATTTGATTCAGCGATCAATGAAGACGTCTGCTGGAGGGAAACAGCTGAAAGGCAGACAGCAGCTGCAGACGGATGTCTGTTGTAGATGCACTGTAGCTGCAGACGAACTACGACTGCAGATGGAAAACTGCAGACGGACAAACTGCAGATGGATTACAACTGCAGACGGACTAAAACTGCAGATGGAAAACTGCAGACGGATTACGACTGCAGACAGACAACGGCTGCAGATGGAATGTCTGTAGCTGACTAACAGCGGCTGCAGACGGATTTTTGTAGGAGACAACCGCTGCAGAAGAACGGATGTCTGTTGCAGATGCACCACAGCTGCAGATGGATTACGACTGCAGACAGACAACAGCTGCAGATGGAATGTCTGTGGCAGATTAACAGCGACTGCAGACGCCTTACGGCTGCAGACGGATTTTTGTAGGAGACAAACCACTGCTGCACATGAATGTCTGTTGCAGATGCACCATGGCTGCAGACGGACTATAACTGCAGATGGAATGTCGGCTCCAGACGGATGTCTGAAGCAGACGAACCGCTGCTGCAGATGAAATGCAGTTGTTGACAGACTGTTGCTGCAGATGAACCGCTGCAGTAGACGGATGAGAAACGGAGATGCAGTTTCGTTCTTCTGAATCTCCCAAACATTTCTCTTTCATCTCCTCTTCCAGAGATTTCTGTCTCCAACTTTCTTCTTTACGTCTAAAGGTAAAGACGGGGCAGATCCAGATATTTGCACCCTCTGTCTGACAGTTTTGAACTAATTCCTGCCAGAGCTTTCAGGCGGTGTTTGAACAACTCAAGGTGAGCTTTGTCCCGCCCATCCACAGGTGAGTGTCTTCACCTTTTGTACATCTTCCAGTGATCTTTGAGGGTCCCGTGGTTTTCCATGATCTCATCCAGCGTAAGCAGCACCACCAACAGCTCCCCCAGGTGTTCGTACAGTGTCTGCGGAGACGTCCCGTGAGAAAAGTAGCAACGTTTGGTCTCGATTCATACGAAAATCTGGAAACTCACCTGGAAGTGAACCCCCGACGTCTCGATGACTTTTGGTGCAACCCTTCGATTTAAACAAAGAGAAATCAGGATGTTTGGAGAGAAAAACACTAAAATCACAAACTAATAAATTATAAACTTTCAATAAAAAGATAAAAATTCCCAATAAACAAAATTATTCAGATTAATACATAATATGAAGGAATATTCAGTAAACAGTTACAAGGAAAATGTTGATTTATTAACGGACACTGAGATTTAACAAGATATTAGATATTGCACCATTAGAATGACAAAAGATGATTTAAATGTCAAAGTTTGATCAGTTTGTGCAACAATCCTGTTATGAAACAGGAGAACAGACTGCAAGCTAAAGGCGGTCGGATGGAAGCTTCTCGTCTCCTCTGATGGAACATCACAACTGCAGATGTGTTTGCAGGTAAATCTTCCAGCAGGTACATTTGGACTGAATCAGTGAGAAGAATCGCTTCCTTCTCTGGATTTGGCCTCTAGTCTTACTTGTTGCTGTTGTAGACGGCAGCCAGCTGATGGACGATGCTGACCACCACCTCGTAGCACCGTGAGACGAAGCAGGACAGCTCCTGTAACACAGAGAAGCTCCTGTGGGCGTGTCCTGAAAACAAACAGAATCATGGAGGAGGAGGAGCCTTCAGGCCCACCTGCAAGAACGAAATGAATCTGCCCATCTGGATCTGCGACTCTCCTTCGACGACGCTGCTTTCAGACACTGAAACACAAACCAGGAGGAGTGTTTGTGGAGGAAGAGCTGAGGTCAAAGCTGCAAGTAGACAACAGACGAGGATTTACCCCCCTCTCCGTAGAACAGTAAGCCGTTATAGAACTTTGTTTCCGCCTGAAAAAGAGACGTCAGTAAACGTGAGCGTGGTACGACCTGAAGTGCTGTGGCTGGCGCGGCGCTCACCTCATACTTGAGCTTCTTCACTTCACTGCAGAGAGCCGCATAAACGGTGATCACTTTGTTCAGAACCTGAACGTAACAGAGGAGATCAGCCGGGAGGAGATCCAGGAGGAAAACTGCGGACAGAAGTTTCTGCTCACCTTGTTGTCGGTTTTGATCAACTCCAACAAGGATGACTGTTCACACGGGATGAGCTGAAACGGAGAGAAGTTTGGCTTCAGCGGCGCTAGCGGGAGCAGGAGAGGCAGTTTCAGAACCACTCACCTTCAGAGCGATCGGGTCCAACGTGAAGTCCCACACGTCTCCGATGGAGTCGTCCAGAGCTTCCTCGATGCCCTTCAGCTGAGAGGTGTACTCCTCCAGAAACCTGCTGTAGCTCTTCAGCTGGACCTCCGTGTGGATTTCTGTCAGGAGGAACGCTGACGGTTAAGAACACCTGAACACAGGTCGTTTACAACTCCAGAACCGCCTCCTTCAACGAACAACGTTGTCCTCGCATTCCTCTAGCTCACAAGTCAAGGCCCGATCCGGCAATCCTGATCATTTTATTTTATCATTATTTATGGCCCAATATCATTGTGCGTTTATTTCTAAAACATATATTTTTATGGAGAGTAAAATATTGTTATTTAAGGTTTAAGTTGATTTATTCTGGTATAGTATTCCTGCCTTTTCATTATTTATAATTATGTTAAACAAAATGTGGTTTTAAAAATGGGAATTCTGCTAACTTTTTAAAACTATCTTGGCATTTACTCAGATTTTTTTAGGCTGTTTAGGAGTACAGCTAATATTTCAGCTACATGCTAGTTGTTTTGGCTAATTTAGGCTTTCCTTTTTAAGTTTTTTAGACTGTTTTGGAGTAAGGCTAATATTTATACCCTAGATGTTTTGGCTAGTTTAGGCTTTTTTTAAGTATTTTAAGATATAGTGAAGTTTAGCTATTTTTTCAGCTACACGCTAGCTGTTTTGGCTAACCTACGTTTTTTTTGTTTTTTTTTATAGGCTAATTTTGCATTATACAACTCTGCATTTTAGCTGGCTATTAGCTTTAATATTTTCAGCTATTATTTTCAGTATTTTCAGCTATCAGCTTCAGTGTTTTTAGCTATCAATTTCAGCATCTTCAGCACTAACATCTTCAGTGGCCAAATTCAGCTTACAGCATTCTCGTAGGTAATGCTATATATCTAGTTCAAAATTATGTTAAAAATCTACAGTTTTAAAAATGTAGTTTTAGAGTGTTCAATAAAAGTTATACTGTTCAACCTATGATGTGTTTTGGATTTTGGCCCCCTGTGCGATTACCGGTAAGTTTGACACCCCTGCTCTAGCTGAACCAAAGGAGGCTTTATGACCAGCTTTTTCACATGTAAGCTTGTCAGTGAGCAACAGTTATTACAAACTTTTGTCAGTAAGTTTGTTTTGTTTGAACCATGAAAAAGGAAACAGTAATAAGGAAGTTACAGCAGCATCATGGTGGAGGTGAAGAGAACAGTCAGTTCTTCTATCAGCATCCAAACTTTATTTCTCCCCAAATGTTCCAAGAGTGTAGCAGAACGATGACAAAGGTTAACACAAATGAACACAAACACTGTTTATACGTGGACAGATGTGTTCGTGATCATGAGGAAAAATCCTCCTCGGCTTCCTTTAATGACGTTTTTATTCAAGCGAAATAATCAGGAACTTTAGTCCGAGATAATGGAAACATCAGTTTTGAAGTTTTCATACATGAAAGTTAAAATCCATTTATTCGCGCTGCTGTCAAACCAACCAGCTGTCAGACTTCGGCTAACTCTGACAAAGCTAGCTCTCGTTTTCACTCTCATTTCGCTCAACATCTGCCTGACCTACATTTATTCCAACCGTATAAGAATAAAACAATGTTGTATATAAAAGGTACATTCAAATTGATACCTCTTCCGCTTTGCAACACTCACTAAAACCAGCTAGAACCGTCTGGCTAGCTAACAGAAGCTGCAGTGTGAAGCTAGCATTAGCCCGTCCGTGGATGTTTCTGCGCGCGCGGCTCGGTAACAGACTTACTCTGAGAACCGTCATCAAAACGGTCGAACTCCCAGTCGGGCGCGATGGTTTCCACCGCCATGGTACCAGAACCGACCAGAACGGACGCGGTGCTGTTAAAAAATAAAGCTACACATTCTCATGACGGATCTTGTGATTTGCGCCGCGGGTGCTCATGGGTAATGGAGTCCAGTAGAAACTACCCCTCTGGTTAACGCAAACCTCATGCCAAATAAATTTTTAAGTGTTTTGCGAGGCAGTAAGACCATTGAAAACAGGTTTTTCTTCGTAATTTAAGGGGAGAAAAACTCACAAAACATTTTTGCAGGGAAAAAAACAATTTTATGCATGCATGTGTGCAATGTTTTTGATGGATGGAAAAACATAACTTCACATAAATCAGTTTCAATTTTAATAAAATTATAATACAACATTTGAGTTTTTAATTTCATTTTTTTAGTGTCCACCTCTCTATTTGTCCATCCATCTGTCAGACTATCGTTAAGATCTTTTTGGCATTTAATTTTTTATTTTTTTATTTATTCTATTTTATTTTTCATTGAATGTATTTATTTCTTTTAGTTAATTGTGGATTTTTGCGAGCCATCACATTTAGGGAAAACAGTCTTTGCATTCAGAAGGGCATTTCTCCTCTTGCCCGTGCCTATATCCGGTCTTAATGTAAAGGTTACCAGCCTGACCTTGAACACAAAAACAGAAATGAGGAGGAATTTTCTCAAACATTTTCCTGTCTTCCACATTTCCCTAGTACAGGGATGTCAAACTCCATCGCACAGGGGGCCAAAATCCAAAACACGAAAAACATAAACATTTATTGAACACTCTAAACTAAATTCTTAAAACTTAAAAAACATAACTTTTTAACATAAATATGAAAAAGAAAACAGGGTAGAATATTATTCTAGAATAAATCCACTTAAACGTTAGATAACTTTCAATATTTTACTCTCTGTGAAAATGAAAATATATTTTGTGAAATTTATACAAGTTAAAAATAAAAGTAAAAAAAAAACACTAATATCTTTACTTTTGTGTGGTTTTATATGAAAAATCCGAAACAGTGCAAAAGATTGATCTCCGTACTATTTATCCTGTTAAAATTATATAAATATGAACGTGTCGACAAACAAAACAAAGCCTCGAAATAAAATATAAAATTGGGCCGCTAATAACAATAAAATAAAAAAAACAAGGTTGTTCTTTACATAATTACCACACTAGATGACTTCAGAGAGTTGACACTAATCTGTTAATGTAAATCACCTTTTATTGTAATTGGTTTGATGTCGCAGACTCTTTTATTTAAATAAAATCCTTCATTTTCCTAGTTTGTGTTCTGTCATCACTGAGGTGTTCGGATGTGGCTCCTCCGGCATCGCTGTGGGATTGATCCTAACACAAGCTGAACTTTAATTCCTGGCGGTTTATTGAACCTTTCCAGACAGTGGAAACACGCGTGTTCTGTGTCCTTTTGACTCCATGATGATTTTACCAGAAAAGCTTTAAGAAATTAGACTTTTTCCACGTCGAATCGGTTAATCTCCTTATGTTGAGTTGAGTTGACATCATAGTGTTAGCAACTTTCCACTACTTATTACCACATGAGTATTTAGGGAGAAACATTTGCAATAAGATCATCATAATAAAATGACTGTTGTGATGTAAACTTTAAATTTAACTCTAAAAATGTTCAATCGTTTTTTGTATTTTAGTTAACTTTAAGAGTATATGAAGGAATGAGGGATTTCTGTGCGGATTAGCTCTAAAGCACTTTGTCAGTTCGCTTGGAAAAATTAAGGCGATCAGTTTTAGAGCTTTAAGTCGCCCACATTAGCAGAAGAACGGCTCGTCTGTGAACGAGGGAAACAAAACCACTTTCCTTAAAACCCCCTGAGTGGAAAAAGGTGAAAGAATGAGTTTTGTGCAGAGCTTTATGGTGGAACAGGAGCAGCAGAATGCATGTGTGTGCATTTAAAGCCACCGTGGAGGCTGGACGCTACCCTCAGATGACTGCAGGGTCGTGCAGCACAGCAGACGACTTCCCAGAGCTGCTGCACTCAAGTAAGGACTTCTGTGTCTGTCAGTCAAACGAATTTGTAATTCAGAAATTGATTTTTTTCAGGCAGACAGTGACAGTGAAGGCATTTGGTTATAATCAGTTCCCAAATGAGTGTAACTGTGGAGTTTGATGGGAGTTTCTGTTTGGATGATTCTTCTCCGTCTTTCGCCTTCATGATATCTTTTGTGGATTTTTGAATCCCACAACATTTTCACAGGATTCTGTTCTCCAGAAACGTTTTGTGGCTCATCTGAGGAACTTTATGGTCCAGTTTTCCTGCAGAACAAAATCCTGGGAAAATAGACAGAGATGATGGAGAATCTGAGACTGGAAATGTTTAAATGTGAATTTATTTGTTACTTTCAACACATTCATGAAGGAAATTTCAGTTTCTGTAACATTTAAAACTCTTATTTTATTCCAGATTACATCAAATCCTTAATTTTTGTGTTTTTAGTTCTTAAATATTATTATTGTGAAAATAATAATTTTCCGTTTCTTCTCCTCAGATTTATTTAGGTATAAAAATCTGCCTTTTTCTAAAAATTCCTCTTTTCTAAATCTCGGTTATTTGGTAGCTAGTCATCTGTCAGGGAATTTCAAAATAATGGCACAGTTTATGTCAGACAAGCCCGCCTCAGTGCTGCGATGGCAGGAGGCCTGAGGAATGATAATGCAGGCGATCCGTGCCATCAGGTGACCTTTGGAGCAACAAGCTGCTCTGTTTTCAGAAATGTTCCACCGAATGTGACCCGAAGAAGCAATGTCATCAATAAAATGTGTTGTTAAAAATTACTGCAACATTTAAAGCAAATGTTTAAAAATCAGCTTCTGAATTGTAAACAGAAAAGTTCCTCTGAATCTTTTCTTCCTTCTCTTTAGACCATCTTCCAGACCTGCAGCATCTAAACTCTCCACCATGGTTGTCCCAAAGCCACCAAATAAGAAACAGTCTGAAAGTGGAAAAGACTCAAGCTTGTCCTTCATGAATCTCTCTGATACTATAAAACATTTAAATTATGATAAAAGTTCTTCATCGACCGACGCGGTCATCCTGTTCGAGCCTGGGGAATCGGATCCTCTGCTCTCCAACCGAGCCTCGACGGGAAAGGATGCGGGCCGTCCAGCAGAACCCCTGTGCTCTATGGTGCTGCAGATCCTGGTGCCGTTTCTGCTGGCCGGGCTCGGGACGGTTTCTGCTGGGATGCTGCTCGATGTGGTTCAGGTGAAGAAACGGGTG
Organism: Oryzias melastigma; assembly: GCF_002922805.2. Taxonomy (NCBI): domain Eukaryota; kingdom Metazoa; phylum Chordata; class Actinopteri; order Beloniformes; family Adrianichthyidae; genus Oryzias; species Oryzias melastigma. The sequence goes on along the minus strand of NC_050517.1, from coordinate 34,493,330 downwards.
TGGAGAGGGAGGGAGGATTGTGGTGGATGTCAGCTGGTTTAAGAAAACATCCAGGTGGTTGAAAAAAAGAGGGAAACTGAGTGTAAATTGTTGCCCCACCTCCAGGGGGAGCTGCAGACAAGACCGAGAACCATTTAGTGGTTTAATCCTTCGACAGTGATGTTTAATCACAAAATCTTTAACAAACTGTAATTTTTCAGTGATTAACAAGATCAACGTCATTCCAGTAGATTCTGAAGGAGAAAAGTTGTTGTGTTCTGTGGCAGAGCTGGGACGTGTTCCTGGACGTCACCGAGCTCTTCATCCTGATTCCTGCGGTTTTGGGCATGAAGGGGAACCTGGAGATGACTCTGGCTTCGAGGCTCTCCACCGCGGTGAGATGACGTCTTTGCACAACTTCAGTTCACAGCCTAACTTCACCGTTTGGAGAAAACTATTGACTGTATGTGAGAATTGGACCGTCATCCAGAGAAAACGGTTTACTTCCAGCTCCAACCAGATGAAGTCGTCACTTTTTGACGTTCTGCCGGTTCGTAATATCGAGGGTACGCCACACTCAGGATGCGGTGCTGGATGCGGTAAACCTAACCTCAACCCACTACTGGTTTGCGTCCAGTACAGTATTTTGGTTCATGACTGGTCCTGCATCTAGTACCGGTATTGGGTCCAGTAGCACATCTGCAGTACCGTGCAGTATAGTACCAGAGACGCTGCCATACGTGGTTATTGGATGTGCACTCATCCTCGGGGCATGTCCAGTACCAGTACTCTAACCATAGCCCGGTACTGCATCTGCGGTACTGGGCGTGAACTGGACGTGGGGCCAGTACCAGTACCCTTACCATAACCCGGTACTGGTTTTCCTCCGGACCGTGTCAAGTTCACGTCTGGTACCGTGTCTGGGACCGGTATGCATTTCACGGCCTGTACCGCATCTGCGGTACTCTGTAACCCGGTACTGGTTCGCGTTGTTGTGGAAAAATGTTGAATCCAATGGAAGAGCAGACACATCTTAAAATTAACACAAGTGTTTAATAACAACATCAGAAAAATACACGCGGTGCACAGAGGCGCGTAGGGAAGGCTCTGTCATAGAGTGTTCCGACAAACTGACAAGACCTAAGCCTTTTATAGGACTGGTCAAACCTTCTCCAAACAATGCTGCATATCAGATGTCCTGACCCCCTTGGTTGTTAATTATCTCAGAGGCATCTGCTTCCTGCATTAGTCTCGGGATCAACATGTTATTTATGCCTTTACACCCCTGGAGGATGTAATTTAAGGGGAATGTTTACATTCAATCTAGCTTGAATCTAGCAGGAGAATGCTCTTTGACATCTGTTCCTAAGCCTGAAAAAGGTCATCTGCAGGTTACAGCTTTGGGTCACACTCTCTAAGTTGGAATTTTAACGAGAAGCAGACTGTATTAGGTATCTGAGAAAATGGAATTAGAATTGAACCAAAAATATTCTCTTACAGCGTCTGGTACTGTGTCAAGTTCAGGCAAGATAGTGCGTCTGGTACTGGTATCAGGTCAGGTTCCGCATCTGTGATACTGGGCGTGAACAGAATGCAGTGCCAGTACCAGTACCTAAACTATAACCCGGTACTAGTACGGGTTGTGGTTAGGGTACTGGTACTGGTATTGGACGCATCCCGAGGACCAGCTGCTCACCCTGTAACCATACCATGGTACTGGTTTGCGTATGGTACCACCTCCGGTTCACATCCTGTACTCCAGATGTGGTACCGGACCCGATATCGGTATCAGACACAGTACCGATCATGAACCGTAACACGGTACCAGACGCGGATCGGTACAGTTAAGTTTATGGTACCTGTACCGGGTTTGGGTACCGGTGCGCTATGCGGGACTGGACCAGTTCTGGTTTGTAGCCCAGAGGTAGAGATTTAATGGGAACAGCCAGTACGTCAAAAAACGACGACTAAAGGACAACCAAGTCCGAGTAAGTCTGAGAAACGTTTATAGGACTGAGAGTGGGAGAATCTGTCAATCAAACATTGGAGGTGGGAAAGCAGGCTCCGCCCACTTTTACTGAGCTATCTGATCGATTAGTTTATAACTTGAATAACTTGCGATAAAGAAAAAAAATCTTTAATAAAAAATTAGAATTAGAAAGAACGTGTTAAGAAGAATGCATCAGAGCTAGAATGGTTATTTTGACAAAATCACAGAGTGATAACTATCTATTTCTATATAGAAGTCTATGGGACTTTGGCTTCTTGGAACCAGTACTTCCTGTTTGGAACAAGAAAGGTGTTAATTTCCTCCCCTTGCAGACCGTCTTCTCTCAAAAGATCCTGAGGATTTACATCTTTTTAGAGAAAATAAAAATCCTTCTCAATAAAGCAAGTATCCAGGCATGAGCACTTGGGAGAACCGTGTTCCTTTAGAGGGGGGTCAAAGCAAACTGGATGTGACATAAAAAGTGATTTGGGAGCATCTCACACATTCCAGAAGAGCAGCACCAGTTTCTGTTGTTTTGCAGATACATCTGCTGGAGCCTCTCCTGATAGACGAGAGCCTTTGTTCAATGACACCCCCACACACCCCCTCACCCAGGTATGGTCCCTCATAGACTTAATGATGTGGGAAAACAGCAGGATGTTCCTTTTAGGTGATTGTGTCTCGCATGCTTCATTCCAGTCAGGCGTTGAATATTTTACGACAGAAGTCTCTCGAGAATGGGACAACCATTCTGCTGGGTGAGGAAATAAACACCTTTACAACGTCAGTTTGGCCACAGGAAATGCTTACTTCTTCTTTTGTTTCCTTTGATGGCAGCTTACTCCCCAAGGTGAGAGGAGACGGCACCAATATCTGAGACTTTACTATCTCCATTAACACAAAGAGCTCATGAGCTGCTCTCTTCAGACGATCATTTCTCCTCTTTCCTGTAAACCAGAAAAAAACAATCAAAGAGGGAGAATGAGACTCAAAGCCATTGTTGATATTTTCATTGTAATTCTAACAATATACGATTCTACATGTTGCATTCAGGGGACATTCTTCTGTTTTTTGGAGCTGTAATCCAGTCGGGGGAAACTTTCTGTTGTTGAAGAAAACATAAATTTGTGTGATCATCTTGTTATCATCTGTTTAAACCAGGGGTCGGTAACCTTTAACAGTAAAAGAGCCATTTGTATTTGTTTTCTACTGGTCAAAACCTAGAGCCGAGCCACATAGATTTACTTTAGCCCTTAAGAAATTTGGATTTGCATTCATTACCATATTTTTTAAAATATTACTTATGTCTATTTCATGGCACAAACAAAAGCAAAAATATGAAAATAAATCAGCATCTCTCAAAATGTGATTTTTATTTTATTTTTTTATTTTAACTTTTACCTTAGGAGATGATAAATTATCGAAAAAGCTAGCTTGTTGCTTAAATACTAGCTAAACTCCAAAATAGCCTTAAATTCCTCAGTTCAATAAATTAGTTAAAACATTTCGCCTGTTGCTAAAATAGAAGATAAACTCCAAATTAACCTTAAAAGCCCTACTAAATAATAAATTAGCCAAAAATGTTAGCTTGTAGCTAAAATACTAGCTGAACTCCAAAATAGCCTAAAATTTATCAGTACAACAAATTAGTCAAAAACATTAGCATGTTGCTAAAATAGAAGATAAACTCCAAATTAACCTTAAAAGCCCTACTAAATAATAAATTAGCCAAAAATGTTAGCTTGTAGCTAAAATACTAGCTGAACTCCAAAATAGCCTAAAATTTATCAGTATAATAAATTAGTCAAAAACATTAGCATGTTGCTAAAATAGAAGCTAAACTCTAAATTAGCCTAAAAAAACAGCAGTTTATCCCAAATTAGCCAAAAATGTTAGCATGTCGCTTAAATAGAAGCTAAACTCCAAACTAACCTAAAAAACCTTGATAAAAAATTAGCCAAAAGCGTAGCCAGAGAGCCATCTTGGAGAGATAAAAGAGCCACACCTGGCTCTGGAGCCGCAGGTTGCAGACCCCTGGTTTAAACGGATGTGCGTCTATCAGCAACATGTGATGTGAGGATCTTTTCAACTCCTGATCGGAAGATTGCTGGTTCGATTCCCGCCTTAACCGCCCGTGTGTTGAAGTGTTCTTGAGCAAGACACTGAACCCCACAGTGCCTCTGGTGAAAGGTTGGTGCCAGTGTTTGGCAGCGGCGTTGCCACCAGTGTGTGAAGTGTGTGAATGGATCTGTGACTGTTAAGCCCCTTGAGTCTTTGAGGAAGGTAGAAAACCTCTACACAAGTATTTACCATCAGAAATGTTCGCCTGATTTGAAGGTTTTGATGCTGCAGTGCCGTCCCTATGACCCACCAAGGGGCATTCTCCACTGTATTTTTGGCTGCAGTCAATATCACCAGCGTGTAGGCCAGGGGTCTCTGAAGTCCTCGAGGGCCGGCCTCCTGCTGGTTTTCCAAACATCCTGCCTTATCTTGGAAAACATCTAGGATTCCAGCCCTCGAGGCCTGACTTTGGACACCCCTGAGGTAGACGTCCCCACTCATGACAAGAACACCCTCGCACACTCGGATCCACGTCTCTTTGTTCCTGCATCCAGCCAAATATTTGCACCAACATGGATGGATCGGGTAGCTGTTACAGATCAGGTAGCAGCAATGTCTCTTTAGTCATATGGTAAAAGTCCCACCTACTTCCTGACGCGTTCACGGTGACATAAATTTTATGAAAAATTTTTGGTCACGCAGATTCACACGCATGCGTGTGCACGTCACATGCACACGCAATGGTGGGGGTTATATACTGCTTTGGTTTTTTAATGCAGGTGGCAGAAACCCAGTGGGGATAGCCTCCACACCTGAATGATTCCTTGATGCATTTTTGTTCTTTGTCTCAAAATCAGCTCCTTTATTTAGGGTTCAAGCAATTAACCCCCAGTTTATGTTCCAGTGGATGAAGAGAGTCAAAGACAAAACACCCAGACACGAACAGAGCAACGTCGTAAAAGAAGTTCAGTCCAGTGAGGCGTGTACAGATCATTGACTGTATAACAGTGGACAAAGTGAGGTGTAAGAACGGTTATTCTGACCAATAGATGGACTTAGTAACAATTGTTTATTTCTCTATAGAGGTCTTTGGGATTTTGTCTTCTTGGAACCAGCAGGTTGAGGTGTCCGTTACTTCTACAGTCAATGGTACAGACTCACGCATATGAGAAACCAAACAACCACCCTACAAACGCATCGCTCAGCATCTGAGCTTCAGCAGGACGGGATCCAGTGCTCCTTTGAGGGTCACCCTTTTTGGATGGTAACAGACCACAGAGGATCGTTGGTTTGAATGAATGAATGAATGAATGCCTTTATTGTCATTGTAGATGCTACAATGAAATTTAGGTACAGCTCACACCGTTGTGGACAAAGAAATATACAACACACAAACAGGAAAAAGTAATAAAATACAAAATAAATAGAAGGAAGACACCTAACTATACAGATATGTGCAAATAAAAACAGGTATGTGCAAACGAGCTGAGTATCAAAAGTAAAGTGACGAGAGACAGAACGGATGTGCAACAGTTGCATATGCATTGAGAAAGGAATCAAAGAGGCTATTCATATCAAAATGGAGCAGGCCTCACTCCACAGGGGGGTGCATTACCATCACTGATTTCCTTACAATGCAGCTCTTTCCATACGACCCACTATTCTAATGACTCCCAGAGAACCTCTCCCTGGTGATTACAATGACTGAAGGTGTGAAGAACCAGATGAACTGAACTCCGTCCATTAGAACTGATAACATTTCTTGGATCAGAAGAGAAATGTCTTCAAGAAAAGAAAGAAATTCAGTAAATTTTGGAAAGAAACACTCCACCACACAAAATCTGTCAAAGGTTTTGAACGTTGGGGGCCAAAAGGCTCCGCCTACTTTTATTCAGATTGATTAGTTTATGCCTTAAACTACAGAAAAAATAAACAAAAAAAAAATATCAAGATTTTTAAAAGGTATCCAGACCAACAGAATGACTGAGGAACAGTGTTTATTTCTCTATAGAAGTCTATTGGATGTTGTACTTCTTGTTTGGAACACCAAGGGGAGGAGTCACTCGGTCCAGTTCTCATGTACAGTCAAAGGTGGAAACACAAACTCCTACATGTAAAAATGAAAGCACGTCCCGATCCTGTTCAACAGGACACCAGGGTAGTTCTATCTGTCTGTGAGATGCTGACAGTGATCCTGTAAAGGTGTCTTCTCAAAAAGTTGGATAAAGACTTAAAAGCTTAAAACCACAGAGGTGAAAAAAATTCACTTAACCCTAGAGCAGCACTATTGCCGGGTGATTTTCACCTAAGCAAAGTATTTACCTGATTTTCAAGATGTTGTATTTCTCTGATTGTCATGGGTCTCCAGGTAAAGTCTCACATGTCCCAGGAATGGGTGGACAAAGGCCAAGTCTCCAGTATCATTATTTTATTTGAGGACATTTTTGTTCTCAATTTCCCTTTTTGTTTTTTTTTATTTATGTGGAATTCTCATAGGATCTTAGGATCTACCTATGTATTTATTTGTCATTTTGTTACATAAACCACAGTTCAAAATGAAAGAAAACTACTCTAATTTATCACTTTTAAACGTGACAGTCTAACTTTTTATAGTAAAAGTGTTCAAGGGTTAATTTTTTTTATTTGTTTTCAAAATGCAGGTTAAATCCAGAAAACTGAAGTCTCTGAATCACAACATACTTGGTATAGACAAAAAAAAAAACGTGTTTCTTGAATGTAAACTGAACTGCGGGGGAGGGGGGTCATCTGAGTCTCTGAAAAGCTTTTAAGGAGGAATGAAGGAGATGTTAATCCTTCCTTTTCCTCAGCTCTGTTTTTCTCACAAAGAATGATGGTTTGCAGAAGGTCAGACCTTTTGGGAACAGCAGTGACCTTTTGACCCCTCACTCGCCCACTCACAAACTTGCTGAAACTGCTCTTTGTTTGTTTGGTAGATTTAAATCAACCATATGTTTTTAATTGTCAAGATTAGTTGTAGTTCATTGTAGTAGCAGATCATTACAACTGTCAAACACGACGGCGGGACCATTATCATGTGGTTTTGGTTCAGTGTACAGTCCACCAGCAGCTTCACAGAATCCAGAACTTCCTCCAAGAATTTAAGCAAAGCTGGAATAAAAAGAAATTAAGAAAAAAAATCCTGGAGACATTTGTGAGAATGTTGTTGCTTTCAGGTAAATGCAGGAAAAATGGAAACTTCCAAGGAGAAGTGGGAGCTGATCCTTGGAAACCTGGCACTAAAACAGGTACATTGTTGAATTTAAGTGAAGAACATTTTGTTTATGTGCTAACAGTGAAAAGATGTTCTGTCGTCTGTTTACCAGCTTCAAGCGACTCTTCTGGGCCTCTTAGCTTCGTTCCTGGCGATTCTCCTGGGCTGGATGGCAGAAGGAGAGTTGTCCCTCAAACACGTTGTGTTGCTGTGCTCCACCAGTGTCTCGACAGCTTTCGTGGCCTCGCTGCTCCAAGGTAACGTAGGGAATCACTGACATGTAGGGTTGGGCACTGAAATTCTGCTCCAAGTAGGATCCCTTATGATTTACGCGGTTCTACCAAAACCGAAAGAAGCAGCTGCAAAAAGTCTGTTTGTCTTTGGAAATGTCAATCACTTCCACTCTGTTCAGTACGTTGAAGTTCTAACCAACCCTTCTGGCTCCTGCGACAGTGGGTGAGCTCAAATAAGACCGGTGACTGGGCGTGCACCACTCAAATGCCTGGCTGTATTTCACAGAAGTTTGATAGGTCGCTGCATCACATCAACCAATCAGGAACTCAGCTGTGGGCACATGATGTTTTCAGTGACCTGATCAGCGGGCAAAATACTAATTCTCTGGCTGCAGCCAGCCTCCCAGACTTCAGCGGAGCTCACAAAACACGCCGGCAGACAGACAGCCGCTGCGGGGAGCGGGAGCAGCCTGCTCGGGTCTCCCGAACTGTGTTTGTTTTCTGTATTTTCGTCGAGACAATAATAAGTAAAAGATCCATTAATTTCCACTACCTCTCGGGTTAATGTGGGACGGCTTTCAAACTCAGTCACAGAGACACAGAAACACAGTAGAAGCGGCTGTCATCCAGACACGCTCCCCGAGTGAGATAAAATCTTTGAAGGATTTCATTTTTTTCTAGATTTTTGTAGAACTCGTCACAATAAATAAACCAACATTATCCGTCTCTTTCATTCATTGGAAGTGTGACATACACAGACGGTCACTAGCAGCTGCGGCGTCTAGCTCAGGATCAAATTTTTGACATGTGGCGAGCAGCGAATTCGGGGCAAAAGAGAGGCGGGCCACTGGTTTGCGGCCCGCAGGTTGGGGAGCTCTGATTTAAAACAATTTTTTTAACGCAGAGGTCTTAACCGTGCGTCAATGTGAGGGATGTAATGATTCAGTTAAGCCACGATTCGATTCTGAATAGAAGAAGATTCTCCTCCCTGCCGTTACCTGTGTGAACGCGCTGCTCCAGTGTGGATACCACCTGCTGAGCGCACATTCAGAAACCTGTTGAGGCATTCTCCTGGACAGTTGGTTGATGAAGAAAAGAGCAAAGCAAAAATAGGTCAAATTACCCTTTAAATAAAGGATTGGATCAATGTTGCACAGACCTCTGGGAGGTGAAAGCATCACTGCAGTGACCACAACATGTCTTCAAACACAGGGGTTTATATGCAGAACTGGGTGTTCCCTGGTCACACAAAGAAACACCTGGTCAAACAACTGGTCACACGACAACCGTCCCCAGGTCATAGGCAGATAACACAAAAATGTTATGAGGTCATGCTTGAACTGTATCCTGTCTGACCGGTGGTCTCTATTTATTTCTCCTTTAGGTCTATCTGGTGTAGTCTCCCAGTAAAGCTGTCAGTAGTCATCCAGCAGTGTTAGGTTTAAACAACCTGAAACATTTCTCTGAAAGGAAGACAAGAGAGGGTCAGTTCTTAAATCAGATTTTACTTGCACAAGGAGAACAGACAGAGAATGTTGAAACCAGTCTCCACCCGCTCTGAAGATCTTGGTCCAGGTTTTCCATTTTTATAACCTATCAGGGGCGGTCTTAGTTATATTTACATTTGCTGCTCTAAAGGTGTGGAAGGAAAAACAGCCTCAAACTGGTTCTACTATCATTAATGTCTTGGTTCAATGCAATAGGTCGGCGGCAGCCTCTTCGAGTATCTGTAATATGTCAGCCTCTAGACAGCCTTCAGCTTAGGATGACTGCAACCTTCCAGATACCAGCTGAGCACGACCTCAAATGAGCAGAAAGAGAAATGTCTCAATGGTTCCTCCCGGTGATTATTCTTATTGCTCGTTTCTATATTATAAATATCGATTTTACTGATTTCTTTTTCCATTTTGTCCCCTAATTTCTATGCAAAATATCAGATATGAAGCAGTCAGTGAATTATGCATGATTTTTTACTGCACTCTTACCTATGAGGAGTTCTTGGTTCAACTCCCATCAGGGCGTTTGGGAGATCTGAAGCAGGTTTATAGAGATCCTGTGGCATCGTTCAGCTCTCAGAATTCTTCTTCAAGGCTGTCGCAACATCCCACATCTCAACTTTTATGAGTGTTCAGTCTAATAACTGGACCAACAAATGTTATAAATGACAGATAACCAGCCAACAAGTTTAGCAGAACCTCAGATGGTAGAGTTTGAAGAAAAAAGAGATGTTTAAAACTTTAAATGAGCAGTTTCTGCTACATGTAACGATGACTTGTTGTTTTACATGTTTCCTACATTAAAACTGTGTGTTTTGTGCTCTTCCAGGTGTCATCATGGTCGGAGTGATCATTGGCTGCAAGAGGATGAACATCAACCCGGACAATGTGGCCACACCCATGGCTGCCAGCTTCGGGGACCTCATCACGCTGTCCTTACTGGCCTGTTTCAGTCACTGGTTCTACTCCTTCATGGGTGAGACATCAGTGAAGCAGGTTTTCATGGACCTGCAGTTTTGCCAGTAGATGGCGGCTGTTCTCAGCGTCCAGATGTTTCACAGGTTTAAGTGATGAATGAAGCTCCTATCTCTGTTTCAGACTTCTACTCGTACGTGTTGTACCTGGTCAACCTGTCTTTCATCTGTCTGATCCCAGTCTGGGTGTCCGTCTCCTCCAAACACCCGGCCAGTCTCATCCTGCTGCGGACGGGCTGGGAGCCCATTGTTACGGCCATGGTCATCAGCAGGTGACCTTCCCATCACAAACCTCTAGAAAGGCATAAAATCAAGTGATTTAAGACTGATGTGTCAAAGTCATCTGGCTTTCTGGGTAATTCTATCCGGCCCTCCAGATCATTTTATCTTATTGTTATTAATGGCTTAATGAAAAATTAAGCAGAGCGCTCTTACTAGCATTATTTTTAAGACCATTACTGGAACAGACATTTAAAAGCTCTTGCAAACCGGAGCTGCTGGGACTAAAAACAACTATATCATCTGCATACATCAAATGATTTACTTTAGAACTACCAATCATACATCCGGTATTGCATGCATTCAATTCGTTTGACAGATCGTTGACATAGAGATTGAAGAGAACTGGGGACGGTATGCCCCCCCCCGCCTCACCCCATTAACCACACCAAAGGACCGGGAAACACTTGGCCCCCATCAGACCTGCATTTTCTGATGAGTGTACCAGTGTACACAGACAAATTGTCATGTCTGTACTTATGGACAATTTCTTTTAAAGCATAAATACAAAAGGTGTGTAGCTTTAAAACCAAACTGGTTATCACCATAGCAAATAAATATTTTAAAATATCTAGTAAAATCATTGCTAAAACTTTAGAAAGCACACTGGCTAATGCTACTGGTCTGTAATTGTTCATTCAATCAAGCTTCCCAGTCTTGCGTTTTATAACAGGAACTAGCAGCACAGACAACATAGAATCAGGTAGTGGTGACATAATGCTTTCGCCAATGCTCTGCAATATCATCTGCTCCTGAGATTCCTTCAATAGTACCTGGTGATGTTTTGCAGTTATTAGTAGCTCACACCTCCTTCCAAAAATCAATAGCATTATTGTTTAATAGTTTCTTAGCCATAGAATTTGCCCTTATTGCCTGCTCGTTCTTTCAAACAAAGCGAAGAGCATACTTATACCGACCATTTGTCATTTTTTTGTGCTCAAACACCAGCCCTTGTCTGGGTTTTCCAGCCACCACCCATTGTTTAAATGCCTCAGTATGATAATCAGTCACATGATCATTCCATCCTGGCTTAACTTTTCGTTTCCTATGTTTAAAACTATGGTACTTCTCGCTATCCTTAAGCAGGGAGTTTATCATTTCACTGTACACGGCGCAAAGTTTCTCCCCGTGCTTATCATTGCTGGAATTAAATAAAATAGCATCCCAACGAAGATTTGTGTTACTCAGTGACCCGTCAGTACGAGCAAAATAGCGTTTACTGAGGAGGATGTCCTCCTCAGTAACGGCGGTCCAATCTAACTTATCCATCCTTATAATTTAGTTTACAGAGGAATTTTGGGCTAGGAGTATAGCTAGTAATTAAGCAACGAGCTAACTTTTTCGCTAATTTGGCTTCTACTAAAGGTAAAAGGTAAACATTTTTTAAAAAATCCCATTTTGAGAAATGCTAGTTTCTTTTCATATTTTTGCTTTTTTTGCCAAAAAAATCGACATAATTCACATTTATTTATTTAATAATAAAAAAAAATAAAAAAACAAAAAAAGAAGGTCATGAATGCAAATCCAAATTTCTTAATGGCTAAAGTAAGACTGTGCGGCTCCTCTTAGGTTTTGATCGGAATAAAAAAGCCAAATGGCTCTTTTACTGTAAAAGGTTGCCGACTCCTGCTCTAGTTTCATTGGCATCAGGGGCTTACCTGGTGTCTGTGAAGGTGTTTCCAATAAGGGAAATCAGATGGAAGAAAAGATAGATAATCTTGGGTGTGTCAACCAAGAACAGAGGCTAAATACAAACGTAATATTTTTCCCCTTTATCTACCCGAAGGTGGATGTGGAATTCCTATAGAACTTCCCTCTAAGGTGTATCTATATACTTTTCATTTGATATTTTTACCCGTGATGGATTATTGTTTTTCCCATAATATGGGATGATGCGGCCACAAGTGTGTCAGATACATCTTCAATCGAGGTGGTGAAAAAGTCTTCTTCTGAAGCAAAGATGTGTTGCTTATATCCTCTTCTGCGCCATCGCGATGCTGCTTCCTGTTGCTGAGGTTCGCTTTTTTCTTCGTGTGGTTTTGCAGAGGCATGAGCAGAACATCCTATTTTCTTGGATATGTTATGCAATGTTTGTACTTAGAAGCAGAAAAATCAAGTTTGATGACACATAATGACTTAACACACAAAGGGACCCCATAGGCGGGGTCTCGGGGTTCCAACAATAACACGATAACGATATATATCACGATATACGACAAAGTATATTTTCACCTATTCTCTGAAAAAAATGTAATATGTTACTTTTCTGACTATTTTAAGTAACAGATAATGGAATAGTCACAATTAAGAAGCAAACATTTCAGTGCAGCAAAATAAATCAAATGAGAACAGATGTGGCTGATAGACAGCAGCTTTCACATTTGTTTTAGAAATCAAAGGTATACAAACGGAATTGTAAAAAAAATACTTTTTATGAAAATATTTTGAAAGTGCACCGAATTTTCATGTTTCTGAGTAGAAAAACACATTTTTGCTCAAGATTCTGCTAGAATTACGTCAATTGTTGAAAGTTATTATAACCAAAACAATATAAACACTGGAGTGGAAGCTCCGATGTTAAAGCTATGTTTTTTCTTTCAGAACTTAAGTCAGTGAGTAGAAGTTCTGTCTCGCTAGTTTTATTTTGAAAACAGGAAGCTTCACCGACATTTTATTTCAAAGATTTGTTTACTTCCGGTGAAAGTTGTGCAGCACATTCAGCTTTTAAATTCGGTATTTTAGAGCAATAAATATTTTATGACACTCTACTATATTTATATGATCACGAATCAGAGTTCATGGACGTCGTGAATTTTCTGACTCGAATTTTTTGGAGCAGATCGCGAGAATCCGAGTATTTGAATACTTTTTACAATCCTGTTTCACAGTTTGCTTTATCCCTTATAGTTTTATAATCTCATATGTTCATTTTTTCTGACTTTCCTTGAGTGATAGAAGGTTTGTCGTGTTAGCATCGGTGCAGGAATAGCCTCCTAGCGTGTTTACATACTGCTGTATTCTGTTCAACGTGTTACGAGGCAGCTGAGGCGTTCGGATCCACGTGCAACTTTTATTAAGAAAAGACTTGAGTACATGTGGTTCTGGGTGCTGATCGTGAATGACTGCGGGATCAGAAAGGAGTGAGGAAACACAGTGAGGAGTGGAACGAGGGCAGGTTAAATAATGAGGGACTGATGGGATAAATGAAAACAGGTGAGGGAAGCTCCAGGTGAGTGCTGGGGTGAAGTGAGGGGAGAGCTCCCTCTGGTGGCAGGAGGAGGGGAGCTCCAGGCCTATCCTGACACAACGAGGGACATCTTGAATCCAAAATGCAACCAAATCACAGACCCCTCTTGCTGAAAGTTCGTCTTATTGGGCCGACTCAGCCATCCTAGCGACAGAGGCCCTCGATTGTTTCCCTTCTACGGGTCCAGGCTGAAGCCCAACTGAGGGAGCAGGTCCGCCCCCTGTATTTCCACCGTTGTAGGACACAGTATCCATAGAACAGTCAGGATTTAATTAGATGGTCGCTCCAGCAGAGGGGTGCCCATTCGTGGTCCTTGAGAGCTACCACCCTACCCGTTTTCCAGATCTTGCATTGCTTGCTGCTGATAACCTGGGCCAGGTGTGTTCATTCAATCAGAATGTGAGGACATCTGACTGAGCTAATCAGCAGCTAGCAGGGCTTGGACATCTGGATAACAGGCAGGGTGGTAGCTCTCGAGGAATGGGCAGCCCTGCTCCAGCACGTTTACCCGTCGGTCCATGTCAGCAGTGACAGAACGCAGACTGTCACTAACATCGGCTTGAAGCTCCATGACATGCCTCATAGCGTAAACTCCAGCCTGCACTCTCTCCAGTGCCCCCAGCAGACTAGAGACGTTTAAATTACAGGTTTCATGTTGCAGCAGACGCGCCTTGATGTGCAGTATCCGCCATCTTACTACTTAGGAGAGTTACACACTTATTTTTAACTTTTAGAATTTCGACAGCATGTATTTTATGGAGAGTAAAATATTGAAAGTTATTTAATGTTTAAGTTGATTTATTCTGGAATAATATTCCCGCCTTTTTATTATAATTATGTTAAAAAGTAGTTTTAATTTTTTTGAAAATTGCCATTATGCTAGCTTTTTGGAGAATTTTAGCATTTACTAAGATTTTTTAGGTTATTTTGAAGTTTAGCTAATATTTCAGCTACATGCTAGCTGTTTTGGCTAATTTAGGCTTTTTTACATTTTTTAGACTATCTTGAAGTTGTTGAGCTGCCGCCTGTATTGACGTTTTAGCTCCTGTCTTTGTTATTTATTTACGGGTGAGAATCCCGTAAGAGGACCGCTCCTTTAATATTTCTTCATGGAGAGGGTGCCGTGAGCTAACCGCTCGCATATTTATCAACGAGTGAGAAAACTCGTGCATTGGCCTACTGCCATTTACTAATTATTACCCTTAGAAACCTGGGGCTTACCTGATGTCGGTGAAGGTGTCTCCTATGTCAGAGGTCAGATGGAAGAAAAGAGAAAAAGTCTTGGGAATGTCAACCCATTTATTTAGGAAAAAAGGCTAAATACAACCCCCCCAGCTTTATCCACCCGTGGGCAGATGTGGAGTACCTATAAACTTCTCATTTGGGTTTTCTTTTTTATTATTTAATATATTTTCTCCCGATGATACGGGCTCGAGAAAAGCTGTGAGAGATCCACCTCTGTCGAAGTGGTGAAGGGAAGTCGACCGTGTGTCAAGCAGCGGTTATATTTCTTTTTTTGCACTATTGCGGTGCCACTTCCTGAAGGTAAAGGTTGTTTTTTTGGTTCTTCGAGTGGTTTTCAGAGGCGTAAGCGGCACGTCCTGCCTTCAAGGAGAGGTCAAGTGGTTTTTCGAGGCTGCAGGTTGAACATCCTGTCTTCTCGAAAATGAAATACAAGACTTATACTTAGAGGCAGAAACTTGAGCAGAAAACAAGTTTGAAATTACATAATCACATATATATAATCATTTATCTCACCTATGGTCATTTATCACACTTAATACACAAAAAGACTCTATAGGCAGGATCTTGGGTTTGAACAAACTTTAACTATTTTTCAGCTACATGTTAGCTGTTTTGACTAACCTAAGTTTTTTTTTTTGTTTTTTAGGCTAATTTTAGCTATTACTTTAGCTGGCTATAGCGATTTTAGCTATCAATATCAGCATCTTCAGTGGCCACATTCAGCTTACAGCGTTCTCAGTAGCATTATCGCAGATAACGCTATATATCTAGTTCATAATTATGTTAAAAGTTACGATTTTAAAGTTTTAAAAATGTAGTTTTAGAGTGTTCAATAAATGTTCATCCTGTTAAGGTGTGTTTTGGATTTTGGCCCATTGTGCGATTGAGTTTGATACTCCTGTTTTAGGGTTATCACAACTATTATCTGTTAAATAAAAAAATCATTCATTTAGAGACATTCTGACTTTCCTCAATGTTCACTGGTTTATTGGTGGATCCTAAGGATCCCTTAACATTATTATGATTGAAGAACATTTACATTTTTTCTAAATATTTGAAAAGAAAATGAACTTTTTGAATCATTTTGTTGTGTTTTCTAGTCCATTGATCTCTCAGTGTTTTGTGGATTTTGTGTTTTTTGTTCTAGTATGGGAGGACTCATTCTGGACAAAACTGTGTCCAATCAGAATTTGTCAGGAGTCCTACTTTACGCTCCGGTCATCAACGGTGAGTTGGTTTTCTGGTGTTTCTATATTTTACAGCTATTTTGATCAAACAAAAATAAAAATTATTGTCAGTCTCTGAAGCTTGAGTCAAATTATCCCAACTGAATGACAAAAAAGACATTTTGTACCAATGCTGCACTCACAGTTGAGCCGGTTTAAAGGAGATGTGGACGTTCTTGATCAGCATTTGGTTTGTAGTTTAACAAAGTTGAGCTTCAACATTTTGACAAATGTGTGATCACCATGTACCAAAAAATTTAATCTAGGTCAGTAAGCACAACAAAAATTTAGATTCAAGGGTTATTAGGCAGATTTTCTATTTTTGAACAAACTGAAGTATTTTAGGTTCCCCCTTAAGGTTAAAAAAATAAAAGGATCTCTGAATTAGCTCTAATATAACTTTGATTTGCTAGATTTATGCATTTCTGGCAGATATGCACCACAAACTGAAAAATAAAATGATGTTTACTCATGTTTTCTTAGATTTGCTGCATTGAGATGATCCTATGTGACACAGGAAATCTTTTATTTTGAAAGGAAGATAAAAGAGCCTTTGTCAAAAGTTATAAACTATTTCATATTTTGAAAAAAAGGCTATTTTTTATTTATGTCTTTATTCTAAAAATTATAGTTTGTTTATTTGTTTCATACCAAGAACCGAAACATAAATACAAATCAGTATCTTATTTCTCTAAAGCAGTGATCAGTTTTATTCATTTTTATTCATGTGTCTTTCTTTTTTTGGAATCTTTCCAAAACTTTCAGACAAAGTAAAAACAATGATCTTTCCTTGTTTCCCACCACAATAGTAATGAGAATTCTGGCTCTTCTCAGAGATTCAGTTCTTTTGCATTGGCTCACTGTAAACAGTGGATTTTTCAGCTACCAAACAGCTTTTTAGGTTGTTTTTTTGCTTTATTTAATTTACTATCAACTAAAATGTAGGATTACGGACAAAATCCATAACTAATGTAAACATGTTGTTTTAATTTGTATGAAGTGTCTATTATGTATTTGCTGTTATTTATCCCTTCCAGATAAAATGTACAAAATAAATGAAAAAAGAACTATTAACAATTCCGTTTATAACTCTATATATTTTAAGCTTTTTTCCCTTCAACACACATTTGAAGTGAACAACACAAAACTCAGCAACAAAAACCCAAAATACAAATTAAAGTGCGAAAAGCCAATAAAGACTTTTATTCACAATAACATTAAGAAAGACAAAAGAGTTTCAGCTTTGAGGATATAATCTGGTTTATTCGCAGTGATGATCTGCTCTTTAGAGAAGATTCTCTCAGTTTTTAGGGGTTGGTTGGTTTTGGTGGTTTTGGTTTTCTCCCCAGCAACAGCAAAGGTAAAGGGGCGGGGACCACATCAAAGTGGCCCAATCACACACAGGTTGACATTTCCTGTTTTTCAGTATAATTTTTTTACACAAACTTGCAGGAGTTGTCAGGAATGCTTCCATGAGCGGAGGAGGAGTCCTTCACAACCAGGAGCATCCATTGGTGGTTCCACCAGCGCACAGGGACACAGGAGGGCTCATGAAGGCAGAATTACACCCGTGGAGTTTGATTTATACTCGTGGGAGACTTTGGGGGGAAATTTAATGCCATAAAAAAACTACAAAAAGCAACACTTGCATATTCCACATCCTGTCAAAGTTAGAGAGGTTAACCGTCTGACAGGCACGCGTGTGACCTTTGTGTCTCGTCTCTCCTTAAGAGGAAGAGGTTGCATAACAACATGTCTGTGGCTTCTAAAAGAGGAATTGCAAGATGTCTGTTGGAGAAGTGAGGCTTTCTGTACGTAAATGTCTCATAAACACAAGCAGCTTCATTGAGGTCAGGGGTCACCAACCCTTTTGAACCTAAGGGTACTGGGTCATACGAAGGGCTACCATTTTGAAATAACAAATTTTGCTTAGTTATAGTTAGTTACACATTATTAAAAATTGATAATGATACTCCTCTATGTGAAGACACTGATTTTTCAACGTAATTATCAACAATAACAACAAGCTCGGAAACCAATATCAATATTAAGAACTTTATTAATCTCAGTAATTGTTACTTTTTCAGATGATCTCTTACATCACTACATTTCATGGAAAAATATCCCATTTTTACTATTTTGTTCAATGTTTATCAATAATTTAATGCTAAAGAAAAATCCACTCACACATTTTTAAACAAAACTCGTCACATTTTGAACTAATGACCAAACCTGCAACATTTTTAACAAAATGAATGATCTTTGAACTGGAGTAGGTCAGAGGTCACCTGAAGTTATCTAAAGTTCATGCATCATGAACTTATTTTTTCATTTTTAAATCTATGTAAATGTGAGTATTATAAAAAAAAAGCAACAGAATAAAATTGAATTTTAGATGCAGCTCACAAGTGAGTTGTGCTATTTTTGGAAGAGACCTGAGGGCACCTTGTGTGGTCCTTGAGGGCACCCGCGGGCACCAGGTTGGTGACCCCTGATTTAGAGGTTACATTTGAGCAGATGTTCAGTCAAAGGTTACATATGAACAGCCAAGTTGAACCAAATGCTAATTAAAAATATTTCTATCACACTGGCGCCTCTGTAGAGCCCTCCAAAACTGTAGGAGCCATGAATCTAACTGTTGTCTATGTAGCGAATGAATATTGTTTTTTGATCATAGTATTGTTTGTGGTTATACTGAGCAGGTGGTGGATCACATGTTAGCAGACATTTTTTCATGTGACCATAACTCACCTGATGATTTTATACATATAAGTTAGTGACGAGAGAATGAGCTGGGTTGCCACATTTTTTTTACCGCTTTTTTGACACTTTTTGGCCATTTATTTGCTTTTTTTTTTTTGCTTACAATAAGCCAGAGTCATCTTAAGTTGATTTAATTACATTTTTTGTTGTTAATAAAAGGTTCAAAGCGTGACCTAATTCAAGTCCCTTTGTTTAGCACGTCACACAATAACCAAATCTCTCAGCATCTTTCAATTTTTTCGTTATAATCACTACAAAAACATATAAACTCAAGCTACTCGCTCAATATCATCAGTGTTTTCCATGATGTGGCAATTAATTCATTCCAGAACAACTTTGGCGGTTGTTCCACAGCAGGGGCGTCACGGCTATGAGCAGGAAATTTGATAGGCGTCAAAAGAAAGGCGGCAGACGGATATTTGACGCGCCAGTGTGAATGCACAATGGAACTAGTTCAAGTTCATGGTTCTGAATTACTCCATCACTTCTTTAATTCATTAAATAATTTTGTTTAGTTAAAGTCTGTTTTTCAGAAATTAAATTTGTAGGATTTTTTGTTTGCGTCAGGGCCGGCCCTGGGCATAGGCGAGCTAGGCGGTCGCCTAGGGAACCATCTGCTGGAGGGGGTGCCAAATTGCAATTATTTATTTATTTATTTTACAGTTTGACACACCACTCATGTTGTGTAAAATGTAAAAACAATGTAATAATTAAAAACATAGATAAAATAACTCAAAAGTTTGAGATATTTAATAATTTAGTCTGGTGCATCACCTCTCCTTGCCTGTCGAAGCTTGGTGGAGGAGGAAGAGCGTGCAGTGTTATCTGTAAGTGCTTCTTTAAAACTTTAAGGATGAAGAAGCAGCAAAACAAGCCCTCAGGGAAAGCGTTATGGTCAAAAAACAAAAGAAGAGGTGGAAAAAACAGACTCAAAGCTGAGGTTTGTCTGTTTTATTTACATTCAATCTCTTGGAAATTCATCCCCTGCATTTCGGTAAAAAAATAATATTGTTTTTTCGCTGGAAAAGACCAATTTAAAGGGTAACCAAACCGTAAATCAACTTTTTTTGGCTGTTGACCTCTATAAATGTGGCTTTAAAAGGGCTGTCCTTGCCGAATGTTCTACAATTTAAAATAAACTTGTTTAATTCCTTAAAATATGGTTTGAAACCGTCGATGTGCGGCCCCCTACAGGCTGAAACGAGGTATTACAGTTGAATGTTGGGATTGGTCAATTGGTGTAAGTCCCTGAAGTTTCACATCATCAAGCTCTGAGCTCATGTATAAAAGCCCCGCCCATCTTAGAACACATGACATACTTGAGAGTTGAAGCTCACCATGCTCATAATAAAAAGATCCTTTATTTACCTCAAGCTGAACTCACTGTCAGTGTCAATCACATATCCAGACCACACCTCCTCCACTTAGGCTGCCACCCCAAGCCCCGCCCTCTTTTTTGCATTTTTCAAGAGAATGAGGTGAGAGTGAAGCTGTTTTAAGGAGCACTTTATTCAACAGACTGTGGTTGAAAGATTTACTGGTCAATTTACTGGTCCAAGATAGCGAGAGGAATCCTCCTGTTGAGTCTGAAGAACAGAGGAAGTAGACGGAGGTCAGATGCTCTCCTGCAGCTGCAGCTCCTTCACAAAAACAAGCTCAGATAAGCAACAAAAACAGTCTCAAATTCCCAGGAATGAACCCAGAGAGGAACGATTGTCTTCCAGTGACCTTGTCGTTCTCTCAGAAGCTTGTTTGGAAAACCTCTTCTCCTCTCTCCAGGTGTCGGGGGAAACCTCGTCTCCATACAATCAAGTCGCATTTCGACGAATTTGCACCTGAACTTCCCCCCCGGGGAGCTCCCTGAGGAGCGCCGAGGCTGCTTCAACCCGTGCCGCATCTTCTTTGGTCCAGGTACGACTCTAAACATCAAAGCAGCCAAAGATCGGACGTGATGGCGCCATAATCTGTGTGTGAACTTCCCGCAGGAGCAAACCACCAATCAGCTCGGGTCCTGCTTCTCCTGGTGCTCCCTGGTCAGCTGCTCTTCTTGTTCACGATTTACCTGATGAAAGGAGGCCTGGCTGTCCCCAGTCTCCTCCTCACCCTCTTCTACTTGTCTGCAGCGCTCCTTCAGGTGAGGCCTCCACGCCGCGAGGGTCCATCTGTCTCCGCCCAGCTGTAACTCTGTCTCCGCCCCTCTCAGGTCTTCCTGCTGCTGTGTCTGGCCGACTGCATGGTCCACCGTCTGTGGCGGCGGGGAAAAGACCCCGACTCCTACGCCATACCGTACCTCACAGCCCTGGGCGACCTTCTGGGCACCGCTCTCACCTCCCTTGCCGTCTTCCTGCTGTGGTGCATAGGCGACGCAGGCGGCCTGTAGAGTTAGGAAAGCTAAAGGCATGAAGAAAGAGAGTCCAGAATCTGACTTCTGCTGCTGCAGGAACAAAAACAGACAGCATCCAAACCCCCAGACAGGACTGAACCCAGAAGAAGTAAACGCTCCTACGGTCCTGCTTATGTGGTTCATTCCACGTTCTGCTTAACCCTCGATGTGAAGATCTGAACATCTATATCCCTCTGGTAACCCTCAGCTCTGCAAGAAAACGTCCAGTAGGAGCGTTAGCCTCATGGGTTAAACTTCTTAAAGACTTTTGACTCCTGCGAGACGGAATTTGAAGTTCAGGCCAACGATCCAGAACCAGAAGCAGAATCCTCATGAGAGGAAACGTCCTCAAAGTGTGATGGACTTTCAAAAGTTTCATGTTTTTATCAAAAGCCTCGTTTTATCCCAGCACTTTTCTGTGTCTTTTTAATTTTTGTTTAACTTTCAAACAACAGATAAATAAACAACAAAAGCAAAAAAACCCAAAAACATGTTTTCCAGTGAATAAATGAATGCTTGTTTGTTGGCACATTTCTCTGCTACGTTCATCAGTGATGGCTCCTTATGACAACTTTGATTTGATTTGCAACCTTAAAACTTGATGTTGTAAAGGATTAAAAAAGGAGATTTTCTTGATTGTTTGTGAGTTCAAGGATTCTTTATCGTCAGTTCACCCTGAGGAGAAATTTAATTTGTAACTCGGGTCGCAGGCCGGACAATTACAGAACAAATAATGTCAAAATGTTAACGTGGTCACAAAAATTCTTGAAGTTTTCTGGGAAATTGTTGCTACGGTTACGCCTTTGTGTGACGAGGAGAAGACGAGATTTTTTACAGTCTGTCTAATTCAGGGGTGTCAAACTCAAATGCAAAAGGGGCCAAAATCCAAAAGGTCGCAGGCCGAACTGACTAAACATTTATTGAACACTTTAAAACAAATTTTTAAAACTTTTTCACATAATTCTTAAATAGATATATACTGTAGCTACCTGCGATAATACTAGTGTGAATGGTGTAAGCTGAATTCAGCTGCTAAAAACGCTAGTGCTGATAGCTAAAAATGCTAAAGGTGATAGCTAGAATCACTGAAGCTAATATCCAGCAATAATATTAGCTAAATGCCAAATTAGCCTTAAAAATAACTTGGGTTAGCCAAAACAGCTAGCATGTAGCTGAAATATTAGCTAAACTTCAAAATAGCCCCAAAAAATCTTAATAAATGTCAAAATAGTCCAAAAAACTAGCAGAATGCCATTTTTAAAAAACTACAACTTTTTAACATAAACACAAATAATAAAAAATGCGGGAATATTATTCCAGAATAAATCAATATAAACCTTAAATAACTTTCAAAATTTTACTTTACATAAAAATATATTTTTTCAAAATTATAAAAGTTAGAAATAAGCGTAAGATAACATCAGGCCGTTAATATCAATAAAATAAAATGATCTGGAGGGCCGGATAGAATTACCCGGATCCGGCCCCTGGGTCTTGACTTTGACACACGTGGTCTAATTCGTCAGACATGTCCTCCTACGACCACCAGAGGGACCCCTCTCTTGAGTACTAACCATCTTCAACTCCCATCAGCCACTGCTTTAGTCTTATAAAAGTTATCCCTAAATAAAACTAAACTAAATTCATGATTTTTTTTCTGGCAATAGAAAGGTAGGAAAGGTTGAATTATATCTTAATGATACAGAAATTCACTAGTAAAGTTTTATGTGTAATAATTGATCATAAAATAGTCTTGGAAGTCTTATATAAGGTATATAAAACACAAAGTTTGTAGATCTATTCGTATTCTGTTTAAATGTATTAAACAAAAAGACCTTTTATCTTATTTATTGTTTGTTACTCGTTCAGTATATTTTATACTGTATTGAGATTTGGGGAAATTCAGGAAAAATTTTTGTTGAATCCTTTGTTAAATGACAAAAAAAAAAAAAAAACAATTGGAATAGTTAAGAGAGCGGGGTATTTTTTTAGTTTAACAAAAAGTTCCAAATTAAATAATATTGTTTATAGTTAAAAATAATTTACTTCTAAAAAAATATACAGACTCTTTACTTTAAGAGTACGATTTAATAGTTATAAATTGAGTGATGAAATAAAATTAAATGCTTCTTTTTTGCATTTAGAAAAAGCCGAAAACCTAAATGTAAAGGATTTGATTTTCTTGTATTTGTTTGTAAAATATTGTGTTTTTTATGCTAATGGTCTCTATACAGCATCTGCTGTCTGTAATTTCCTGGATCCAGCGGAGATCTTGTTTCCAGAGGTCCAAGGTCTCTACTGATCCCGTCTGGAGACGCCATCTGTCTCAGACCAGGCTGTTCCTCTCAGGGTTCACCCCCCCTCCCCTCCTAGAGGGATTTTATGATAAGACATAATGAAACAAGAAGGAGTTTTTCAGAGAAAATGATTCTCATTTGTGTCCTTGTTTCTGCTGTGATCCAGTTTGTACTGCATTCTTATTTTTGCCTATCTGTGAAGAGCTCAAGGACATTTCCCAGACTGTTTCAAAGGTCTGTAAATGTGTGTATTTCTTACCACTGCTAAGGCGTTTCTCAAAACAATCAGTGCAAACTGCAAAACATGGTAGATAACCTGCAAAAAGTGAGTCACTTTCTCAAAATGTAAGTCAGGAGCTCCAAATAGGTACTTTGTGCTTCAAAAACAAGTTTTTCTGTCAATGAAAGTGTCGTCAGGATAACAAGTTACGACTGCATTAGAGTTTGTATCATGCAATTTTGAAAACTAGAATTCAATTAAAAAAAGACAAAGAATATGAAATGTACAGGGTTTAGTTGTAATGTAAAACGAAAAGAAAAAACCCCAAAATAAACGCCCTCTGGAGCAGTAAACCTTACTGAAGCAGTTTTGATACTGAAAATACTGTTAAACAGACAATTTAATAGAATACAATAGAATATCTTTATTTCTATAGCAGTTTTGACAGAAAGAATCACAAAGTGTTTTACAAAAAGACCATAAAATTAAGTCAAAACAATAGTAATAAAAACCAAGAATAAAACAACTAAAAACACAGAAAGATATAGTAAAATAAGGGTTAAAATAAGTCTTGACCTGGTTTTTAAAACACTCAGCAGTGGGATGGAGTTCCAAAGACGAGGAGCAACGGATTGGGCCGAAAGTATGAGGTTTAAAGGTCATAGATGTACGACGGGGCCTCACTAATGCAAGGTTCTAAAAAGTAAAATTTTGAATTTAATGGGCAACCAATGGACAGCAGACACCAGTAAAGTGATATGTGTCCGTTTACTGGCTCCTGCGGCAAGATACTTCAACATTTTACTATGATAAAAACATTTTATTCTCTGTTTTTAGTGACCGTCCAGGAACATGAATATCGGTTCTATCAATATACAGAGGAAAGTGTCTTCTTGAGAACTGAATCCTCCCTCTGCAGGACGCTGCTGTGATGTCATCACCAGCTGCATTTATGGCCTCTCGCTGCGTCTTTACGGCATGTGGGCCTACAGGAAGAGAAAACCTCCTCAATAGACCCTTTCCCGGGACGCCAGACAAAATGGTGACTGGGCCGTGAACGTGACGGGAAACCAAAAAACTGCTAAACACAATTTTACATAAACAATAACCTAATTCAACAAAAAATGTACAATATATTTAAAAGTCCTGCCAAACTGTATTTTTATTTCCTCTCTGAGATCGTTCACAAATCTACAAATTTGAATAATCCTTGAATATTTTAGGTCAATTATTGACCTTTCAATTGAGCAGATATTATTCAAACAGGCTCTACTTTGGTTGATGTTTTTTACACGTATTTTAAGTGCAATCAGCACAAAAGTTGATAGAAATTCATGTTGTCCACATTTATTACCTGCAGCAAAGACGCACGTCACTGCATTGCCCGTACGCATTTTAATCACTTCCCAGGATAAATGTACTTGTTGTTCTCCGGGATATTTTAGGGAATAATTGTAAAAACAGAAATCGTTTGGTTCAGGTGAAAGTATCCAGGGCCGCTATCGAGCCACGTACTTTCAGCTTTCAAAATAAGAGCGTCAAAGAACAAAAATCATCTCTGGGTGGACGTATTTCATAATAGTACGTGGAAGTACTTCCTTTTATGTTTTTGGCAGTGGCGGGCCGTCAGGGCCTGCAAGGCCTTCTCTGCTGGCCTAAAAATATCTGAATCACAGACTGATATTAATTATTATTTATTTCCGTGAATACGTATTCTATAATTCCAAATGCTCTGTCTTCGTCCTTTCATTGCTGTCTCCCTGGTTGCGCTGCTTCCAGACGTGTATTTTCCTATTTAAGCATTAACCAATCACATTGCAGCACCATTTGTTGCTAGGGTCAAAGAAATCTGCCCGGAGGCCTTCACAATCAGTTCTGCGGGCCCTGTAGCATAAAATAATTGTCGACCAAACTGTTGCCTCAACCAATCAGATTTGAAGTAGAGGACACCAAGGCCAGCTAGCAGGCGCACGGAAACGTCAGCATTTTCACGAGCTTTAATTGGATAGTCGGAGAGTGTACTAGCTAGCAAACTGCATCGGATCTGAAGCGACTCAGCGAGCTGCACCAGCAAATGTATCGAGTGGATTTAATAGCTTTATTGCCAAAGCCATTTTCCAGACGGACTTTTCAAGAAAAGCTGGACATTGTTAAGCAAAGTCGGGCAACTCTGAAGCTAGCAAGCCTGTCACAACCGGGAGAAGGATTTGAACGTCACTTTCAGTCCTAACTACGAGTGGTACCTTCATTTTGGGGCGCGGTGAAAGCACTGGATCCACAAACAGAGGAAACTCATCACGGAGAGTGACACAGACTTAGACTTCCACCTGTCCACTAATGACGTGTTTGGTGGACAAAACAACCTGATCAGTGCGATCGAAGGAGATCAGAAGGGAAGTTATTAAAGCCCCGTTTGTGTCTGTTATGGTGGATGAGACGACAGACGTGAGTAACGCAGCGCATCTCGCTCTGGTTCTGCGTTATGTGACGGACACAGGTGTCGAGGAGCGGCGTGTCGGGTTTCAAGATGTTACCAGTGGAAAGCGAGCTGATCACATTGTGGTCTCATCGTCCGATTTTTGGGTAAAGTTATAGCACAGTTTTGTCTGGCACGGGTAAAGGAGTTCCGTGACTCCGTTGAGCGGGAGTGAAGCTGATACGAGGAAATCTACGAGGCCCCTGAACGCACCACGGGCGCTCCGAGCGCACGAAGAGGTGCAGCGCAAAATCCTCGCGCGCACTACCGACAATATTATTTTCCAGACACAGACCTTGATCGATCACAAAAACTGATGTTTGTCTCCCTCCTGGACCACAAGAGGCTTCAGGAATACCAGAACATTTCCCGCATGCAGCCTTTTCCAGCTTATCACAGCCACGGAACACTTTCCATCTGCGAAACGCACGGATTCTGCACGACAGAGTGATTGAAATCTTCTTGAGGATAGAAAGGATGGATTTTGTGTTTAAATAATCTGGATTTTTGGTGAGTAAAATTTTGCTATCTCCCTACATAATATTGAAATTTTATCAGGTTATTTTTTATGCTTTTGGTGTGTGTGTGGCAGCTGTACCTGCAGTAGAAGTTTTATTGCCATAAAATAGTTAATGAGGGTTGGATTGATTCAGATGGAGCACTACTGAAGGCCTAGGTGTGAAATGCACGGCCCGCCACTGGTTTTTGGCAATGCCAGCAATTTGTAAGAAAGAAACACACACACAAAAAAAACACTGCACTAAATACACTATTAACAACCATTTATTTTGGATAGCAATTTCAAACAAAGCAGTATTTTTCGCTCTTTGAGATTAAATTATTTCTTTTGCATGTTATTATATTAAGCATTATTTGAATGAATACATTTCCCTTTGACACTGCTCTTAAAATTAAAGTCTTCACTTTTGTTCTTTGAAATAAATTTTCTCTATTATAGCAGATTGAAAAAGTTAATAGTGTTTGTATTACCTGTTGTTCAATTTATTTGCAGGTAAAACATGTTCCGCAGTTTGAATACTTAAGAGTCATGCACTCTTACTTTGTACTTGCAAACATTTTTTTCTTAAGTAGTAAAATAAAAATGTTGGTTGATTATCAGTATCGGCTGCAAGAGGCTGGAAAATATCGAATATCGGTTGTAAAAGTCAATATCACTAGTTTGAAACTAAATTGATCTGTTTAATGTAATATTTTGTGGTTAAATTGCTTTCTTTAAATTCTGTTTCACAATCTTTTGTAACAAAATCTTTGAAATCACAATAAAATCATGTATTTAGAGGACAAGATGAGATTCAGCCGTTTGTGAATATAGAACTAGATTGACTAGTTTAACTTTAAAAACCAGGAAAATGTGTTTCAACCCAAAATGGAGGAAACTGGTCTTGATGGTAGAAATGTAGAGATTTAATAAATAAACTAAAACAGGACAAAAACCCAAGGAGAAATAAAGATGTGAAAAGCATATAATGTAGACCTGAAAACTTTTATACACTGAAGACAATTAATAGAAATGAGAAGATCAACATGAACCTGAAGTGACTGACAGGAGACAGAATACGACTAAAACTGAAACTCCAAACTAAAATCCTCACAGCAACAGTCTGATAACGACTTGAAATAATAATAATTACAGAATTCTGGGGATGAAAGTTGATGGATTTGTGTTTAAAATATTATATATGTTTTCTAAGTCTATGATAAAGTGAACTCATGTTGACAATAAATTGTGTACATAAAAAATTACACTTTCAATTGCATGTCATAGTAGTTATCTCTTAGTACTTTATTTTTAAAAAATCCTTTATTTACATACTGCTTATAGAACAAAAAAAAAAAGGGTCTGACATTTATACTCTGATTTGTGAACAATCTAAGAGAGGGAAACCAGTATAACCAGGTAAGACATTTCTACAATAAATAATATACAAAAGCCACTCTGCATGTGACCGGCGATGTGTGACGTCACGTGAAAAGAGTCTATTGGATTTAGAAATGGAGCGTAGGAAGGAAGATGCCCCACCAGCATCCTGTCATGTTCTCCAAACTACTGCCTGAGTGCAGCAGAGAGGTGGGGGCTTCTCTCAGTTTCCCTTCAGGGTGTAGCTCCTACCCCCAACCCATCTGTGCTCATAGGAGCTCACATTTCCTTTTGGGCCCCACAAAAAACATCTACCCCAATTCTTGTGCAAATGGGGGAGGGTACACATGCTCACATAGAAAGGTGGGATTTGAACTATTACTTCCTGATTAAGAGGCAAGACACTACACCACTGTGCCGCTTCCACCCCAAAAACTCCATCAATGATGTCGGTCTGTTCCTGCAGAGGAGCATAAACGCAGCCACGGATGAAGCAGCTCATAGTTCAGGCAGGGTCACGGCGTGGGACCACTCTGGAGGGTTTGAGGTTCTGCAGCACCAGATGTCACATTCCTGCTTATCTGTGCAGGTTATCTCCTAACGAGGGGACAGCTCAGCATGTTGTAACATCACATCCCACCATGACTTAAGACAAGGGTCTGCCGCCTGGGGCTCCACAGACACATGAAAAACCTGATTGAATCCCTAAAAGAGGAATAATTAAGATTTGTCATTTCTACTCAGATTTCTAATATGTCACAAGCAAAAAAAAGTTGAATTTACTGACAGAAATTCTGTAGAAATGTTCTTTAAATTTCATTTATTTATAGTTAGTCAAATAAAATTTTAAAATTGTGAAGAAATGCAGTTTAAAATAACTGAAAATGCCTCACATCTTAGAGAATGACAATAAAACCTCAGTTTATCCAAAGTTTTTTTTTTTAAATAAATAGATTCTACTAAAACATTGTTTATAACTGAGAGTAAAAAGGGAAAATATGATGGTGGCACACCAAAATCCTAATGATAAGAAACATCATGTTTGACCTTTTCTGACACAAAGTGGGTTTTATTTTGAAAGGAACTATTTTGCGCTGCTTTCAAAAGTAAAAAAAGTTACAGCTGTTATATATACAAACACAGACACTGCTGTAATTTCATTATTGTAATATTTAAGTTAAATTTATACATTTAATTGACAAAAAATGTAAATATTGGGATTTTTTTAAAAATAAAGTGATATTTTGTGGCTCTCGTTGGGTTCTGATCTGTAAGAAACTGGAACATTTTGCTTTTTCTTAAGACAAAAATCGTTTGTGTGACCTTTCCTTGGTGAATCAGCTGATTTTAGCTCAGAGAAGAAAGATCCAGAAGGTCAGCTGACCCGACGCAGCAGTCCCAATCTCCTCGAAACTGTGAATTTGCGAAAAGAAAACTTCCGGGATGAAAACATGAGGGAACGCAGTTTACCTGGAGGGGACATTTTAAGAGTCTCAGTTACATTCTTGACTTTTTTATCACTTCTTAATTGATTTTGAGATTAAACTGACCAACTTCAAAGTATGTTCTGGTCTTTTTTCCAACCAGATTGTTGATAATATTCATGACAAGTCAGATTTATCAGCTTTAACCGCAACTCCCTTTTATGACCCCCTGAAAACAGCAGGGGGGTGGTGGTGGTGGTGGTGGTGGTGGGGGGTCCCTTCAGCAAATTGGAGGTGCCGTCTGCAGGATTCATTACATCTGGTCAAACTGTTCAAGTGAAGGACAAAAAAAAATAAAAGCACAGTGTGTAATAAAGAAAAAAAGGTGCCACCCCTAATCATTTATCATTTATTACCTGGCAAGAAGAGGTCTGACGTCATGACGCCAAAATGTCCGGGGACCACGCAGGCCTTTTCACGTGCTGTTTTTTAGTTTTAAAAAGACAGGAAAAGAAAGAAAAATATCCCAAATTACTCTTCCTCCCACTTTGCGGAGCCTATGGTGCTCTGGTTACACAAGCTGCATCCCTCTAAGACAGCGGCTGCAACCTTTAACACTTAAGGAGCCGTTTGGGTCGATTTCTAACCGACCACAACCCCGTAAGAGCCACGCGTCCTTAAGAAAAATTAGATTTTGTATTCATGTTATTGTCATTTTATAAATAAACTATTATAATTTGGCATAAATAAAACAAACTTTAAGAGAAAACAATATTTTTTGCCAAATATGAAACAGTTTATAACTTTTGACAGAGGTTTAAAAGACTTCCTTTCAAAATAAAAGACTTCCTGTGTAGCATAAAATTATCTCGATGGAGCAAATCTAGTGGTAGGTAATGTCATGTCAGCAAGAATATTTATATATATATATATATATATATATATATATATATATATATATATAATGTTTGTGGTGCTTTTTAGCCAGAAATTCATAAATCTAACTTTCTTAAATTAAAACAGAGCTAATTAACTGTATTTTTTGAACCACGAGTCACAATTAAAACACTGGAATTCGTCAACATGTTTATTTCTCGATTATCAAACCACTATGGCTACTGTTTTTTGGAGGCTGGTGATAAATTATTTTACTTTTTTTTAACTTTACTTTACAGTGACTTCTTTAAGCCAAAAGCTCAGTATTTTTCTTTAACCTGAGAGCCACAATGGAGGGGTAGAGGAGCCTGACTCTGGAGCCGCAGGTTGCAGACCCCTCCTCAGGAGTTACAAATCATACAAGGTCTGCAGCAAATGTTCCTCATCTAGTTACACTAAGAGTCAAACGCCTGTTAAGCAGAAACACAGTTTGCAGGGGAAGCAGCAGTTCTTCAGTCTAGCCCCCCCACATCCACTTTCAGGGTTCAGTTAAGCTGCTTCCTGTTCTTGTGGTTTCTCATTCTCAGACAGTTCAGCTGAAAACAACGTACACAACATTGTATCAGAAAAGCACTCTTATGTTTGAGCAAGATAAATCTCATTAAATGTGAATATGGTTCTGTTACATTGACGGGTGGTGGTCTGGCTTCTGCACAGATTATTTGGGTTAGATTGCTGCTGGACCAGCCGAGTTTGACAGGCGGCTCCCCCCCTGATGGCTGGTGGTTCTGGAGGCTTCCGCTGAGTCGCAGACAGTATCCCTGTCTTTTGACCCTCGTGCGGTAAAGTGGAGATCCCTAATGAACCGACGAAAACGGAGGGATTCTTCTGACCTCTCCGGGTTTCCCCGCCCCCCCAGGAAATCTGTAAGTAAAATGGTTATATTAATATTAGTGCTGTGAACATTAACACACGTGATTAATCAAAAAGTTAAAATTTATTAACGCAAATTAATCGAAGAAACAGTCATTAAAACATTTTGCTGTGTATTATCCCGTTTACATGATGGTCACTTACAAAAAAAATAAATATTCAATCAGTTTTTAGTACTTTATTCTTGGTATTTTTGTTGTTCAGATCACTTTTCAACTAAAACCAGACCATTTGATACGTGGTCTGGTGGCATACTGTACAAATACATTTTACCTGGAAAAACATTGTGATTAATTGTGATTAATCCCAACACAGAAGTGCGATTAATCCAATTTTTTCCTGCAATTGATTGACAGAATTAATTAAGAATGATGTTCTAAATGTAGAGTTTCGTGTGTGATTTCATCTTGTGTTTATTCACAGATAACAAGTGGTCAGCAAATACTGAGACAAAAAAATTATATTGATATCGCGATTATTTTTTTTCTATGTTTGCGATTAATTTGTTAATTTCTTTTAATCGATTCCCAGCCCTAATAAAAATAAATGTTCTAAATGTACAAATTTGTGTACTCTTGTATATAAATGTACTCTTGTGAGATTTCATAGAATGATTATTTGTAGATAAATACTGTAACAAATTTTTTTTAATTAATCGCGATTAACTTTTTCCAGAGTTGCCATTAATTATTATTGTTTTTTTTTTGCTTTTGTTTTGTTTTATCAATTCTCGGCCCTATTATTTATTTGCTTTGTTTGTTACAGTATTTGCCAGTATTATCTGAAAGCAATCACACACAAACATTTATTTTTTATTCCTTCGGAACCTTGGGTCATATACTCAGTTTTTGTCTACTTTTGAATTTACTTCAGTATTTTCAATTTGAAAGATTATCTGATTGTTTATTTGGTATCATTTTAATCAGCACAACCTCTCCTATGTGACACTACCTATATTTTTTCATTTTTTCATGTTGTATTCACACACTAGACATAAAATTACGCAAAAACAGAAAATTCTCTGGAAAAATTTGATTTTTCTCCTAAGAGCTCTAATAAATGATAATAAACTAACAAATAAATCCCATATTATCTCTTTATTTTATTGAAATCTAGATCACCAAATGTAGAAAAAAGTTAATAGAGTTTTAAAATAAGTTTTATTACACTGATCTCACAGCTCTATGGCAGGATGCCTGACCGCGATTAATAAAGATTAACTAATTAATTATGTTTTATTAATCGCGCGAGTTAACGCGTCAACATTCAGAACACATGTGTAATTGTCTTTTTATTTCTTCCCCTCAGATCCAAGCCGGTTTTCCTTGTATTGTTATCCTTTGTATTATCCTAATATAAAGGTATTTTAATATAAACCTTATATAAATTTTATATAAACTTTATATTAAATTGCTACATCATCACAATGGAATGTGTAGGTCAAAGGTTACCTGTCAAAATGAGTTTGATGGAAGTTACTTCTTTGGCTCTTTCTATATATAAAAATATGGACATATATTGACATTATTGATGTTCCGTCAAAATTAAATTTTATATTGTCTTCAGTTTCTTCTGACTGATCTCAAATGCTCTCATTCTTATTGAAGTATTTGAAGCCTTGGTCAGTTTTTCCAGCACAGAGCTGTGGCTTGTACCACCTCAAAACGTTGGTTTCTGTAACCAGGTTTCAAGTTTATTAGAACTTGAGTTACTCAAAAAGCCTGATTATTTACTTTGGCACGAGTTCAACAAAGGTCAAAAGTTAAGAGAATGGTATTTATGACGTCATTCAGTTTAATCTTGGTGTCATCCCGGGATCTACTGAAGAACCCGCATGATAAGGGCCTCAAACAGTCTTCCTTTGTTTTTATCAGTTCACCCCAGAGGCTCCTCCAGCTGCTCCACATGAGCTCTCACAGCTTCAGTAAAGGGAAAAGACAAAAAGGGGCCAACCACCAGAAGGTTCTAAACCAGAGAACAACTGTTTATCTCAAAAGAACCTCTTGGCTTCATTGTAGGGGTGTCAAACTCAATCGCACAAGGGGCCAAAAAACACTCCTTACGTAGTGGGCCAAACAGGATAAACATTTATTGAACATTAAAACAAAATTTTAAAACTTGAAAACCGTAACTTTTAAACATAATTATGAACCAGATATATAGCATTGCCTGCGATAATGCTAGTGTTGTCAGGATTCTGTGATGTGGTTTTTGTCATGTTCTGTTTTCCTTGTCAGTCTCACCATGTTCAGGTCAAATCACCCACAGCTGTCTTCGTTTAGTTAATTGTCCTCAGCCTATTTAAGTAAGTGTCTGGTCTTCCTTTCTGCATTGTCATGTCATCTGTTCTGTTATGTCACGTCACTGGTTTGTTTTCTCCTGGTTTTGTCATGTTTTGAGTTTTTTAAGTAAATCTTTGAGTTTCTGCCACAAGTCTTGTCTTCTGTGTTTGGATCCTTAACCACCATTCATGACAAGTGTGAATGCTGTAAACTGAATTTGGCTGCTGAAGATGGTTGTGCTGAAAGCGCTGAAGCTGAGAGCCAGCTAAAACATCAGCTAAATGCCAAATTAGCCTAAAAAACTAAAGAGAAAATGTAGATTAGCCAAAAGAGCTAGCACGTAGCTGAAAAAAAAGCTATACTTCAAAGTAGCCTAAAAAACAAACAAAATAGCCTAAATTAGCCAAACGGCTTGCATTTTCATATTAGCCTAACTCAAACAGTCAATTTTTTTTTCAGGAAAGCCTGAAACGCTGAAGGTACTTGCTAATGATGCTGAAGCTGATAGACAGCTAAAATATTACCTAAATGACAAATTGGCCTAAAAAATACGTAAGTTAGCCAAAAAAGCTAGCATGTAGTTGAGAAAACAGCTAAATTTAGAAAGTACCACGAAAAAAAAACAAATAGTAAAAAAGCCAGAATCACCCAAACCAGCTTGCGTGTAGCTGAAATATTAGCTAAACTCCAAAACAGCCTAAAAAATGTTAGTAAATGCCAAAATAGTCCAAAAAGGTATCAGAATGACAAATTTTAAAACTGTAACTTTTTAACATAAATAATAAAAACTCAGGAATTCCAGAAAAAAAATCAACTTCAACCTTGCATAACTTTTAATATTTTATACTCAAAAACATTTAGTCAAATTCAAACAAATTAGAAATAAGCTCATAACATTTGGCCATTATTACCCATAAAATAAAATTATTTGGATATAAATACCTGGAGGGCCGGATATGTGTCACCCAAAACACCTGTGCCAATCAGTGAAAGCTGATTGGCTGTGGTGACGGAAGGTCAACAACAGGTGGTTTTGATGTACAGCACCTGGTTGGACTGCAGTCATGTTACGGTTCCGGACCAATAAACAGAACTGCGTCATTTGTTCAAAAGGATGAATCTGCTGAGAAGTTTGAAGTCTGGACAGCTCTGACATTGCTCGCTATTTTTTCTAGAGGCCTCTGATCACATGCAGGATGGCGCCAGAAAAAATCTCTATCTAGTCGGAAGCAGAAATTTCGCAACTTTAGGAAACCCTTTCAAAAAAGGATATTTTAAAAACTTTTCAAAACTTTCTGCTTTTAAGCTTATAAATGTGATTAAACTGTAAAAACTAAAAAGCAGCTTTTTCTCTGTGAATCAGCAGATCATGTAAGCAGTTATATGTCAAAAGGGTAAAAAGGTCAAAAGCTTAAAACGGGGGTTTTGGTCCAGGACTTTCGCCGAAGGATTTTGGGCGCAAACTATGTTTTTTTGTGTTGTTGGGAAAAAAGTTGCTCCATTTCGGCCTGTGGTTCCTAATGGAACATGCAAAGCTATAACCCAAAAGTGGACTCCAGAATGAATGATGTTTTTGACTATTTAGTCCAAGGAATGAGCTAATGTTCCAGACTTTGAGTTGGAAGAGGCACTAGGTCGCCGTGACATTTCTCAGTTCCAGTGTCCAGAAAAGTGTCTAAGATAAATGGTTTAACAAGGGTTTCCAGGAAAGATAAGACAGAAACAGATGTGGTGTTGGATCGCCTGGTGTTGACGAAGGTTCCTCTGGTACGACTGCCAAAGAACGAGGCGGTGTGTGCGCTGTGCTTCACGTACGCTCGGGTTTAAAGACTGGAGAAAACAGAGAATCGAGGGCTTGTTCAACAAAATCTGAATGGTTACGCTGGAAGATTTTTCTGACTTTATTCATGAATAAACAGACCCTTCTGAGTCTGATTTTTCATTTTACTTCGACTCATTTTTCTTCAACATATTGGCGTCCCTGGGTGGGCCGTGTAGGTGTCCGTGGTGGATCTCCAAATCGCAAACACTGCAGCACTAAAGATATAAGGTAGGATAATTTTCTCTTAAATTAGTGATTTGGGGAGACAGCACGGAGGTCTGGCAGCCCCGAACTTGGACTAATAGTAAGTGAATAATGAATTTTGCTCTCTCTGAGTGAAGGGAGTGTTGATACAGGCAGGTTGTGTGGAGGCGCGGTTAGATTGTAACCAGATGTGCAAAGAGGTTGGTGCTGACAACTGTGAGTGAGTGTGTGACTAAGCTTAGAGCGGCCACGATAATAATAAATCAGATACAAGAAGGTGAAGTGAGCGTTAAAGCCACTGATTCTTGCTGGAGCTCCATAAAAGTTAAAATAATAAAACTATAAATTTGTTCTTAAGAACCAAGTAAGTAGAGGCACAGATGAGGATTGTGCAGATAGAAATTATTCTTGGGTGCACCCGTAGGTTTACATGTGTTATTTCCATTGTTGCCGCTTTCTTTTACATTATAAAGTGATGTTATAATCCTGTGCAAATGCTGTGCAAATCTGTGTGCATAATTTGATAAATTGTGTAGTATAGGTGCTGTGGGTGTTCCATCTGAATCTCCATTGTAGTTGTGCTCTGCTGCAGGTCTAACCATATTAATGTAGAGCGTTTGACTGAATCAAATATCGATTACGTATGGTCGCCTCCTGTCACGCCCCTTGTATGTGTATGGCTGATGCGATTGTAGGCGTAGACGAAAAAAGTTTTATCTGGTGATAGGGGTGTGGCAATAGTTGATGTGCAGCATTTTGGGTTGTGCTTGAAAGGTTGCCAAGAGCCCCACCGGAGCACTCTCCAACTGTGCGAGCAGGCAGAAAAGGAGAAGGACTAAAGGCTTTCACACTGCAGCTGCAAGTCCGCTTGGGAGTCCCTATTAAGTTGAAGGAGTAGTTATATAAGTTAATTGCTAAAAAATAATTAAAATAATCAAATTTTGTGTTTGGTGTCTTCCAGTCACTTTAGCTTAACAGCATTTAAACCCTTATACTCAAATTAAATTGCCAACTCTGATAAATCATATAGAGACCATAAAAGAACTGCTCATTCCAATTCAGGAGTTCAGTTTTAACTCAGGTGAATTATTCTGAATTAAGGGTGACATCCCTACAATAAAAGTAGCATAAATTAGATTAACCTGAACTGATGAACCATTCAGGCGAATAAAAAGAACTCTAAATGCGAACAGAATAACAAATACATTTAACAGTCAACTTAAACAATCAAGATAAGGAAAATGGCATTACAAATGAAGGCAACCATGACCCCAATCACTATTTTGGGTGTTAAGTACCCCCAGTGGGTCAATGAAATCCCAAAAAAAAATCAAACAAATGGCACAAGCGAACTCAAAAGCTTGACTCACCATGGCCTCAAGATGGTACATTTGATGTTGACGTTTGCAACAATAATGGAAACTCGAATTAAAGATTACAAACCAAAGGATCACAGTAAAAAACTGAACCAAAAGAGACAGACCGAATTACAAATACTCCATTTGTTTAAAACCGAAGGTCAGAACTATAGAGACAAAATCAGAGGAAACTACCTGAGCTGAAAAATCTCAAAATAACGAGCAACAATGAGAAAGACCAAGACTTCAATACGTCTGCAGGAATATACCCATCTCTAGATGGAACATTAAGCATCAGTGGGAATTTTGAATATGACAAAGCAAACACCCAGAAGGGAACAAGCTTTAACCTAAATGTGGAAGCTTCTCCTCAAAAAGCAGTAGGAGGGTCCGTGGACGCCTGTTCACCAAGGACAGGAGCTGAAAATGCCCATTCTCTACCAGTAGAGCGAGGTCCATGCGACATGTGGAGGAAATAAACCGGGAACAACTACATCCTCAGCATTGCAGCACAGGGCGTAAGGCAGAAAAGGCCAGGCAAAGTCAAATACTGAATTGTTATGCTGAACGAACTGCACAGAGAGAGGGAGCACAGAGTGAGTCGTACTGGATAGACATGGCCGACCAATCTAGACTGAACCAACCCAGAAAAAAGGAAAAAAAACATTATAGAAGAATACGAAGAACAAATGGACAAGCTGTACAACATATATTGTGGTAAGGAGCTTCAAAATTTATCAGTAAATGCAGAAGCTCACTCTAAAGCATAAGGAAAGGAAGAGAAGAGCCATATGATCTCAGATACAGACCTAACATACACCCACCTGATAGGTATACTGATCCAGGTCAATTTCCGATCTTAATAAAAGGCACACAGGCACACTACATACCATGGCAGACTGCGGATTTGACTGGGCTGGTTGTCCGGCTCCCTGACTTGCATGATGGTGCAGCTAAATGGATTCGATTTGCCAGAATAGGCAAATACTAGATTGGATGCTGGCAGAAAAGGGTGGAGTTTGTCACATGTTTGTAAAGTATTGTTGTTCCTACATCCCCCATAATACACCTGTAGAAGGAACGTTCACGACAGTGATGGAGAAACTCAGTGGACTGCAGACTAAACTAGCTGAAAATGCATGTCAGAATAAAGTATGGAGTTGGCTGGGTTCTTGTGGAAGGAGGTGCTGGTAAAGGCAGCTGTGGGGGCAGTCATGGTCCTTATTAGCCTGGTCCTGCTGGTCTGCTGCTGTGTACCGATCACAAAGAGCCTATGCCTCAAGCTCCAGGACACGAGGGTCCAAAAGATGACGGTGAACAGGATGGCTGAGTTCCAGACGGTCCAGATGCACATCGAGAGCCTGTGTCCTGAGTATACCAATGGAGGAAATCACTGGAGTGACGTGAGTGTGTGACCCCAACGTGGGAGTTGTAACAGAAGCTGAAAGACCTCTGGAGCTGTTGGAAGTATATTTCAAGAATTTCCTGTGGCTGGAACAGCGGAGTGCGGTGGAATTATTTTTTATTTTTCTTCTTTGGAGAACAGCTGGTTTCCGCAGCTGTAGGAGCGCACGTGTCATTGCCCTATAAGCAAGGAGGGTAAGGAAAGAGGAAAAGGTCCGGAACTGCAGAGCTGTCAAAGGAGCTGCCATGTGACTTGGTCATTCTTTGTGGCACTGATGTGGTTGCAGGTTCAGAAGAATGCGGGACTGCGAATATTGTTTGGAAGACTTTCGGGACCAAAACAAAGTTTGTGAAAAAAAAAAAAAAAAAAATACATATAATGGAGTGTGATATTATATGTGTTTTGATGAATTGTCCTTATAACTGTTTTACAGGACTGTGTATTACTTTGTCTGAAACAAGGTGATGCATTTGGGGTCATATGTACCCTGCAGGGTTGCTACTGGACAGAGTAGCAATATAGTTTTTCCCGTTACCGATCAACAATTTGAGTAGGTCTGTTTGCCGGCGGGTTTTTCGATATTGCACATATGATTCACAAAGGTATGCCTGAGTTTGATCACTGCAAACTGACGGAAACTTGCTTCTGTGAGATGTTTAATCGGTGTGACCAACATACAGAGTAAGAAGTGCCAACTAATGTGTTCAGTAATGCAGAGTGGAGCTAATGCTATATTCATAATTGCATCATATACTAGACTTATAGTTACTGCAGTATTATCTTCATATCTTGAAGTACCTAGAGGGTTATGAATATACATTATTTTACTCAGTATATTTTATTATATGTTGCATCCAATTTTACTGTGCATTTACCACCATATGTTACACTTTGGGATTCCGTATAAATGCACAGGAATTCAAGTTTACTGTGTATTCCAGCACATCAGTGTATACATGTATTCTTTCTATATATCGCATTAGACAACTGCTTGGGAGCAGAGCTTACAGATATCTTCATCATGTATTGTACAAGGTTTACACTCTTTTGTACCTATAGTCATTTTGTATTATTCACAGACTTACAGTTTACTCATTCCGGTATGAGTACAGAAGGTTTCTATGTGGTGTTCTTGGCAATCTGTTGGAAATATTAATTAACAAAATTATGTTTATGTGTGGGTCTTGAAGCCAGCGTGGCCTCACCTTGCTCAAAATGTTCCACTCAGATCTCATGGAGGGTTTTTAGAATGTCTTATCTGATGTCTGGTGATACAACTTGTTGTTACTCCTTCCCCTGGGGCTGTCTTCCAGTCTTCGGAAAACTTTCAGAGATGTCACTCCTTCCCCTGGGGCTGTCTTTCAGGCTTTGGAAAAGTTTCAGTTATGACCTCTGACACAGGACCCCTGGAGGATAAGACCATGCCTGTATTTCGAGTTCCTGTACTGTCTATAAAAAGTGCTTGTCTCCATGTGTGGGGCGGAGCTCCTACGAGGTAACTCTGAGAAGTTGTCTGGTCGGATCTCTCTCTTTTTGCAAAAAGATAATAAAAGTAACTGTGTTCAATAAGGCCTGGTTCTTGGATTTTTTAAGAACATTTATAGAAATCTTTTTAGGGAAAAAGTCATTCCCAACACAATCCTACAGGAGGGGGTTCTTGTCCTAAAACAGTAACATTTTTGCCGTGCAGTTCTGATGCCAACTTGTGACGGTAGAGTTCTCGTTGGTTGAAGGTCACTTTGCGACCTTGAGGGAGGGACTATGTTGGGAAAAGAGTTGCTCCATTTCGGCCTGGCATTTTTCCTCAACAGTGTCCGGCTCTGGCAGGAAGAGGGACTTTCGGCATATTTTTTCTCTGTGGCCAGATCCTCTTGATTTTTGTTGCACCGCTAACGTTAGCTTGGGGGTGCTAGCTAGCGGAGAGTGTGGAAACAGATGGGAAAGGAGGCGGGGTTACTCTGCACCAACAGTCCCGCCCACAACTAAGAGGTGATTTTTTTAATGAACTCCTGCCGCTCTGCAGAAACTATGTCCTTGAAAACGACACAGGTTTTTGGATTTTGGCTAAAGACCGCTGGAAAGAATTTGGGAGACAGATCAGAAGATGATCGGAGTGGGACTTTAAAGACTTCATCCTCGGCTTGAAGGAGGATCTGAGTCACTTCTGGAATTGTCCTTGTGCATGTAACATGTCACAGTGACAATAAAGCCTTTGCTAAATTCTAAGGTGTTGAGGACCTAGGTCGAAATGGATGCTTTTATTTGGGTTTTGGAGACTCTTAGATAGACATAAGGTTGCACTGAAGGTCGTACTTTCTGTTGTTATCTTTTTGACCAAGAAGTTTTCCACGTTCTTCACCTAAACATCCTTTCTTTCTCAGTTTGATCTTTAAAGTTTGTGGCCTTCGGCCGTAGCACTGACTCTGATCCTCTGGAGAAAGTCCTGCTGGGTTGATAAAACCTCATGTGCAAGTTTTGTTTAGTTTCTTACTGAGATTAAATTCAGTTTCCTGTGAGTCAATAATCAGATTGAAGTGGTTTATTAACCTGAACAATGCTGAGATCAAAGCTCTGAAAGCGTTTGCAGCAGCAGAAGCTCTGCCTGCATAGACACCAGCTTATACCAGGGCCTCTTATCAGTCGATGCACAAAGAACAAAGATCTCATGGCCTTGTTAGTGCAAGGCCATGAGATCATTGTCTGTAACGGTCCCACAATCTTTCTAGCAGCTGTGGCAATATAACCCTCCCTTCCATCATTCCCACCGCTGGAAAACATTATGAACTGATTATCTTTAAATGATTTTTTTTGGGTTAAAAGATGCATTCCAAGAAGAAAATCTCTGTCTATTTAAATACTCCACTCTCACCAATGTACTCTTTGAAGCACAAAACTAGTTCTTGGTGGTTTGTGTGGACAACAGTGTGGTTTAACACTTGTTTTTAATGTCATGAACCGACTTGATTGAAGATTCTGAACAGGTGGTTACAAATGAAAGAGCGGCAGCACC
Organism: Oryzias melastigma; assembly: GCF_002922805.2. Classification (NCBI taxonomy): domain Eukaryota; kingdom Metazoa; phylum Chordata; class Actinopteri; order Beloniformes; family Adrianichthyidae; genus Oryzias; species Oryzias melastigma. The sequence continues at coordinate 34,452,036 of NC_050517.1, read as the reverse complement.
TGGAGGGGCTTTGATTGAAGAAAAGTCCCTCAAAGCAATTTAAGTTCCTCCACAGCTGCAGTTGTTAGATCTTCCAGCAGGGGGCGTGGCGAGCTCGCCTGCATCTGGTCCGCTGCAGCTAAGGGGGCGGGGCCTCGTGAGGGGACTCTCCGCGTGGGCTGAACTCCAGATTCAGAAGAGCAGTTTTCCTGACGAAAGGAGTAACGGTACATCTCCCACAGGATCGGAGGAGACTGGGAGCCCATGCGGGCCGAACTGAGCCTGGATGGAGTAGAACCGGCGGGATTTGAATCGCGGGAATTGGAGTTCATCAGCAGCAGCGCGTGAGTTTGTCGACCGTTTCCGCTGCAAAACTCTGTTACAAAGTTGGCGTTCGAACTTTTTATCTGGATTAAAGTTCAGGGTGAGTGATTGAGTCCGATTACAAATCAGAAACGTGGTTTGAAGGCGTCTGCGGAAACAAAGATAATCGGTTTTTAATCAAACGTCGATAAATCTCCGTAAATCACGGAGTTCCTTTCACCGAGTATTATCATATCCGACTGAATTCTTTAGAACTACGAGGCTGACATCACCAGAGTTTCTCCTGCAAAACACAGGCGTGCATTAGTGAAAGGGATTGCACATTTCAGAGTAAAAGCTTGCTGGGTTTTTCCAAAATAAGAGTCCAGTTCACTTGAGAGAAAAAATTCCTGAGAGTGTTTGTCATAAAATTATATCTTATTCGGGGGGTTGTGGAAAAAAACTGAAGTATTTAACCCAAACGGTCCAGAAGAACCGGACTCGAACTTCAACTCGGTTCGTCTGTCTGCGCTCTCCGGTCCACACTCGAGCTGAACTCGGTTCCTTCAAATTCGCTTTGATGAGGAAAAGAAGAAAAAAAAACATATTTTGTTCTGCAAGTTTTTACACGCACGCGGGCGTGGGAGAGCATGACATAAACAAAGACGAGCCAGCTAACGTGAACGCGCGCGCGAGATAGATGGTATGTGTCCTCATTCTAAAGGAATTCGAAAGTTCCGGAAGTCTCAATGCAGACAAGCGCAGATCCTCCATCCCGCATGTTCTCCAGGATTCCCCGCACGTGCTCTGCGGATCACCTGGATCAGGTGTGTTCAGCCAAACAAGCTGAGATTTATTAGTGAATCGGTTATTATCAAAACAATGTGTTTTGGTTTCACAAAAACAACGAAGAAGTGATGGGTTTATATCGATAATAATTTCCAGGTTTGGTTTACAAGAGCCTAGATCAATTTGATTCATTTTTTAATCCTTTCAATTCAAATTTGAGTTTAAACAGTTTACACATTTATAAACATTTGTTTAGAAATAATTTAATAATCTACTATATGTTTTGAATAGGGCTGCCAC
>NC_050517.1:34449197-34450554 GCF_002922805.2 Oryzias melastigma | reverse complement strand
AATAAAAAAAAAAGACGAAGATGATAGTTTTGTTAAACTTTTAATAAATTGTGCAGGCTCTGTCCTTCATTAGTTTCTGGCATTTAAACAAGATTAAACTAGAAAAGTTGCATTACTTGTGATAATGCTTGTGTGAATTCTTTAGCTGAAAGTAATCGCTGAAGATGCTGAAGCTTTTTGCTGAAATGGTGATCCATTTGACTTTAATAATTACTTAAATATGAGCTAAACTGCAAATTAGCCTAAAAAACCTTAATATATGTCAAATAAGCAAGAAAAGCTAGCACATTGATTAAATACTAGCTAAACTCCAAAAAAGCCGAGAATTCTCTAGTAAATTAAATTAGTCAAAAGTGTTAGCCTGCAGCTAAAATAAAAGCTAAACTCTAAATTAGCCTATAAGAGCCTCGGTAGATAACAAATTAGACAAAAATGTTAGCATGTAGCTAAAATATTAGCTAAACTCCATTTTTTTTTAAATTACTATAAAAGATGAAAACATAGCCCATGAATATATTTTAAGACTTGTTGCTATTCTACTTAAAATTTTGAAATTTGAAGACTTTTTAATAGCATAGAGTTCATATGGATTCTCAAAAAGAGAAGCTCCAACAAAAATGTTCAAATCATAAATCATAAAAAAAAGAAAAAAATAGAAAAATTGTTCCCTTTTGTATGCCCCCACTGGTGGTTTATAATGGAACTGCAGCATTTGGTTTGCACCAAAAACAAGTCGATTGGAACGATCTTCGTGCCAACAGGCTTGTTTTTCTTTACCAAGCCCTTGCGTTTTGCTTTAAAAAGGGTTTTGCTTGTGGCCTGCATCAATACAGCATCGTACCAAATGTATTTAAATGTTGAATGGAGGAATTTGGTGGAGCATCTATCTTAAAGGCCCTCCAGGTGGGGGCTTTTTCTATAGTGGTTTCATCAAGCTACAGAAAGGAGGGTCAGCATATAGGATGCAGTCTGACCAGAAGAAGGAAATGGTTAACTGGTATCCTTTTGGGAGTCACCATAGACTGTAAAAATTAATGGACAAAGCAAGCAAAGAGGTCCCCCATTGGAAATGCATTACTTCCTCTCCTCGCGAAAGTAGGCCGCCGCTTTCACCGTCAATTCCTGAAATGGATACCGCCATTTGCAAACAATCTTCAGCGATTGGTCTGAGTCATAGCTGAGTCATCGAATCTACAGGAAGTACTGTCGCCAATCAGGAGTGAGATTATTGCAACCGTCTGTCTCTTTCCACGCCTTTACCATGAGGCCGACCGCGGATGTAAACACAATCCGTGAACGAAAGATACATGGATTAAACACCTTCAATAACGGCGGCTCGGGAGAATGGCTTTTTAGG
>NC_050517.1:34391957-34448645 GCF_002922805.2 Oryzias melastigma | reverse complement strand
TTTTTGCAACCCAGTGGTACTTCCTATATGGAACACGGAAGTAGGGGGGCTTGCTTCGTCCAGTTATTTTATATACAGTCTATGGGAGTCACACAAAACCCTTTTATCTAAGAAAGCCAGTTCCTAGTCTCTGGCTGATCAACTGACATCTGTGATAACGGATAATAACAAGGTCAGTCTGCACTCTTAAGTACACAGTAGTATTAAAAAGGTAAACATGGTTATAGTACGTTTCCCTTCTGTCTTGCTGCAGAAGGTCACTTCTGAAACGCCAGCTGGATTAAATAAGACCTAAACTGCGATCATTTGGAAAATATACACACATGACATCGACAGTGCAACAAACTTTTTTGATGGTGGCCAACTTGTGTCCAGTCCAGAAAATTCTGGACGGTGTGTCCTGGACCATAAAAAAGTACTGTTGTGGTCATGTCTGTATATTTTCCAATGGTCTCAGTTGGAGAAGCAGTTTTCCAGACAGCAAATGGCGCCACCTAGTGTTTAGCACACATTGTAACTCAGCAGAGCATAAAGGTAGACAGCTTTTTCAAAACGGCCAGAACTCGAGCTCCTGTTGGGGTTTTAACTCTGTTTGGATGTGCGGTGAGAAGGCTCCAGCATGACTGCAGAACGCATGATTGCCATAAAGAAAAACTGGAGCTAAAGTACAAATGGTTTCTGGCCTTCAACAATAGATAGAAAAGCAAAGATAAGAGGTGGGAATCCTCGAGGCACCACTCGATTTGACTACGATTCAGGAGACAACGATTTGAGTATGAGATGATTATCAGTGCGGCTTCCAGTCATTATATAAGTTTGGAGGACATGAGATTTTAGCTGCTAGTCTTGTGTAAATAAATGAGCAGTTATTGTGAAGTTTGATTCTTTGGTGATTGAAGTCCTCATCCTCCACCACAGGAAACAGTCTCAAGTCATTGGCTATAAAAGCTCTGACTGACTTTGTTGTTTGCTTGGTCTTTTCCAATTGGGTATCCAATATATTTTTTTGACCGTTGGAAGTGTTTGCAGCAGAACTTGTTGAAGCCTCACTCCCGCCGATGGTACAAGAACGGTTTCTACCCTCTTCCTCCTCCAGATGGAACCGTACCATATGATTTTGCCTTTTTTTGTCTTCCCTGCATATTTAAATTAGTTTGACAGAGCGTAAACACCGCATGACTTTAATCCAAAACCAATTTACCGTCAAAATTAGGGCAGTGTCATTTAGTCGAATATTCAACTATTAAAATAGTCAACGACTTATTTATTGGTCAATTAGTCATTACTTTATATTATATGGAGTCAGTGTGTGGCAAAGTTGAAAGTTATAATAGTATTATGCTAGCTTTTTGGACTATTTAGGCATTTATTGAGGTTTTTTAGGCCATTTTGGAGTTTAGCTGATACTGCAGCTGCATGCTAGCTGTTTTGGCCAATTAAGGCTTCTTTTGTTTTATTTTTTTTTTGGCTGTTTTGGAATTTAGTTATTATTTCAGCTACTGTTGTGGCTAACTCAATATTTTTGTTTTTTAGGCTGTATTGGAATTTAGATAAGATTTTAGCTGCATATTAGCTAATTTTGGCTAATTTAGGCTTTCTTTGCTTTTTGGGGGGAGTTTAGCTAATGTTTCAGCTACATGCTAGCTGTTTTGGCCAACTTTCTATTGTTATTGGCTTTTTTCTGTTTTAAAATGTGAGATTTATTAAAATTTTAGCTGGCTAATCATTTTCAGTGTTTCCATCTATCAATTTCAGCAATCAACACTGGCAGGAGTGTAAAAGAAGCCTTTGATAAGCACTTTATTGGGAAGCAAAATGTCATTTATGAGAGGGCACGTTTTAACAAAAGAAGCCAAGAACCAGGGGAGTCCTTCATAGCCTCTACAGTACCAAAGTCTGTCAGAAAAGCTGCAGATCGATAGTGGATTAACACTGGAAAACAAATAAGACAGCATGAAGAAATAAAGAAACAACAGCCTGTTGTGAGAGAAACGCATATCAAGGACGGGAAGGAAGCAAATGTGGAAGCATTAAAGTTTAAGAAGAGAACTTTAAAAAATATCGGGCACGAAAAACGTTCTACACAAAGAGACAGAGTGAAAATCGAAGAGGATACAAGAACTGCGGACGCTGTGGCAAGTCACCTGTACACTCCGAAAACACCTGTATAGCGCATGACGCAAAGTGCAGGAAAAGTCAGAAAAAGGGACATTTTGCAGCAGTGTGCAGATCGAGCAGAATCTGAGCAGCCGTTGAAGATGATGACAACACACTGTTGGAGCAGTTTCGGCTGGAACACATCCCAGTAAATGGAAAAAAATTGTTGAAGTGAATGCCAAAAATGCAATTTCCAAACTGGATACAGGAGCAGATGTGACTGAGATACCAGCAGCCACCTACTTAGATCTACATGGCCAGCTCACCAAAGCAGAAAATGCCCTGTGTGGTCCTGACGGAGAAGCCCTGAAAGTAAACGGTCATTTCGACGAGTGCCACTCGTCGAAATGAATAGAGAATAGAGAAAATGGGAGTGACCGAAGCCATTGCTGGGATGGTGGTTGCCCCTAAACCCAATGAAAAGATCAGGATCTGTTCAGACATGACTTGCCTAAAAAAATATCTTTGCAGAGAGCGCCACATGCTGCCGGCTGTGGATGAAATGTTGGCCAAGTTCGCAGGACAAACAGTCTTCACAAAACTGGATGCTACAACGGGGTTTTGGCAAGTACCTCTACACCCTGAGTCAGTCCCTTTAACCACATTCATCACCCCGTTTGGACGGTACTGTTACAAGAGATTGACGTTCGGAATATCATCCTCACCTGAACACTTTCAAAAGAGGCTGACCCAAATGCTGTCAGGTCTGGACGGAACTGTGTTTCACGCAGATGACATACTAGTGTTCAGGTGCACTCGGAAACAGCATGATCAAACACTGCACCGAGTGAGTGTTGGAGCATCTTCAGCAGGAAAGGTTGACTCTCAACCATGATAGGCGCCAGTTTGCCGTGGAAAACGTCATGTTTCTTGTTTACATTGTGTCAGCACAGGGGATTGAAGCAGACCCAGTGAAAATCCGAGTGATCAAGGAGATGCGTACTGATGTGAAAAGATTTCTGGGAATGGTAAACTATGTTGGACAGTTCTCCCCACGTATTAGTGAACTCACACAGCCGTTGGAGCTCCTCTAGGCAGACACCAACTAGGAGTGGGGAACAGCACAACAGCGTGCATTTGATGAGCTTCGCCGGGAACTGAGCTCACCTGCAGTTCTCGCTCAGTATTGCCTAAACAGAGAGACCAAAAATTGCAGCAGATGCATCCTCTTTTGGATTAGGAGGAGTCTTGTCCCAAAAGCAACTAACGGGTGAATGGTGTCCTGTGGCCTTCATTCCACGCAGCATGACAAATGCAGAGCAGAGATAAGCGCAAATTGAAAAAGGAGGCATTCACTCTGACCTGGGCCTGTGAGCGGTTTCAGTCTTACCTGGTAAGGATGGACTTTTTGATCCAAACTGATCACAAGCTTCTAATTTTCTTACTTGGCAGCAGAGCTCTTGATGACGTACAAGCTCGTATTCTGAGATTTAGGATGCAACTACTCCGTTTCACATACAGAATCGAGCACGTTCCAGGAAAGAATTTAATCACTGCAGATACATTGTACAGGCCACCCATCCAAGCTTTGCCCACAATCCAGGATAAGCAGTTTGAAGAAGTTGTTTGTGTCTCTGTTAACCAGATTTTGTAACAGTTACCAGCATCTGAAAGCAAACTACCACAAATCAGAAAGATGCAGGAAATGGACATTAGATGCCAAAAACTGAAAAACTTAGTACAAACAGGGTAGCCTACCAGCAGGAAAGCACTTCCACCTGAGCAATCTTGTATAAAGTGTGTGGGGGGATGTCTTCCTATTTTTGTATTATTATTGTTGACCTGGTTTATTAAACACTTAAAGCAGGGGTATCAAACTCAATCACACAAGGGGCCAAAATCCATAACACCTTAGGTTGCGTTCCAAAGAGGATAAACATTTATTTAACACTGTTAAACTACATTCATAAAATGTTAAAAACATTACTTTTAAAACATAATTATGAATAATAAAAAGTAGGAATATTATTCCAGAATAAATCAATTTAAACCTTAAATAACTTTCAATATTTTACTCTCTTTAAAAAATACTTTTTTTTTTTTTCAAAATTATACAAGTTAAAAATAAGTGCAAAATAACATCAGGCCATTAATATCAATAAAATTAAATGATCTGGCCTCGATTTTGACACTTGACTTAAAGAATCAACAAATTCTTTGGAGAGAGACGTTCAAATTGCGTTTTAATTAAAACACCAGTTTTGCAGCATTTGACATAACAAGAATATGGCAAGCTATGCAAATAAGAAGTATCCAGATTGTTTAGTCAAAGCACAGATGCTTTAAGTGGTTCTTCTGTGGGTTTTGAGCATCATGTACAGCACGGCAGTCAAACCGCAGGGCCTCAAATCAATCGTCAACCAATCAGAAACTCAGCTTTGGCCTTTGACATGTTGATGATTTAATCAGCGAGTGGAAACCAACATGGAGGAGAATGTGATTGTTGGGGTTTTATCTCCTCCTGAACTTTATATTTTCCTTATTTGTATGGAGAGAATAATTAAAAGGTTGTCTCATTTTATTATTTGTTTCTCTCCTTGGATAAATGCGGAATAGGATGCTTTAGTAGAGCTCCTTAAAATAAATAAACCGGGGCTCTTAAATTCATCCGTGTCTTCCATGCATTGATTGTACATGAGATAAACAGATATGCACTGAATGTTTTCCTGTAGCGACGAGGCTAAAAACCTTTGACAGAGGCTCCTCCAACTAGTAATGGGACTATCAGGTTAATGATCACACTTTTGGAGAAGAGTCCAGCAGTAAATTTGACTTGTATCAAAGGAGAGGTGACTGTTGGGAATTTGACACGCAAATCGTTTTCAGACTGAAGGTGAATGAGCGTTGGGCTAAATGTGCTCTTCTCCTTCCTGGTTGTATTTCAGAGGAAACATGACCTTGAGTGAAGCTTAGTGTTATGGGGCAACATCTGTGAAGGAGAGGAAGTCCCGAGAATAGAGATGCACCGTCAATGTCTACTAGGGATTGCCAGATCAGGTTTTTGTTATGAGGGAAAGAACAATAGGGCTTTTTAGGGTGATCAGACCAATGGTCAGACCAACGATCAACCAATAGTGATCAGACCAACCGATTGGGTTTTCTCTGAAGTTTATGTCTCTCCGGCTTGCTCACCTGTAGACTGATTGCTGCTCGTGGGCATTAAAGTGATCCATTTTCATGAAGCGGATTAAAGCCAACTGCAGGGTTCAGTAGATGTTTCCTGTAACGCAAGCACTAGACTTGTTTCAGAAGACTTCATTTCCACGGTAACATGTCTTTAGTTTGAAACAGCTGATGGTGATCAGATATTTTTTTTCTGTGAACACTTGAGTCCATTAGAGAGGCTGCTCTTTGTATGACATCAGTACGTATGCTGAGTACTAGAAGATGAAACCCTTGGGTACGTATGCAAATCTGAGAGACATGTTTGTTCAAAGGGGGGAAATGGTGCTCTACAGTGCAGTTCTGCACCGTTTCCTGTTTGTTAAGGTGTGCGAGTGCATGCACACAGACATTCTTCAATCTGATTCTATCCAGAAACCTTTTGAGCTGACCGTCATCAAACAGTCAAAAAAGTACAGGGGTTTAGTTGGATTTTACAATGCAATTCAGTGAAATGCATCCAGTTAAAATTAGTTTTAGAAGCATTATTGACACATCCAATCCAAGAATACAAAACAAATGTATTATGTCTTTGTCAACAGCTTGTAAAGTAGAGACATTTATCCAAACCCCATCAGGCTGGATTTGTCCCGTTTTCCATTCCTATCTGCATCAAGGCAAATTCAGGAAGAGATGAATAGTGAATAAAAGAAATGTAAAGAACGTTCACTATTTTATCATTTCCATCGCGTGCAGTCTGAACTGTGGTTAGTGATCTGTATGGATTACGAATCAGCTGTGATCCCTCAAACACCCCCCAAACACACTACCCAGAATGCTGACAGAGTCCAACAGGCAGTCGATTGGTCAAAGGGGATGATGGGAAGTTTTTCTAGAGAACTATGTTGTTATTGATGTGCACCTCCTTTACCTCCATTGAACATCGTTGGGGAAAATTGTCACATCAAGAATGAGTCAGCTAATTGAGCTTGACTTACTTTGTAAAATCCTAAAGTCGTGGAGCTGGTTTGGGGGTTGCGATACAAACTGCAAAATTATATTTAGGAATGATGTTGTGGAGAAACGGCATTATTGTTTTGATGCAGAACTTGTCTGGGCTAGTTGCTAAAGAGAGAACTGCAGAGTACAGATACAAAGCTGTTTAGTATTGCACTGTTCTATCCCACCAGCCTTTGCAGAGAGAGCACCTCCACAGATAAGTCAGACGTCATTCACCAAAACTTGCTTCATGGGTCCATTGGGCCTTGTTTCCACTGAGCGGTCTGGATCAGGCCACACCCCTCTTGCCCAGTTCAAAATGGTCCTGGAATTTTAAGTGAGCGTTTCCATTGAGCGTTGGACCATCAAAGCACATGCGAGGTGTGGAACGATGACGTAGCTGTGATTGAAAACGGTGAGACCACAGCAGAAAAAAAGCTGCATCAGATGAATCAGAAACGGACGGAAAATGAAAAAGATAACCACAGACGATAATTAAAATATGGAGCAGGTGTTTATTATGGATGAAGCCGGACTCTATGCTGCAGAACAGTCAATTGTTCTGAATTAAAAAAGAAGAAAAAAACTCTTTATGTTGATCAATACTCCAATATTCTACAACAAATGTTTTGTAATGCTCCAAATGTCCCACCAAACAGTGCAGCTTTATAGTTAACCAAAGAGGAGAGACTTTTGAACACTACAAACCACTGAAAACTAGTTCTAGCTCACCAAGCAGAACCAGACATAAGACACAGTCCATTATAAGACTCACTGTCTATTCATGAGAAAATTATCCAATTCACCAAACAAGTTAGAGGAAGCATGTACATCATTCTTGTCTCTTCTATTGTCGTTTTGGGATAAACTGTAAAAAATATGTCAACATATGATCCAAGATCCCCCCCGCATCATTGACATCAATTTCCTGTTCACACAGATTTTGCGTCCACTACTTTTGTTTCAACATGGGGCAAAGTTGCTGATTGACATTTGTCCCAAATTGTCTTAACCTGAAGCTTCTGCCATGTGTGGGAGGAGCTTCCATCATAAGCTTTTTTCCACCTCATCACGGTGAACGCGGATTATAAGAGATCAGGTTTATTTAACTTGAAGAGCTCTACCAAAGCATCCATTGAGGAGCAGCAGCTGCCCCGCACTGTGGCAGGAGTACGCCGCCGTCCAGTCTGTAACCAGTGGGAGGGGCTTGTAAGAATGTGAAGTGGTAAATTCTGACATCCCCCGCTTTTTTTCCTTTTAAAAAAATTTTTTTTTCAAGATGCAGTATCTCATAATGCTCTTTGTTTATATGGAGATTCATGTTATTTAAAAAAAAAAAAAAGAATATCTGGAGTTCAAAGACATCATTAAAGTTCTGTTTTTTCAATAACTAGGCCTCAATGAGCAAATGCTTTGATGTTATATATTTGTGTGTATGTTGTGTATTGTGTATGTTTTGAAGTACTTCATATATGTTTTATTAAATATATGTTTTAAGATTTTCTCTTAGATTGTCACTTTAAAGGGTTGGCAGAATCTGAACCGTAAGCGTTGTGAGCCGTTGCCCCTGGAATTATTATTGTAGATGATCACTTTTTAATCCATACCCGGCAGCCAAAAGAAATCAAAAATTCACCTGGACCATGGTATAAAATAGAAGATATCATTAGATTTTTTTTTCTGTGTTACAGGAATATCGTCCGATCCACACTTGACGCTAAAGAAGACAAGCATGCAGTATTGTGCCCAGAACCAAAACTCGAACTGGACTTCCTCCCAGGTCTCACAGAGTGGTTCCCAGTTCGTGCAAGACGCCTCACAAACTCAGCAATCCCTGAACACAAATGGCATTCATCAGTACAATGTCCAACAACATCAAAGTTTAAACGTTTCGTACAGTCAACTGTACGAACTTCGCAGACAAAAGACAAATCAGAACATCGCTGGAGCCGCTTCTTCTGACCGTTCAGCTAATATAAAGAACTCTTCATTATTGGTTTCTTTGTTACGTGATGGAATTTTGCCAGACATAAATCAGGCTTTAGGCCGTCAGACCCAGGCCAGCATAACCAACAAAAACACCACACCCTTCCAGCAGGTTGTATCAGTTGAGCGGCAACAATGCAGTGTTTCGTCATACTCCCAGCGCAGTGGTCCTCAGCAGGGATACTATCAGAGTTCAAACGAAGGAATGGCGAGAGCGACGTCTGCATCCCCAGCAGCAGCCGCCTTAGCTCCGCATCAACAGTACTTGAATGCGAGTACATTCCCATCGAGTGCCTGCATGCAGAATTACAGCCCAAACAGCACACAGGGATACTCTACAAGCTACCTAGCAAATGTTGTGAGACCCAGCCATCAATCGGTTGCAAACCTTGCTGTGACCCAGTCATCAGTAAATACACAATCCATGTATATTTCCACAACAAATCAGCAAAATGGTCATTTAAGTGCAAGGCAAGTTAATTCGAAAAATGTCTACAATGGTCTCAATTATGATCCCCCTCAGTACAGCATCAGCCATTCGTCCAATTTGCCAAGAATGTCCAATCAGATTGTTCTATCTTCAGCTCCAGTTTTGAATAAAAGCTATAATGGGAATAGCACCCAACCTCCACCTTACTCCCCTAAACCGCCTCAAAGTTGTAGTCCTGGGACTGTGTTGTCTTTGCCCACACAAACACCCTTACCAAAAAATGCCAGCATTAGATCAGCGAGAGTTGAGAGTGGATGGGGTCAGTCAGTCCTAGTTTCAGTTCCCAACAATAATATGGTCCCAGAAAGACACCCAGTTATATCTTCAAGTGATGGATCTCTATCGCCTAAGCAGCCTGAAAGTGTGTCCTCACAAACAACTCCAAAAAATGAGTTAATAACAAAGATTAGACGCTGGCTTGAAGAAATGCCTGAAACCCTTAAACAAAAGCATTCCTCTCAGGTGATTCCTAGTCATGCTAACACAAGAGCAGTTGCTGTTGTCCAACCATTATCACAGGAGGGTGAGAACATCTCCACAAACAATACAAGCAGTGACTCTTTGATTAACCCAGAGAAAGGATGTATTTCACCCACTGTAGTTAGCAACAGTTGTGAGCACCAAAGACTTGACATTGGTTTGGACACAGAACATCCAATCGCAAAAGAGTCCAACAAAGCGATGCCAAATAAAAAAATTGTAATGGCAAGTTCAGGACTGGAGAAACAAAAATCAGTCCAAGAATCAGAAATAAGCAACAGAAAAAGTCCTCAGTGTTTATCCAAAGAACCTAGGAGTGGAAAAAGGGCAAACGCGACACCTTCACCAGCACCTAATGCTGATATTACTTCTCTCCCAACAACCACTTGGACCGCCGCAGCCTTAACGCTTTTAATTCAAGAGACAGAAAAGTCACAGGTGATCCCAGAAGATTTCCCGAGTGATTTACCACTCAAACTTAAACGTATGTTTTTGGCTGCTGTGCACTCAAAAGTAGGTAATGACCCCACATTTGGTTGGAGACTAAATTTTTGTCAAAAAATTAGACATTTCTGTGATCAGCACGTCTCTCCAGAAACTGTGGTGCTGTCACAAGTGGAGGAAAAGTTTAAAGAGAAGCTTGAACATTATCATGTCCTCAAGGATGAAATGTACTCAGAACAGCCTTACAAATCACTCTGGTTAAATGTCAATGAGAAGCTCGATGACATTGATAACGAATTTGGCTTTCCCTGGGCTTTGAGGCGGCATTTTTACGTGGATGAGAGTGACAGCCAAAAAGATGAGGAGAAAATTGGGGACGATCTTTGCAAACCGGCTATAAATGAAGTTCCAGAAGAAGTCCTGTCAGTGTCTGAAGTTGATAACACAGCTGTGAAAGACCAAACATCTTCTATCCAGCCCCCCTCGACTCCAACAGACTCCTCAAATGATTCAGGGGAAGAAGATTCCAGTGACCCAAATTACTCATTTCAAATTCAGATTTTGTCTCCCGAAAAAGCAAAGGCTTTGTATGAAAAGGTTCAAAAGGACAATTGCAGTACAGGTGGTCAGAAAGAGATTGTTGAAAGGGACCATATGAAGACTGACACTCCCAATCACACAGGTGCCACTTCACCAGAGCCAGATGTAAAAATCCTGCCAGTTAATCCAATTAATCAGATTTGCTGTCTTGGAAAATTTATGGAAATTAATTCAGGATTAAACACTCCATCTGTGAAATGTCTATGCAAGGAAAAAGAGGAAGAGGGTAAAAGTACAGGCAAGGCTGTCGCTTCTGACCCAAAGAATCTTGAAAACATTGTGGAAGATGATTGTGAAATCATAACATTAAGTGAGGAACTCCCCTCTAAGTTCTACCAAATTATTGATCTAACTGACGATGACAAACCAGACCCGGCTACCAATCAAGAGCCAAAGATGGAGCACTGCATGCCCATTGACAGTCTGTCAGATTTTGATATAACAAGCAGCGCAGAAGAGGACGAACCTTCTAACGAATGTGGCTCTCTTGAGGAGATTCCAAACTTTGTTATTAAATTATCTGAATCTGAGGAAGAATCTGCAACAGAGGAGACCACTTCCTCGCAAATTGTTCCCCCAAGCTCTTCTGAAGATTGTACCAAACAAGCCGAACCTTTAAAGCTCAGCAGTCCTGCAGCTGCAGTTCCCCTCCAGACACCGGAAGATGGGGACCAATGTGGACAAACTTCATCTTCCTCTGAAGATGAGACAAGGGCATGTGTAGAAATTGAGAATCATACGGACATTGGTCCCAAAACGAGCTCTGAGACGATAATCGGATCCAGTTTTAAAAATTTGAAACTGAAAATGAAACAAAGAAGCCTTCGCACACTTTCCCCATCCGTAAAGGAACCGCAAGCTTCAACCTCAGAAGAAAAATCTGTGAAATTTGTATTATTTGGCTCCGCCAACCAGGGTAGAAGGGCTTCACCTGCAAACAAAATTAGCAATCATTCCTCCCCAACAATGGTGTCCAGTGGAGCACACCAACCTCCACAAGTTCTGTCCCTATATGTTGAATCTTCCCAGAAAAACTCTAAAGAAACAGCCTACAGTGGGAAGCAATCAGTCAAGCAATTAATTTATGAAAAATGGAGTAAAAGCTTTCCAAGTTGTTATGGACGCAAAATGAAACGACAAAAGAGATTTTCTGCCTCCCTATCAAAGGGTCAAAGCAAGAACAAACGACTAACTTCCTCTGAAATTAGAGACTCTGACGAAAAAGGAAAAGTCTCTTGGGGTCAAAAAAGATCTCTCCCCAACGCTGTTGGGGTTAAAGGGGCTAAGAGGAGAAGATACCGCGTCTCTCTTGAACAGACTGCTCATCGTGAACAAAGGAATACAGGAAATGAAGTGGAAGATCCCACACCTCTCCAGAAGAACATCGTCTTGAAGTTCAGCACACTACCCAATACCTTCAGCTTCACAGATGGGCTCAGCGCTGGAAACGAAGGCAACAATCAAGTTTCAGGTGAACATCCACATGTATTCCACACATTGTTAGTTAGATTTTAAAGATTGTAGATTTTAGGAAGAAGGAAGGAAGCAACCAGACAGATACTGAAAATTTAAGTAAATAAAATGCACTTCAAAAAGGAAGTTTAAGATTTACTGTCACTAGAAGAGGTCTTGTTGCCACATAAGAAAAGTAACTAGTATTGTTTTTAATTTGTATTCAAGTCTCCATGTTTTTTACTCAAGCTACAGGGTCACAGGTAGCTTTTGAGTAATCTGATTTCCTAAAAGCCCCGGATGGTGGTGGTGTGGTTAGCACTCTTGTCTCATAATGAAAAGGTTCTGGTTTGAACCTTGATTGGGTCCTTTCTGTGTGAAGTTTCTATGTTCTCCCTGTGTAGGAGTGGGCTTTCTCTGAGCACTCCAGCTTCCTCCCACATCCCAAAATAAAAAAAACATGCTTGGTCAACACATTCTCACTCCCAACTTGTCACATATTGACGTTTGGTTAAGGACCCCTCTGCGTCACAAATTGACGTTTAGGTGAACCCAACTTATCATTTTTTGATGTGCTGGCTGCTCGTAAAACTGAGCATCCACAACCCTCGGGATGCTGTACTAGACGCGGTACAGCATGCGGACTGGCTCTCAGGACACAGCAGGTACTGGTACCCTAACCTGGCACCAGATGCTGTGCCAGACCCGACCTGGTACCAGATGCAGTACCCGATGTAAACCGGGCCCGGACCTGGTACCGAACGCGAACCAGTACTGGACTGGTTTCGGTTTGCGGCCTGGAGGTTGGGACGTGTGATTTAATGGGAAGATGGGGATGGGGACACCCAAAATCTAAATTTTTGGCACAGAGGGGTCCTTAACCAAACATCAATATGCGACGAATTGGAAGTGAGAATGTGTTGGGTTGGTTCTCTAGATGTGAATGAGTGTGTTGCTCTCAGAGTAGTGCCCTGTCAAGGGCAAGGGCAGAGAGGGTAATTCCCGGTGGGCCTCTTCGTTCAACATCAAGAAAAAATAATCACGGTTGAACAAAAATTTATGTTTTTTTCAGCAGTGTTAGCTCTGAATCGACTTGTCCCTTCACTGTGACAAAAAAAAAATAAGGTAGCAAAAACTAATTCACTTCTTAGGTGGTGACTTATGCTGTAGATTCTGGAATTATTATAGTGATCTTTTTTCAAATCTTAAAGTTCAATGAAGAATTTCATACATGTTTTCATACAGGGAATTATTTCTGTTAAACCACAAGTTTTAATTATAGATAACTGTTTGTTTATTTATTAATTTTTTCCCGAACTGCAATAAAACATTTACGTATATAGCATTCTAAATTCTTGCCTAATTTGACGAATACTGGGTCGGTCTTGACCATTAAACTCCGGGGCTGAGCAGTTGTCCCACTCCGCCCCTGGCTCAGGGTATACCCTGCCCTCACCCAACAGCAGCTGAGATAGGCTCCAGCAACCTTGTCACCCAGATAAGAGTTCAGAAGATGGCCAGACAGATGATTTCTCAAAGTTCACATAAACCAGAGGCAACATTTTTGGATGAAACTTAGATAATGAGAATGTAGTAACCAGGCTAATGTTGTTTCTTCAAGAATTAGATTTTGCTCAGAAACCATGTTACAAAGTGCATGTTAATGGTCATAGTGCAAGTGACAGCTAAAGAAGAGGGGATGGTCAGGGTCTATTCGAGGTCACAGGATCAAAAGGAAGTTTATTTGTGTTTTATTTACATATTTGTGTTAACTTAACACAATATAACATTAGCTTAAACTTGTGTTTTGTTATTTTTTTTTTTTATTTCACAGACCAAACAGAAACTGTGAATAACAACCAGAGCCCAGGAGATGTGGTCAAAACCATCAAATCCAACAAAGGTAATCAATGTTTTATTTCTTCTTTTCATTTTCTTTTAAACTCTTTCAAACATTTTCTTTACATCCTTTGTTAACAGTTACAGTGGTGCTTTTTTTGTCTTTTTAGACCTCTGGTGTCCATCTCCTGATCAGCATTCTGAGCCTCCAAAGATTCCCAAGAACTCCAACCTCTTTGAAGAGTATCAGAAGAAATATCGAGAGAAAACCAGACCTTGACCAACAAATAAATCCCGAAACCACCTTCATTTTGCAGAACTGTGTTTTCATTATTCGGATGTCATTTGTGAAATCTGAAGTCTGGACCATGTTTGTTCTGTGAATGTGGGGGGAGATTAAAGTTGTTTATGGGCTATACTTGACAAGTCTTACCTCTGTAAAAGTTTTCTTATTTGAATGTCTCACTCAAACTCTGTGCCAGTATTAACCGTAAATGTTATATATTTACATTATATCCCTTGCAGTATTTGTGTTATTTGTTTTTTGATACAAAGAATAACTATTTTTTTATGTCATTTTTTTTTTTTTACTCCTCAGTTGTGAAGTTGACAAAACGCATAATTACTTGAGTAATTTTACTTCATTAAAAACTGCATTAAAAACAGAGTTCTTCTTTATTGCATTGGTCTCTAAACAAATGGACTCCATGAGCAAAAAGATGTTTAGTGATGCCTTTGATTATGAGGACTTTTGGGTCCTTGTAAACAATAGATCTAATGTGAAACACTGCCAAGATAACTTGACAGAATCTCACAAATGTGGAGCATGGTCCCCATAGATATTCCGATCCAGTTTATTTCTAAAGGAACAGTTCTCATCTAAAATAATCTCAAAAGCAATAAAAAATATAATTAAAGTCTCTTAGGTTTGAGCTTTAATAATTAGAATTGTAAAGAATTCCATTCAGTCTGGGTTATTCTAATGAGGCCATCTATTATCTTAAAATGTAAATCCGCTTAAATGAGTGTTCAGCAGATTCAATCCATGTACTGAGCATACCGAAAGAGAGTGAAGAGGCACATTCTAAGAGACTTGTACCCTGGTCATGGTAGTTGGAAGAAGTTCAATAAAATTAGGGAGAAAAAAAACAAGTGATGAACAATATAATATAAAGGATCAATTAAAAAAATGAATATTCACAGAATTAGGGTGTTAGAATTATCTCATTACTCACTACTTACTGTCCTTTCCTAAAAAAATGAATATCCTGGAATAGTGTAGTCATCTCCTTAGATTTTTCTCACTTCTTAATTGATTTCAACTATTAGTGTCAGGAATCAGAGTTCTGTCTCCTCTTCTAGTCACCCGCGGCAGCCATCTCCAGAGTACTGACTGCACTACATCTCCCAGCAACCCCAGCGCACAGTTCCAGGATGGTGCTCAGCTGTCTTTCATTTGCCAGTCACTCACACTGACCTTCTGTGTACCTCACCCTGCTTTATCTCTGATTGTCTGTGCCTGCCCTGACCCTTGCCTGGCATCTGACAACTCTACTCTCTTCTGAATGATCCCATGCTCATGAATGACCTCTGCCTGTCTGAGCCTGATTTAGCTTTGTGTGCTTTTAGCTCTGCTTAGTTCCTGTCTGAACTAATAAACCTGCTGCATGTGGAACCAGCTGTCTGTCTGTTTGTGACAATTTATTTATTTATTTTAACATTTTTTTTATTTTTTTCATTTTTACCATGGTCCAAGTAAATATTAAATTCTGATTAGCTGCAGGGTGTGGATAAAAAAAATTATATCAGTACCAAAAATCTAAATATACTCAGCCAGCCGATTATTATCAGGAAAACATCATTCACATTAATCATTATCAGAAGCCCAAGCACATTCAGATCATCATCAGCGGAAAAAATCCACCGCACCGACCAGCATCAGAAATCCAGAGCATAACAGATGATTATCTACTGTATAATCATCGGAATATATTCCAGACCCCCTGACACGGATCAGTACCGGGGATCCCCCAGACGATGATGATCCGAGCATACCCCAGAGCTCCGACACCGATCAATGCAAATGAATTTCCCAGATGATAATCATTATGAGGAAGATATATCATCTACATAATTAAATGCAAAAAATATATATATATATTCTCATTAAAAAGACAATTTGTGCAGATTGTATTAATCAAAGAATGATTATAATAATACAAAAAGTAATAATATGTAGAAAAAGGGAAAAAATCAAGAATATGTGGAGAATTGGTGATACATCACAGTTTAGGAACAAGTTTAAGACCACTTAATCGTTCTTTTTTGTTACGACTAAAGACTGTAAATCATATCAAGGGAATTGTGCTCAAGTTGTCTGCAGCTCAACTGAGAATCGGGTCAAAGTTCACATTCAGTGGTTTCTTGATTTCACATTTCACTTTTTGCTTCAATCAAAGGTTCAACATGTGTAATCCCACAGTTCTCATAATCGTTCATGGTTTTTACTTCCAGAGGCTTAGTCAGGTCTGGTGGTCCGTGTGGTTTGACAAAGATCCTGTAGTTCTGCACCAAAGTTACCTGGATCTGTTTTCTCTTTCGTAACAGTCTCGCGTACTCGCTGATTTATCCGAATTGTTTCTCCGATGAAGCGGATGACAGACCTCAACAGCATTTAGATCCAAGGGAATCCCTTTGGGAATCCCTTTAGACGCAAGAAATACTCCAACCTGATTCCCACGGTCACGTTAACATCCACCACAGCTCCGTTAGCATCCATGCTAATGTTGGTAGCACCAGGCCGTGCCCGTGGTTTCAGGGACAGAATTTGTATTCTGACATGTGCATGTTGATTCCTACTAGGGGTGGTTTGAGATTGTCCAGTGCCATTAGCAGGTTAAAGAGACATTTTGTAGTTAATGGTGTTCCTCACATCCTTCTCACAGTCAATCAGACTCAATACGCAAATCAGATGTTTTGCAAAGCACTGGGATTTTATTCATGTCACCAGTAGCATTGAGCATCCACATTTCAAAGGTCTTGCTGTGAAGGTAGTCTGCAGCGTGAAACAGCTCATGGAGAAGTGTCATAGAGATGAGTTTCATATGTTCTTCAACCTTCTAAATATGAGAAACATTCCCAGTGACTCTACACTTAGCTCTCCAGCTCAGTGATTAAGATCCAGACAAACCCTATAGCTCTTGCTTGTAAGAAATTTCACTCTTTTGACCTCGACCACTACATGCTCTGCTAGTTCATACCCAACTTCTTCACAAAAGGCTTACTATTAAGCGTCACAATGACAAGTCAAGTCACCCGCTTCAACCTCTGCCCATGGTACAAGAAGTTCAGATGCAGAGCACTCATGGCCATGACAAACTTGGAGTGGTAAGGGGAATCTTTTCAGAAACAAGGCCTATCATCCAGGCACAAGGAGAAAAACACAGGAGGAACCAATGCCACCTACTCCCTATGCCAGAACAGTTGCACCCAATGGTCCAACGTAAACTGTGACAAATGCACACCCGTCACAATGTCAACCACTCACAGAGGTCATGCCTATTACAACAGTCCTTAAGGAACCTTCAGATGGTCATTACATAACACGGTCTGGGTGCATTTATCAGACATTGATGGACAATCGTCTGACGGAAAGCGTAGGTTTATTTGGACAATAAATTGTTCGCCACTTTTGTTACACTGCAAATGTGAGCTCGGGGTTGTGTGGGGCTGTAAGCTGGCAGAAGAGAGTGTAAACAAAGGCATGATGGGAAATGGAGGCAGGGTTACTTGGCACCAACTCTGGAGCAGAACCTATGTCCTCGAAAAAGACAATTTTATTTTATTTTGCCTAAAAACAGCATCATCATAATTAAAAGACGTCTGGAAACATTTTGGAAATAGATCAGAAAATGATCAGAATGGGACTTTCACTTTGGATGTTCATTTTGTAATTTGAAGAAGAAGAAATAAAGTTTTATCTTTTACTCCTTACCTGGTGTACAACTTTTTGTGGATTGTTGGATTTATGAGAATAGCTGTGGTACAATCAAAACTCAGGACTTAACAGTGAAACCATACATACGCATTGGTGGATACAGCAATGGAAAATCTCAATTCTGTTTGGTAAAGGTAACACTTGCATTTGTGAACCAGATTAATTTGGTGCACACTGGTGCAAACTGGTCAGTTGTACCTTCACTTATATACAACAGTGGAAAACTCACAGCTTGATTGCAAAATATATAATCTTGCGTAACAGAGGGGAGTTGCAAAACTGAACCAGAAAAACAGGATGTGACCCAACCTCGGGACAGAAATGGGGAGACGGAATTCTATTAGGAGATTACCATCTACATGTGGAGGAGGAATAGCTAAAAAGACCAACCAGACAGGTTTAAGTTCAAACACGACCAAATAATAATAATTATAAACAACAGCTGTGGGTTATCTGTCTTTGCCCCAGGGACTGGGAGGGGGAAGTTATGGAACTACCTGTATAACCAGGTATCCATATGTGCCATGTGACTATGGATCACCACTCTTCTCTATATAATCTCCTGTGCTCTAATGCTCGGTCCGTTGTTGTTGTTGTTGCTGCGCTGCTGTGTGACAATCAAAGGTCCTGTACAAATTTGGTCCAATCTTTTATTTTGAAGTGGAGGTTTTTGACCAATTTTTGCTTGCTATTTTCCTTATCAGCAAACTCTGGGAGGTGTCCAAGGGGTCTACCTTTACAAGCCTAAGCACTTTATGCAAAGTTTAAGTCAGTTGTCTTACTTTGCAGCAATTTGCCTCATGGGCTTCATGCAGGTAGTTTTACAGATGCAGAATATTAGTCATAAAATATGAAGAATTGTTAAAACTAAACAGACTACATAAACTGGTTATCCCTGCCCTTAGACCCTTCCTCCCAGTAAGGAAAAACTCCTAAAAAACCTGAGTCAGGAAAAAAGAAGAAACCTAAGGGATTCCGACATGAGGGAGAGATCCTATCCCAGGACGGATAGGAGATACCAGAACTGTTAAAGAAAGATTAGCTTCTACAACTACATATCTTGAAGAGTTCATTCAGATAAAGCTGAGGGACGAGTGATGATTAAGTCCATAATCCAGATGAAGCAGAAGTGCAGTCCACGACCAGGAGCAGGAGGACAGACGACCCAGCAGGAATCACTCTCACTCAGAGATGCAGGATGGTGTCGGGGGCGTGGTCCACAGCCAAGAGTGGGAGCGTGGACGATCCACCGGGGATCTGAAATCTCTCCCGCTCCCCAGAGAGGGAAAGAACAACAACATGTGAATGGAACTGCACCAACAAAAAGCATGGAGAACTAAATACAATAAATAATAAAGAGTAGAAGTGTAGCTCTTTCCAGTATTCAGGGCACATTTTTTTCTGATCGGGTTGTTTCAACTGATCCCCGTAAGATCAAGGCTGTTGCTGGCTGACAAACTCCAACTACAGTCTCAGAGTCCTGCACTCAATTATGGTTTTTGGTGGCTCTGCTTGGCAGTAAGCAAAATGAACCATAATGCCACCAACCTGTGATGAGGACTTGTTTTTGAGACTCAAGGATCCTGTCAGACAATTTAGATGTGGCAGCTGCTCGTGAAGGTGTCATAAGATTGCCAACTGGCCCATCTTAGGTAAGGGAAGGTTCTCCACATCTCACCTGTGCAGGTTGTGTTCAGCAGTCAGGGACAGTGCAGAGGATTACTTGGTCTATAGCTGGGACTAGTCTAAACATTCGCCATCTATAAAGAGCTGTAGGTGGATGGTAACATGCAGACACACAGAACCACCACGGAAGCATCTGTCATAAAGACTTAGTTCTTGGAGTGGGAATGAAGCTCTCAGGAGAATCTTTGAATGATCTCATGAACCCAGACATGGATATGTGATTTCCAATACTTTTGTAGAACCCACTATAAAAAAACATGATCTCTCATCATTTGTGTCTTCCGTATATTGGAAGTGAGATATACACAGATACCACTCCATGTAGCGATCAGGCTAAAAGTATAATCTGGTAGCACTTCCAACACGCAGCCACAGTGTCCCTCCCAGGAATACTTTCACTGTATGGCTGCGTCCTATATTTACGTATTTTTTTGCCTACCTATTGATAACCCTGTGGTGCAAGCCAGGCAGTTACGGTTGAGAATAAAATGACTCTGTCTCAACCTGGTGGACCTAAAAACATTTAAGTTTATAACCTAAAAATGAACTTCATGATGTTTTCGACCATTTCTTCCAGGAATAAGTTTTCTAAAGTTCCCTGTGCAAGTCAGGAATGTCCTGGGTTACAGTGACCTCTTCTGTACCAGTTTATCTAGCCAAGTTTCTAGGATAAATGTTTTAACGAAGGCTTCCAGGAAAGATGAGACAGAAACAGCTGTGCTTTTGGATCTCCTAATGGTTCCTCCAGTACGACTACCAAAGAACACATGTTTATTATTTCAATGAGGGCTGTGTATGTGAGCTGTGCTTCTTGTCACGTACGCATATGTATAAAAGTTGTGGGTAACAGAGAGTTGGGGCTTCTCCTTCTTCTCTGCTGGTTCGGTTTTGACTGGGTTAATTGTACTTGAGATGTTGAAAAGAACTTCTGTCTTGAGCAGACACCAGAGTTCTGTTTTGTTCTTGTTTAAGAGTTTTTTCATAGCATGACCTAATCTTCCCTCTTCTGTCTGTGTTCCAGCCAAGCTTACTTTGCATGTGCTACCAGCTGCCTTTTAGATTGATGAGGGAAGTATCGTTACCTTGGCAAGGAGGAAAAGCATCTGTCTATTGTCCATGTCCTGTCTGTGTTTTCCGTTTTATTTCATTTAACCGAGAGAAAATGTCAGAACCTTCAAAACCAAAGTAACGGAGTAATGAGGGTTTCTGTAGTCCAGTAATTGTAATTAATAACTGAAATTTGAACTGTAATTCGTTAAGTTCCTCCATTTCTGACTAAAGTAATTAAATTACAGTATTTCGTTACTTTGTAATCCGTTACCCCCAACACTGGTTGTCTCAGTCCACCCAGCAGCCCGACGAAGAGCCACCGATCCCGGCTAAAGTACGGCCGACTCCGGAGAGAATCCAGCTGACACAGAGCTTCAACCCCCAGGTCGGGTTCAAACAGCGAAGGGGTTTTTTTATAACTTAAGTTATAGACCTAATCGGTCCAAATCACTTTAGAATAGAGACACTGACTTAGAACTAGCAGGAACAGCAGTTTAGATTAGCTTTTGATGTTTTTTCTCATTTTTGTCAATTTTTTGTGTACATTTTTGCATTTTTCTTCAATAGTTCTTAAGTTAATGGACCTAATTGGTTTGTTTTTCCTGTTCATCAACCTTGATGATGATGCAAGCGTTTTCCAAATGAAGGGTGACCCCTCCTGGGAATCAAAAGCAACCTGATTCGCTAGAGATGCATCCATGGTTTGTCTTTTGGCTTTCAGCTTTTTTTTAACAAGAAAAACAGTTGCTCTTTAGTGCTAGCTCTCTGAGTTTCATAGGTTCTGTTTGTTCTGAGGGGTCTGAGTCTTTTAATACCCTACCCCGTTACTCTGTCTAGTAGGCCGGAGGAGGGTGGAGCAACAGGGTGGGGGTGGAGGCTTGGAGGGCAGGGGGAGGGGCCTGTCCAAGTTTGACGAGAGGGATATAATTGAAAGGGTTGAAAGAGGAAAATGATAAAAAACTAATTCAAATGTTTGGTTCATATAAAGAATTGAGGTAAGAATTTAGAAAGAGACCTTTTTAATTCAAAGATGTTCAAAGAAGACTAGACATCTCACAAGTGTGCTAAAGGAATCAAAATAAAGGATGAGACACTTTGATATATTAATGGTTTTCAGGTCAAACCCACTTCTGTTCTCAGAGTTAAGGACAATATTTCCACACACTGCTGCAGGTCAGACCGTAGTTTTCTTCTCGGACGCACTCAGGGAGCTCAAACTGCGCCAAACGCTGCAGGACATTTGTGGAGGAGAAATCCTCAAACTGCGATCGCCCAGGATCCCCGATCAGAACTTTGGTCCCCTGACTTCTGATGCAGCGGTCCAACCAGCTGTGGAGGCTGGCAGCGAGGGCGTCGTCGTAGAACATGTCCCCCAGGAGGATAACCTGGAAGTCTTCAGGTTCTGACCCGATCAGGTTGTCTGTCACGCAAACGGGCGGCACCACGCCGTTCAGCTCGCAGTTCATGCGGACGGCAACAGCTGCAACTGCAAGAGAAGCATTTCACCGGGATGCACCTTACAGTTTTAGTGAACGTAGAAAAACACATGAGCTCATCTAAACCGAGAATTAACACGTGCACGTATATTAAGGCTCTACGATTGGTCGACGAATCGACAACAAATCGTCTTTAAAAATAGTCGACAACTGAATAGTCGATGCTTTTTATTATTATATGGAGTCAGAATGTATTAAAGTTGAAGGTTATAACAGCATTCTGCTACCTTTTTGGACTGTTTTGGCATTTATTATGTTTTTTTAGGCTATTTTGGAGTTTAGCTAATTTTTCAGCTAAATTCTAGTTGTTTGGCTAATTCATGTTTTTTTTGTTTTTTTAGGGCTATTTTGGGGTTTAGCTACTATCTCAACTGTATGCTAGCTATTTTGGCTAGTTTAGGCTTTTTTGGGGCATTTTGGAGTTTAGCTAATATTTTAGCTGTATGCTAGCTGTTTTGGCTAATTTATGATTTTTTTCTGTTTTTTAGACTAATTTGGAGTTGAGCTAATATTTCAGCTAAATTCTAGCTGTTTTGGCTAATTCATGTTTTTTGGGCTATTTTTGGAGTTTAGCTAATATTTCAACTGTATGCTAATTATTTTAGCTAGTTTAGGCTCTTTGGGACATTTTGGAGTTTAGCTAATATTTTAGCTGCATGCTAGGTATTTTGGCTAATTTATGTTTTTTTCGTTTTGTTTTTTAAATTCTATTTTTGAGTTTAGCCAATATTTCAGCTTTTTGGCTAATTTAGGATTTTTTTCCGTTTTTTTTAGGCTAATTTAGAGTTTTTGGAGTTTAGCTAATATTAGCTAATATTTCAACTGTATGCTAGCTATTTTAGCTAGTTTAGGCTCTTTGGGGCATTTTGGAGTTTAGCTAATATTTCAGCTGCATGCTAGCTGTTTTGGCTAACTTAGGATTTTTTCATTTTTTAGGCTAATTTTGCATTGAACTAATATTTAGCTGTCCATTAACTTCGGCATTTTCAGCTCTCAACTGCAGCATTTTTAACTATCAATTTCAACATCTTCAGCAGCCAAATTCAGCTTAACAGCATTCACACTAGTGTTATCACAGGTAATGTTATATATCTAGATTTTAGTTAGTTTAAAGCTATTGATGGTTAAGATGTGTGTTTTACATTCAGTTTATGAACGATCCGATTTGTCGACTAATCGGAAGAAATAATCTGTGATTAGTCAACTATTGAAATAATCGTTTGTGGCAGAACTAATGTATATGAATATAAAGTGAGGATTTACGGTCTAAGCATTGAGAGAGAATGTGAAAAGTGTGATTGGTCAGACTTTGTCTGTTTCAACGCTTCTATACATATAGAATGACTAATTGTTTATTTCTCTATGGAAGTCTATAGGATTTTGACTTCCTGGAGCCTGCAGGTACTTCCTGTTTGGAACGCCGGGAGGAGGGGTCACGATGTTCAATTCTCATTTACAGTCAGTGGTTTTAAAGCTGAATTTACATCGGATGCGATTTGCCAGTTTTAATGTTAAGTCAATTTACTGATATCCTCAGAGGTTCTGTGGTGTGATATGGTCGGTTGGGGTTCCAAGTGTGACAACACAGGCAAAATTCAGAAGCACAACAAAATATTTTGCAGTGCATGATAAAATATCTGAATTTTGGCAAAGGTTTCACATTCTTGAATTTATCAACACCTTCTCGTTCTGTCTGTTTAAAGTCCCATTCTGATCATCTTTTGATCTGTTTTCAAAGTCTTTTCATTATGATGATGTCATCCGTAGCCAAAATAAAAAAGCAAGTTTATTAGAAATTAACCTCTGGGTTGTGGAGGGGATTGCTGGCAAGGAGCAACCCCACCTTCACTTCCCATCACCCATCTGTTTACGTGCTGTCCCACTAGCTGACAGCCCCTCACAACCCCAACCTCACATTATCAGAGCTACAAAAATGCAGAGCAATATCGGCTCTATCCAGCTGCACCGTTTAGATCCAGATGCTATTAAAATTAGAAGGTCTCCTCTCTTACCCTGTGAGCCTCCACAAACATCTGAGGAAAAGTCCTTGGAAGAGGTGACCTGTGTGATTTATGATTTTTCCAGAAGAAGAAAAGTAAGAAGCAAATGTTCGGCCAAGTCTCCCTGATAAAGTTTGCCAGCACAAATGTGTTTTTGTTTTGAATATCAGGGAGGACTTGACAGTGGGCCCAGAGGCGCACCGCCGGGCCCATAAATAAAATGTGACACAAGGGGGAGGCCCGTCTTTGTCTGTTTTCCTAAGTTCTTCTGTTCTACCTCACTTTAATGATGTGCTGTGTTCTGACTTCTTGTTTGAGATTCTTTACTCTTGTGGAATATAAATTATTGAGTTGGACTGAACCGGACTTCGGTGTCCTCTTTAAGATAACTATTTTCCTCAACAATTCCTCCTCAGACAAGGGAAACAAAGACGTTTGTAAGTGGATCCATCAGAAGGGAGAGGGGCTGGGAGCTTGTGGGTTTCACAACGGTTTGAACAAGCAGAAAAAGATAAAGTATTCACACTATAGTGATTCTGTTTCTATTTCTTATTTATTTTTCTTCCATACATTTTTCGGAACATAAAAACTCAATCCCATTTCTGCATTCTTGGTATCAAAACGTTCACCTCGTTAAGGACATTATCGTTTGTATTTTTGGTTTTCGTAAACTTTTTGGTTCTTAGGATTTTACGCAATTTATGTGATTTTTAGCGTCATTGAAATGAATGGAAGATTTTCAAATGTATGGAGTTAGAACATTCAGCATGTTCTAAAAATTCATACTTCTACTTTTAACATTGTTGAATTTCACCCACATTTTGAAATGTTGCACAATTTTTTACGATTTTACATAATTTGTGCGATTTTTTCCCCCCTTCTTTTTTCAATTCCTCAAATTTTTTGTGCACTTTGAAACCTAAGCAATATTGGAATCAAAACGTTCAGCATGTTAAGGACTTTAATGCTTCTGAGGTTTTTAAGGCTAAATTTGAGTTTAGCTAATATTTTAACAACATGCTAACATTTTAGCATCTAGTGAGGTTTTTGGGGTAATTCTGAGTTAAGCTAGTATTTTAGAAACATGCAAGCTTTTCTTTTAGCTAATTTGGCATCTACTGAGGATTTTTGAACTAATTAGGAGCTAAGCTAGTATTTTAGCAACGTGCTAGCATTTTCTTTTTTGGCTTTTTTGACATCTACTGTTGATTTTAGGGCTAATTCTGAGTTAAGCTTGCACTTTAGCAACATGCTAGCTATTTGACATCCACTGGGGTTTAATTTTGAGATTAGCTAATATTTTTGCAACATGTTAGCTTTTTGGCTATTTTGGCATATATTGAGGTTTTTAAGGCTAATTCTGAGTTAAGCTAGTATTTTAGCGACGTGCTAGCCTTTTTTGTTACTAATTTGGCTCCTACTGAGGATTTTTGAGGTTTTTAGGAGGTAAGATTGATAACATTTGAGTAAAATGCTCACTTATGTGGCATCTACTGGGCTAATTGCGAGTTCATACCTTTACGCATGTTTACATTTTATTGATTTTTTTTCAATAAATTCCTTACATTTTTTTTGCACTTCATGCAATTTCTGCAACTTTTTCTTTCGCAATTTTAGCATTATGCAAAAAGATTTAGCATTTTCAACAAATCCCTTCAGCTATTTACAGTAAATCTTCACACCATTCTTATCGCAGGTAACGCAACTTTTCTAGTTACATTTAATTTTCTAAATATTTGTCCTCCATCATCAGGAAAAAATGCCACAAACATTTTTATCTTTTTATTTTTGGGATCATTTCGGTCCTCAGAGCGCTGCTTTCCTACCCGGGTCCGTGTCGTTCGCCACCACCCGGGAGGCTCCGCAGAGCCGAGCGGCGATGGCTCCAGCTCCGCAGCCGCTTCCCACGTCCAGCACCGCCTTCCCGCGACACTCCCCGGGGGAGTCCAGGAGGAATCTGCGGGGAGAGGCGGGGTTAGAAACGCAGCAGGACTCCGCCTTTTCTCCCTCCTCATCCTCAGTTTAAAGGCCGACCTGCAGAGCGCTTGTCCTCCCGGCCAGTACAACGCCCAGTACGGATCCCCGAACGGCCACAGCTCCGGGCTCTCCCTCCAGAATCTGCAGCTCGGAGTGAATAACCGGAGCTGGATCTGCGGAGTCAGACTCTGATCCCTGCAGACCTGCGTGTTGTCACGGATGAATCTTCTGATGTGCTCATCTGCGCGCGCGGAATCTGACACGAGCGCGCGGGACTGCAGTTTGAAAACTTTCTGAATGAACTGACAACATTTACGAGGAGGAAAAAACTGCGGGAGCATACTCAAGAGCTTTTGAACCGCAACAGAAAAAAACTTTATTGACAAATGAAAACAAACAACTGGAACCGACGGAAGTTATGGGTTGCCAGATTAGTTTCCAGCGTAAACACAGCACTAATACAGACAAAACAAACCTGTCACCGCATTTTTTAAAAATACTTAAGCTATTTAATATATTTCTAACCTTAAAAAACACAAAATAAACTTTTAATAACCTATGGAATGCAGGTATTCTAGCACAGCAACTCCAAAAGAGGCAACGTTTGGGGGATTTTTTCTCCCAACCTGGCAACCCCCTTGGTTGCCTTTTCTCCGTTTGCAGTGTGCATTATCGCCCCCTTCTGGATTGGAGTGGACACGCCAGAAATAAGCACACGAAAACAAACTTTTACAAATAAATGTTTGAGGTTTATTCTTTAACAGTAGTTTAAAGTTGGGAAAAAATATTTAATATATCACTGTTTATAACTCCATGCTTGTTTCTCATCAAGCATTTTGTGTTAAATCCAAAACAGACTTTCAGAGGGATACATTAGGAATCATGACTTTAGGACTGCTTCACTATGAAAAGCAGGGGAATATTCAGACACTCTACCACTTATCAAAACTCCCATGACCATCACTGCAAGTGGAAGTGCATAGATAATGTCAAGGTCAACGGAGCAATCAGAAGCCTTGGCTGGCATGATAAGTCCACAGGCTCCAAACGGGCTGAGAATGCTGCCAGCAGGACTGGGAATGAGGTCAGTCTGACGACAGCCAGGGCCAAGCTGTCACGAGGCACCAGACTGGATAAGAAACAGTCCTCGAGGGGGATTGCAGGCTGCTTCAGTGACAGCAGAGATTCCTTGTGACTGGAATTCAGTCTATAATCCACAGCTGTACTGTCCTGTTAGATCATCTAAACAACAGTTTAGTTTCAAATAGGTGGAACTTATGTGATTAAAGGAAGAAATACCCCTGATGCTGCGTTGGGTGTGTTTCTGTGATCAAGCTGGTGTCGTAAAGTGGAAAGTGTTTGTCTCCTCACCCAGCAGGCCATCCAGGATTTGGGGGGTTAAGAGACATCGCCATTCAGTGTTTGACACCTAACTTGAAAGAAATGTATACAACCCAGCACCTATAGGGGTGTTATAATCTGTTCTTTGATCCTGAGTCACCATGAATGAGGGGGCTTGCAGGATGTGGCCTACACTGTTATATCTTTTCAAAGTTATTTTGTAAATTTGTACTAAAATTCAATTAGAAATATAAAATTTAAAATGACAACCCATGAACAGAAATGCTTTTAATTTTTACAAAGTAACTGCAGTTATTGTCTCTTAAATAAAATAAAAAATTAATTCCCTGAACGGCTTTTTCTTGTTCAACACAGCTCAATCTGTGACATAATTAAAGTGATAAAGAAAAGGATATGTCATATTTTATTTTCAAAAAGTTATCTGGTAAATTTGTACCAAAATTTAATTAGAAATATCCAATTAGAAAATTAAAATGGATTAAAAGAAATGTTTTTTTCATTTTCACAATGTAACTGCATTACTTGTCTCTTAAATAAATTGAAAAATCAATCATTAGATTAGCTTTTTCTTAGTCAACACCGCACATTCTGAGATAATTGAAGTGATAAAGCCTTTTAACTATTTTTTTTAATAGATTGTAATATTTGCATTTAATTTGTTTTCATGTTTTTATATCTTTTATGTTATGCCTTTCATTATTCTGCTCTGTCTTTCTTGTGTACAGCACTTTAGATCTCCTTAATTGGTAGTGGAATGTGCTTTATAAATGAATGAATTTCTTCTAAAGTCAATCGTGAGTTCTTCTCTTTTAGCTCTAAAAAATGTAATGACACCAGTTTACACAATCGGACCTGGCACTGCCGTGGTCCAGTTCTGGTTCTTGAAGGAGGGTCAGAAGTGCTGAGTCAGCAGAGAACTGAGCCAAAAGTAGATAAAACACAACCTGGTGGAGAACCTGTGTTTGAGACCATGACGTCTGAGAGAACTCTGTTCACTGAAACCTGCTGCTTTCCATTTCTTAAGAAGTTTAGACTTCAGAATCCTGTTTGGATCGTCTGCACTGCCACCATTTAAAACAGTTTATTGTTCTTGTTAATATAAATAGCCATTTTTCACTACCCATGTGTCTTATTATTTATGTAAATTGTTATTTGTTTCTTTTTGCCCTGGGAATTTAATTTTTGCTTTTACATTTCATAATGAATAAATCCAGAATTTTTAAAACTCTTCTGCTTACACTTTCTTTTCTTCATCTTTTTAGTTTTTCTTTCTTTCTTTCTTTTTTTTTTTTTTACATATTTTTGTATCAACATTGTCCAGTTTTTCAAAATGCAAAAAAAACTCAAAAATTATCCGCCGTCTAACTCTGACATCTAGTGGTAACATTAGGTACTGCATTTTCAGAACAACAAAAATTCTTTTTTTTTCTGTTTTATCAAATATTTTTATTTTTAATTTACTATTCCAAAAAAATAAACACTTGAATGAATCCAATGATGAAGGCGCAGCATGTTTAGAGGGGTTTAATTGCAAATTAATAAAGAAACACTCCATGAAACTGTCTTGACTACAGTTTCTGGAAGCCTTCGGCCTGGATGAAGGTGTAAGATCATTTTGGATTTAAGATAAGCAGCGGAATACTTTGATCCGACATTTAACAAGGTTAGAGCTGCAAAGTTACTGAGCACAGACGTTATTTCAGTAAAAGATCTTGTCTTAAACCAGTTTTAAAATTTGACTGGAAATGGTTTATTCTCCTGACCAAACTTATCATTATCCGGTTCTTAACTCTTCTTTTATTGTAATTAATGGTCGGATGTTATCTTAAGCTCATTTCTAACTTGTTTTATTTTACAAAACTTATTTTAATAGAGAGTAAAGTATTGAAATGTATTTAAGGTTTAAATTAATTTATTCTGGAATAATATTTCTGCCTGTTTTTATTCATATTTATGCTAAAAAGTTACATTTTTTAAGATTTTAAAATGTAGTTTTAGTGAACTCAATAAATGTTTATTCTGTTCGACTATGGAGGGATTTTTGTGCCAGTAAAAGTCACAGTTTCTAGATTGCAAACAAAACGTAAAATGTTAAGAATAAAGATTCATAATTTGCAAACAAAAATAGCTAATATTTGCTTTCAAAAATATGTTTGCGATTGCAGCTCAAATGTTTCTAGATGTGTTGTGTTTCATCTCATGAAACATTTCAACACAAAATCAAAGATTGGGTGACAGTGAGATGACATCTAAAAACATTTGAGCTGCAATCACAAAAATGGTTTTTGAAAGCAAATATTAAATATTTTTATTTGCAAATTATGACTTTTTATTCTTAACACTTTACATTTTGTTTGCCATTTAGAACATTTTGATCTCAAAACTGCGATTTATGTTTCCATATTCGGCCTACAACCTAAGGTGTGGTTTGGATTTTGGTCCCCTGTGCGATTGAGTTTGACTCCTGTATTAGGTAGTTTAATGTCTTAAAACAGACTATAGGAAGTTTATTTTAAAGTTTTTGTTGGAAATTCATAAACTTAGCTATTTAAAAATAATTTAAAGCGGTTTTGTGACCCTTACTGTGTTTCTGGCCCATATGGCAAAATTAAAACCCTTAAAACAATCCGGTTTCAATTCTGATTGTTCTTACTTGCTTGATTGATTATTGGAGCATTGTGGGTATTGTAGTCAGGAGTGATGGGTACTATTCTTCAAATATTTGTGAATTACTTGAATACAGTTTGACTGTATGGATTCCTTTTTTAAAACGAAAACATTTCAATTCTCTTCAACCAGAGAGCCACCATGGAGGAGTCAAAGAGCCACATGTGGATCCGGAACCTCAGGTTGCAGATGCCTGGTTTAGAACATTAGACCTGCAGGAATGAGATGCGTCTGCAGACAGAAGAAAGCATAAAAGATTCTGGATTACTTCCACCTGAGAAAAAAAAGAAAAAATCTTTATTTTCCAGTTTTTGGCCTCTGACCAGCTCTGGTTCATCACAAATCTGTAAAGCAGGAAGCCAGAAGAGACATTTGGAATGAGCATAATTATTAATAGAGCTTCTCTTTGATTAACAGAGAACAATGATCTGTTCTGAATGAATTTAGCCGTTTTAATTGGTATTTAATACGTGAAATGATGAAACTGAAGTCTTTGGGCTGCAGCCTCCAGTCCCAGGCTGATCCAATGATTCTTCTCACTGAAGCTCCCAGTGGTGTCTCATTGCTATCCTTGTATTACAAAAAACTAATTCTTCCATTTATGCAAATCAACATCTGAATATGCTTGTGAGGAATAAAGCTTTGTGCATGAATGAGCAGAGTGCAGCGGGAACAATCGCAGCGGCGCCGCTGTTTCTGTGGTTCGCCATTAAAAAAACAACATAAAAACAAGAACTTTGTTCTTTTGTTTTCTTTTGACCTACATTTTGTCCTTCTTTGATTAAATGGAAGCAGATTCCCAAACTGGAAGACTGTGTTGCTCAGTCGGGGGGGTTATTTAAGGCTAAGTGGAACCTGATTGGTTCATGGGTGGAGAAAGTGTTGTAAGGATGTAAGAATTCAGGAAATCATTTCATCATTTGAGGAAAATAAATGAATATATGTCAAAGTCAAGGCCCGGGGGCCGGATCCGGCCCTCCAGATCATTTTATTTTATTATTATTAATGACCCGATGTTATCTTGTGCTCATTTCTAACTTGTATAATTTTGACAAAATATATTTTTATGCAGAGTAAAATACTGAAAGTTATTTAAAGTTGATTTATTCTGGAATAATATTCCTGCTTTTTTATTATTCATAATTATGTTAAAAAGTTACTGTTTGAAAGTTTTAAAAATTGGCACTCTGCTAGCTTTTTGGACTATTTTGGCATTTACTAAGATTTTTTTAAGGCTATTTTGATTTTGGAGTTTAGCTAATATTTCAGCTACAAGCTAGCTGTATTTTTTATTTATTTTTATTTATTAACTATGGATCCCCATTAGTTGTAACCAAGCAGTTATTCTTCCTGGGGTCCAGACATTTCACAAACCTTTTTCATTTGTAGATAAACAAACAATAACAAACGATGTTAACACAAATGAGTGATTCTTGCCTCATCACTACACACACAACCCAATACAATGGCATTGCTCAAAATTGTCAATAAATGCTTAATTAATTTTAGATAAATAAGATTTTAGTGATAATTTGAAAATAACTTTGCTTTTTGACTGTGAAATAGGTTTTGGTAGTGAATTCCAATAGTACATGCCTCTGCACAGAACAGTCTTTTTGATGTTATTGGTTTTTGTTTTTGGTAAAGTGAAATGATCATCCTCTGCACGTGTATTGAGACTAAATGTAAGTTTCCTATAAATAGTAAAATGGTGTTTACTACTTGGGGTAGCCATTGGCTAACCTAATTTTTTTTTTTTTACATTTTTTAGGGTAATTTGTCTAATAGCTAAGGTTTTAGCTGGCTATCAGCTTAAACATTTTCAGCTATCAGATTCAGCGTTTTCAGTTGTCAGATTCAGCATTTTCAGTTATCAGCTTCAGCATTTTCAGCTATCAGCTTCAGCATTTTCAGCTATCAGATTTAGCGATTTCAGCTATCAGATTCAGCATTTTCAGCTATCAGATTCAGCATTTTCAGTTATCAGCTTCAGCATTTTCAGCTATCAGATTTAGCGATTTCAGCTATCAGATTTAGCGTTTTCAGCTGTCAGCTTCAACATTTTCAGCTATCAGCTTCAGCATTTTCAGCTATCAGATTTAGCGATTTCAACTATCAGATTCAGCATTTTCAGCTATCAGATTTAGCATTTTCAGTTATCAGCTTCAGCATTTTCAGTTGTCAGCTTCAGCATTTTCAGCTACGAGATTCAGCATTTTTAGCTATCAGATTTAGCATTTTCAGTTTTCAGCTTCAGCATTTTCAGCTATCAGATTTAGCGATTTCAGCTATCAGATTTAGCGTTTTCAGCTATCAGCTTAAGCATTTTCAGTTATCAGCTTCAGCATTTTCAGTTGTCAGCTTTAGCATTTTCAGCTATCAGCTTCAGCATTTTCAGCTATGAGATTCAGCATTTTCAGCTATCAGATTTAGCGATTTCAGCTATCAGATTCAGCATTTTCAGTTATCAGATTCAGCATTTTCAGTGGCCAGATTCAGCCCACAGCATTCACAGTAGCATTATAGCAGGTAATGTTATATATCTAGTTTATAATCATGTTAAAAAGTTACGGTTTTAAAGTTTTGAAAATGTAGTTTTAGAGTGTTCAATGTGACCTAAGGTGTGTTCTGGATGTTGGCCCCCTGTGCGATTGAGTTGGAGACCCCTGATCTAAAGGGTCTCTAACCGTGTTCCTGGTGAGCTGCTGTTCTGCTTGTTTTGCAGCTAACCCCACTCCAGTAATAATTGGTCACCTGGATCAGGTGTGTTCAGTCAGTCAGAATCTGGGCTCGAGCAGCAGCTCAAGAGGAACACGGTTGGAGACGTCTAAAGCTTTGGTCACATGGACCTGGACTGCTACAGGTCTTGGGTTGTCCAGGTGCATGATGGGTCGTAGAGAGGAGAGGCTACAGCGGCTGCACACCTCGTACAGGTTAGACCGTTTTTCACCACAGACAGCCTCCATCCACCCATAAGGACAGCTGGAACCATTTTAAAATGTGAAGGAGATATGAGCAAATATTTGAATTTATTTTAATTTCTCCCCTCACCATTGACTGTATTTGAGACCTGGAGTGAGTGTGACCGACCCCCACCATAGAAAATGGTTCATTCCACCTCCAACCAAATGAAGTCAATTCAGTCGCCACTTTTTTCACAAAGCAGATGCCGCCATGTTGGAGCCAGACATTCTCAGAAAGAGGAAATTGGTCAAGTCTGTCAGAGTCAACGTTTCCATGGCAACCACTCTCACCAATCAGGAGTGAGCGTGTTGGAAGGCCACACCCTTTATATTTGAAAGCGGGCCACATGAACGTTGGGGGGCCAGCAGGCTCCACCCACTTTTAGTGTGGCGCCTGATTGCTACAGAAAAAATATCAAGCACTCGTCCTTTTACCTGCTCTGTCTTATCCACCAGTTCTTCTTTCAAGTATCCATTTTTCTGAGGACTTGTGCGTCAAGTTTAGAATCAATAAGTTACTGTGACCTTTTTCTGTCCAGCCAAGTTTCTAGGATAAATGCTTTAAAAAGGAAAGATAAGATGGGAAACAGATGTGCGGTTGGATCTCCCTAATGAGAATTATTACACCATGAATCGTTTGCCAATTTCTCCGACAGGCTTGGACTGGAAAACACGTTTGTGTCATTGGAGTGAGAGAGGTTGTATGATGTGAAAAAGTTGTGTAGCAGAGAGTCGGGGATTCTGCGTCTTTCTCTGCTGCTTCTTCTTGACTGTGTTGTGATGCTGGGAGACCTTCTGTTATTCTGGAATAAACAGACCCTTGAGCACAAGTCGCATTTCTGTTTCAGTCTTGTTAAGAGCTCAATTTTCCCATAACACCAGCAAAGAGTCTGCGTGAAATATTTCAAAATTTCATCTTTTGTTTTGGTCAATTTTTTATAGAAACACGACAACAGTTCGACCTGCAGAGAATGGCAGGAAGAAAGGAGGAGGAGTCTGTACGCAAAACAAATTCCATGTTTAGAGGAACCTGCTGAGATGCAGCTTTCACTCCCCGAGACTCTCTCAAGAGCTTCACTCTTCTGAGAGGATCACTCTACGGGGAGGATCACTCTTATGAGAGCTTCACTCCTGAGAGATTCCCTCTTACGAGAGCTTCACTCTTCTGAAAGGATCACTCTACTGAGAGATTCACTCTTCTGTGAAATTCACTCTACCGAGAGCTTCACTCCTGAGAGCTTCACTCCTGAGAGATTCACTCCTGAGAGATTCACTCATGAGAGCTTCACTCCTTAGAGCTTCACTCCTTAGAGCTTCACTCCTTAGAGCTTCACTCTTCCGATAGATTCACTCTTCGGAGAGCTTCAATCCTGAGAGATTCACTCTTCCAAGAGATTAACTTTTCAGAGAGCTTCACGCTTTCGAGATCTTCACTCTCCCGAGAGCTTCATCTTTAGAGAGTTCCACTCTTCCTAGAGGTTCACTCTCTCTTGAGCTTCACTTTTCCTAAGCCTTTACTCTTTTGAGAGCGTCACTCCTTCAAGAGGTACACTTTTTTGAGAGTTTCACTCTTCCGAGAGATTCATTCTTCTGAGATTTTCACTCCCCCAAGTCAAACAGGCTGCTTCCCCTAAAAGGATGATGGGAAACGGGGGGGGGGGGGGGTGAGCAGCCGAGGACAACAGAAACAAAACAGGTGGAGGCAGAAGATGGAACTCTCTGACTTTCTTTGCCTTCGTTTGAACCAGCAGCAGGCGAGCTGTCTGAAGGGATTCGGCGAGCAGGTCACATGGTCGGCGTGCTGCTCCAACAGAAAGGATGTTTGTTCTGACAGAGAAGAAGCAGACCCAGCAGGGAGGATTCCCAGGAAGTTCAAGGTCAAAGGCAGAAGTCCTCAAAGCAGAGACGACTCCAAACGCAATGCGGAGGAACGACTCCAGACTGAAACCTGTGAGGAAAACGCTCCTCTGGTCCGTTTGTTCTCTCAGGTCTCCACAGCAGCTCGGAAGAATATCGCAGAATAATGGACTCTGGCCTCAATTCAGCCTTTTGAACAGGTTTTATTATATTTTCCTATCAAATCTTTTTATTGGGAAAAAAGCTCCTGATTTCAGGATTCATTACAAAACATACAAAACAATCTTGAGTTGTGAACTCAAACATGATGGAAACAAAAACAATGAAAAGGGGACAGAAAGAAGATCAACTTATTTGTCTGCTCCTTTTAACAAATAAACCAATCAGTAAAAAAGAAAAACACAAAACATTCTGCCGATTTAGGAAGCAATGAGAGAAGATTGGGAAAGAAAGAACATAAATTAACATAAACATCAACCAGTGCAAAATGAACACCATTCTTCAGGGATTAGTCGTTTTTATTTAAACTAGATAGATTTAATTGATTAAACTGTTTTTAATGTAGTGATTTTGTTGTTGCATTTCATCCCATTTATTGACACATTTCTCAGTATTCTGTGTTTAGGTTTAATAAATATTTCATGCCCTTTTAAATTAAATTTGCTTTTTCTTTTCATTGATTTAGGAGGAATACATTTCATATTTACACTATACATACATTTTAAATCATAACATTTTAATAATTTTAATTTTATAAATAATGGATTAAATGGATGTTTATAAATACTTCCTGTTATAATTTTTGTGATGTGTTCATTGTATTTGTATATGTTTTTTAACTTGTTTTCTTTATCATAGTTCAGGTACGGCATAATCAATGAATTGTATAATAGATGAAGTGTGTTGAGGATTCTGGAAGTTCTGGGTCTGTGAACGATGTGCAGCTTTTGCATTAAATGCAGATTAAAACCAGTATTGATGCTTAAAGGGGGGATGTTAAAGGTAGAGGTGGAGCGGTCGACCTGGGAGACTGCAGGTTCAATCCCTGACTTTTTATAGATCTGTGGGACTGTGAGTGTGTCGGCTGCAGTCACATCCACACAGGATTTACCTTCAGGTGTAGCGTTCCAGTGACCAACTAGAACTCTCCTCACAGCAGCAGTAGATTAAGGCGTTAAGAGCTTGTTATGATGAAGGCTGCAGCCCCTCGTCTTCCTCCACAGACTACCTGGTGTTTCAGAATTAGAGACCATATTTTGAAATACAAATTAAGATGATAAAAGAAAGAGTTTGTCATTTATCTCCACTTTAGCTATTATTAAAGACTGTGTGACTAAATTAAATCTAGTTGGTTTCTCTCACAGGGAATTATTATCTTGATTTTATTTTAATATCTTCAAATATTTGTTATTAATTGCTATGCTTTTTATTTCAACAACATTAACTTTAAATCATTTTTAGATGTTGTTTTAGTATTTGCAGTCTTTGTGAACGCTTAGTAATCATTAGTAATCATTCACAATATAGTGATTCTCCGGCTCCTTTCTGTACATTTTTCGTTACGTAAAAACTGCTTTTACTTTCAGTATCCATAAACTTTATAGTTTTTGAAATATTGAGCAAATTATCCCCATAGGAAATTAATGAGAAAGTCTTCAAATGTCAAAATTTTAAGTAGATGAGCAACAAATGTTCAAACATATTCATTAGCTATGTTTTAATATTTTATAGTAATTAAAAACAATTGAGTTTACCTAATATTTTAGCAACATGCTAACGTTTTTGGCTAATTTGTTATCTATTGAGGTTTTTATAGGCTAATTTAGCTTCTATTTTAGCAACATGTTTTTGACAAATTTAGTTTTCTGAGGAATCTTAGGCTATTTTGAGTTTAGCTATTATTTAAGCAACGTGTTAGCTTTTTTGCCCAATTTATCATTGACTGAGGTTTTTGGGGCTAATTGGAATTTAGCTCATTTTTAAGAACATACTAAATATTTTTGCAAAATTGGCATGCTTTAGGGATTTTTAAGGAATTTTACTACCATTTTTCTTTTTGAATTTAGGTCAACTTTAGCACTTTTTCATAGTTCTGTAATAAAATGTCAATTTTTTTGCAAATGTAACATTTTGACAACAGCTTTTACATTTTGAGCAATTGTCTTCAGCAGTTAAAGTAAATTGCGTCAGTAAATTTTCAGCAAAAAGCTTCAGCATATTTAGTGACTACTTTCAGCAAAATACATTCACACTACCATTATTGCAGGTAATGCAACTTTTCTTGATAATTAGTTTTAAAAAGTGGATTTGATTTGAAACAGCAGAAATTGCAAATACATTTTATGACTTTGTTTTCCTGATTC
The DNA here is from genome assembly GCF_002922805.2 of Oryzias melastigma. NCBI lineage: Eukaryota > Metazoa > Chordata > Actinopteri > Beloniformes > Adrianichthyidae > Oryzias > Oryzias melastigma. The sequence goes on along the minus strand of NC_050517.1, from coordinate 34,411,678 downwards.
TATAAACTTTTGCATCTAAATAAGATTTTCAAATCCTGAGTTTGTACTTCTGCACATTTCTGCAAGTTATTTCTCTATTTAAGCTCTTTAAATTTGTGGAAACTCACCTCTGATTATTACAGAACTGCGACATGTTTTATTCATTTATTTTTTTATTTGTGCTACAAATATGACAACTGGAGGTCTGTAGAAGATCCAACGGTTTGGTGACAGAAACAACATTTAATAAATAAACTTAAAACATGATGAAACTAAAGTGCAAACCAACAGAAAGCAGAAATATGAAATGACAGGAGTGAAGAGAGCTGGATCTGGATCTTCACTCACGTTTGGACCTTTCTTCACTGGACTCTCCTGCAGCTGAAAACACGCCTCAACCTCCAAAGGAATCAAGCAAAAACAACATTAACTCAAAGGCAAGAATTACGAAACGGTAACATTTTTAATTTTTTTAAATTAAAAATAAAAGTAAACAAAGGAAAACAGAAAAGAGGAATCTGTCAGGATTTCTTACTTTAAAGCTCAAATCTTGAACCATTTTGGGGTTTCAAAGGCCTTTTCTTTCACTTCGCTCCTTTTTCCTGCTCATTTAATCTGATTCTATAAGAACTTTTCACCTTTTTCTGCTCATTTTTCCTGATTCATTCAGAAAGTTCAAAGAAATCAATTTGTATGATGATTTCTCGCTCTGGTTTTCCTTGTGATGACCTGTCGATTCAAACAGTTCAAGTCTTCGAGTTCAGACCAAAACGCTTATAGAGACACTCAAAGTGTAAAATCAGCAGAAAAGATCCTCCATGTTTTCTGCAGCTTGTCGTAAAAGTATGAATGAAGAAGCAGACAATTACAGAAAAATCTTTCTCTCTGGGTCGTTATTTTCAGCAACAGTGTTTTAAAGGCGCAGTTTTCTTCCTCTTTAACCTTGAAAAACCCACATTATTTTGAATTCTTTTAAATTTTTAGCTTTGACTGCTATTTTTTTAGATTATTTTTAAGTTTTTAGGTGTTTGGCTGCTATTTTTTTTATATATTTCCTGGGTTCTCCAGAGTATCACCATGAGCAAAATAACACCTGAAATAGTTTAGTCCATTTATGTTGGAACTCAAAGGAAGAGAACATACTTTGTAACTGTTTCTCCTATAATGACGAAGTAATATTTCTATACACTCAGACCTTTAATTCATTCTCATCTCAGACTATCAACGGATGAAGGGTTTTAATCCTCACGTGATTTCTTTGCTAACCTCAGAGTCTCCTCCGTCTTTATTTTTCTTCAAAAAATCATCTGCTGCTGGGATGTTGGAGAAAAAGTACGAATCCATTTTGCTTTTGAACGCCGTCCAGCTCTCAAGTGATCAGAGATCCCATTAGTCATGTTTTCAAGCCCAGCGAGCACAAATGTGAAGAGCTCTCCACTCTGGGGGGGAGAGGGGCATCAGCGCCGTAGCTTAGCAACATGTCAATCCGGAGAAGGAAGACGTCCTCAAATCGGCACGCTGCTGCTGCATGTGTGCAGGGAAACCTGCAGCAGACAAGCCTCAGGATGGAATCTGCAGAGATCCACGTATTCAACTGTTTGAGCTTTCAGAAATATAAAAAATAAAGAGTTTTTTCATTGACAATTTAATTTTATTATTTAAATTTGTCCAAGATTCAAACCTTATTACCAACACACCATTTAATCCAGGACTCAACTTAACTTGAACGGAATAAACATTGAAGAGATTTTTTTTTAAGTTATTTTAAATACCTTTAGGCATAAACCTCCAAATTTGTTTAAAATACGTTTCAAAATTCCTACAGTTTTGTAAAAAAGATTGTTTATTACAACCACAAAGGTTTGACTGGAAAAATTTAAGCAGCTTCTTCTTAAACTGATGGAAAATCACCTAAAAAACTTCATGATCATTGTTATTATTAAAAATATACTATTTACATTTAAAAATATTTTATTTAGAAAAAAGCAATAAGAACGAGAAAACTTGCATTACCTGCAATAATTCTAGTGTGAATGCCTTTTGCTGAAAGTAGTGAAGCAATTTACTTTAACTGCTGAAAATGCAAAAGCTGTTTGCAAAATGTTAGATTTGCGAAAAGGCTGGAAATTTCTACAAAGAACTATGAAAGAGCGCTAAAGTTGACCTAAATTAAAAAAAATGGTAGTAAAATTGCTTTAAAATCCCCAGTATGTGACATTTTTGCAAAAATATTTAATGTGCTGCTAAAATATGAGCTAAATGCTAAATTAGCCAAAAATCCTAGCACGTTGCTTAAATACTAGCTAAACTTCAAAATATCTTAAAATTCCTCAGTAATTAAATTAGTCAACAAATTAGCCTTTTGCTAAAATAGAAGCTAAACCCTGAATTAGCCTAAAAAACAGAGTAGATAACAAATTAGCCAAAAACGTTAGCATGTTGCTAAAATATTAGGTAATCTCAAATTTTTTTGAAAATTAGTATTAAAGATTTTAACATATCCCATGGATATATTTAAAGGCTTGTTGCTAATCTACCCACATTTTTTTAATTTGAAGACTTATTCAGTCCTTTATGGGGCAATATTTCATAAACTATAAAGTTTATAAATACCTAAAATGTAAGCGGTAATGTCTTGAAAAAGCAAAACATTGTGACACGAAGATTGCTAAAATCGTTAAAAGTGTGATTGAAATATAAATATATATAAATGATTGTAAAAAAATGATCCTTCTGTGATGTTCCATCCTGTTAGAATTTTCTAGAAATTTTCTGCTTTAATAGAGAATGAAATCTACAGAAAAACATAATTCAATATTTTTTTCCCTCATATTTAACACCTGAGGCGCCGCTGTTCTCGCTTAAACACGAAATTTTTTACCTACTGTAACTTTTTAACACGATCAATGTAATTCCAGTAAATTCTAAAGGAGAAAGGCGTTAACGCTTGAAAAGTTACAGTAAATCAAAAAACACAAACATATTTTTTTATGCACAAACACAAAAATATGTATGATTTTTTTTTCACAAAAACATCATAAATTGAAGCGTTCGATCCTGTCATGCTTCAGTCAAACCTTCAACCTCCCACACTCAGGATGGACGCTCCACCATAGGCCCACTGAGCTCCTCTTTGAATTTGAAAATAAAAACTGCCAAAAAGATCAAAAAGAATCCTCTTTACAGTTATCAGATGTTGAAGAAGCTCAGAGGAGAAGAGCCTTCAGGGATTCTTCATGTGAACGTTGTCCTGGAAGCTTCAGGACATCAGGCCTGCGTGATGGAAGCCGCGGCAGACCAGCAGGAGACGCGGCGCGGCTCTAATTGAAGGGAAACAGCACGAGTCTGCGTTCACGCGGACATTTTATCCTGAGCTGCTGATTCTTTGAAGCAGAAAAACTAAAGATGTTTGGTTTCTAAAGTCTGACGTAGGATGTTTGCGGAAGGATGCCGCTGTGACTCGTTAGCTGGCGTCTAAATGAGGCGGTGGAGATCCTGCACCAGGAGAACGGCAGTTTGGTGGAAGACAAAGATAAATAAATCAACTGAAAGATGAAAAAAAAGCAGAGAAGAAAGAGAAAACCAGACCAAGGATCCATCTGAAAAACATGAGGAGACTCGTGATCTAAAACAGACATAGATGAGAGAATCACCAACTTAAACCTGGAATAAAGACGACTCCAAAGAACAGAATCTTTTTTTTTTAAACTGTTTCTGTTTTCAGGAAACTCCACATTCACAAATGTAAACAGTCCGATTCACAACCATGATCTAAAGTCCCACTCCGATCATCTTCTGATCTGTTTTCACAGCGTTCCCAGTGGCTTTTTCATTATGATGATGCCGTTTTTAGCCAAAATCCAAAAAACCCTGCATTGTTTATTAGGACATAGTTTCTGCAGAGCGGCAGGAGAAATTCAACTCTGAGTTGTGGGCGGGACTGTTGGTGCGTAGTAAGCCCTGAGACGTTTTTATGGTAATCCTCTAAAAACCTACACTGTCTGCAGTGGCCCCTCCAATACCCACGAAAACGAGTGGTTGGAAACGTGCCGACGTAAGATCGATGTGAACCGCCCCCTCCAGGAAGAGTCTGCTATGACTGCTCCGCCCCAGACTAACACAACCTTCAATTTATCCCCTTATCCACTGACGATCAACGAAAAAACTTTCATTTAAGAAGCAGAATACCGTATATCTTCCAGTTGTGTCCTGTCTTCAATAAATTCCAGCTCAAACAGGTGTTTGTTACTTTTTCCGCGACCACAGCGAGGCAGGCAGAGAGCATGTTTTGATCCTTTTTCCTCAGTAGTCTCACACAGCTAAGTTTTGTTATTTTAGTTTGGGGTTGGACCTTGGTAGTCTTGATTTGCAGGCTTTGTTTATTTGTTTTATTTGGTAGATTTTGGTTAGGCAGCTGACTCTGACGGTCAGCAGTCTCCCTGACCTATTTTATTTTTGGCCAAGGTTCCAATTCCCTTTGGTTTGTCTATTTGTTTGAACCAGCATACTAATTATTTTATTTTGTTCTTTCTTTCAGGACATAGGGTTTGTTTAATTTAATAGACTGAGTTTCTTTTATTTTCATTGGTGTCCAGTTTTTGTTAGTGTCTTGCTGAGCCAGGTTTACCCATAGGGGGCGTAACACACGTATATCGCGATACGTATCGCGTTGGCAGACTTTTGCCAATACACAGCCCTAAAATAAACTGTTTCAGATGATGTGAGGCTTTCTGAAAGTCTGTGCAGATCAGTGGAGCATAGAAGCTGAATGCAGTTTCTCCATATTTGGTTTGGGACGGACAGAAGACCGGATGACTGGAGAGATCTGGCAGGAACATACAACCAGCCATTATGAGTGTAACACCGTGAGAACACCTGGATCACCTGGTTATCACATCACTATTTTATTGCTCTTACAGTCCCCCTTTGATCATCTCAGGATTGACGGCTCTAAAGCCAGACTTTCTCTGACCGTTTCTACTCATTATTTAGTTTGTGAATCGATCCCTGAATCCCTGAATGTGAAGATCTGCTCTGCAGAGAGAGCGGACCGTTAAAGGAAACTTCATATCTTCTTATCGGTTTGGTGTCTGGGAACCCCGGAGGGTTTTATCTGTTTGCCTTTTGGTGCACTCACCCAAATCCTGAACTCCGTTTTCAATTTGTGTCTAAATTCTGCGTTTGCGGTGGGAATGGACGGACTCTTCGCTGCCTCGGTCGATAACGTCCTCGTGGACCACAACTTCTGGATCAATAACTCCTGGCGCTGCATCAACGGGGATTAACTACCCCTCTGAGGGTGCTTTCAGGTCAGAGCTCGGCCCATTTAACAGCTAATTAGTTGCTTTCTATCGAGCACATGTTCTGGTGAAGCATCTGTTTCAGCAGAACATGCGGGGAGAGCTGCTCACACTTGTGGCGACACCGAGGAGCTGCTCTGACTGATAATGAGCTGCATCTACGGTGGGGAGTTTCTGCACCTCCAGGAGGTTGTTGTCTTCCGGTCTTTTACTGGACTGTTTTGGAGGATGTTGAAAGTGGAGAGGCAGGTATTCCTCCTCTCCTGATCCGTCAGATCAGCTTTGCTCTGTGACACAGGCGGTCATTTCTCTTCTGACAGCGGCCAGAGTTCATGTGGAAGAACACAGAGAGAACAGGTCCCTTCATAACCTCTGATCATATTTATGAAATTCAGTTACTCTGACGCAGATGGATGGACTCGCCGTCAGTGGGGACGCCGCCCGTCATTTGTTAGCATCAGCAAACATCCGTGATGCACTGATGGAACCGAGGAACTAGAGAACAAACAATGATCATGATGATGGAAGTTTCCTTAAAGACCAGAGTATAAAACCTCGGAGGAGCGCCACCTTCAGGGAATGTGTGAGACCGGATCCAGACTGGACACAGAGAACCGGAGTGACTGAGTGTGACGTCATCCACAGAAAATGGTTTGTTCTGCCTCCAACCAAAAGTCAATTCAGTTTCTTCACAATTTGGATGCTGCCATGTTGCATCTAGACAATGTTCATAAGCAGTGATTGGTTCGAGTTGAACTGACTCATCATTTCTATGGCAACTAATGTCACCAATCAGGAGTGAGCTTGTTGGAAGGCCACACTCCAACCCCTTAAAAGAGACCTTCACAGAATCTGTCAATCAAATGTTTTGAACGTTAGACGTGAGGGCCAGCAGGCTCCGCCTACTTTTATTGGGGCATATGATTGGTCAGTTTGTAACTTGAATAACTTGAACTACAGAAAAATATCATGAAAAAAAGAGGATTATCAAGAAGATGCTAATTTATCAGAGCAAGAATGTTTATTCTGACCAACAGAATGACTGAGAAACAGCTGTTTATTTCTCTATAGAATTCTATGGGATTTTGGGGGTACTTCCTGTTTGGAACGCTAGCGGAGCAGTCCAGTTCTCAGATACCAGGGTTCTTCAGCCTGAGGCTCCAGAGCCACGAATATAGATTGATGAATATAGACCACAATGCATTGTGTTTTGTTCATTTGTCATTTGAAAACATTTATTTTATTTTTTTTTTATAAATCATCCAAGTTTTCATGATCAGAACATACTGGATTCGTAGAAAGTCTTTGTAAAATGTTTACATTTTTTTAGGTTTTTACAAACAGGTGATGTCGTGTTTGGAGTTAAAATACAAAAGTAGTAAAGTATGAGTCCAAATTGGAAAAAAATTTTGTCACAACCTCGCCTAGTTTGCACAAAACCGTCATGACATCCAAACAGCGGGAAAACTCTGCAGATGCTCCTCAGCTGCATGAAAAGTTTCAACCTGAGCTGAGTGTGACCTCTGACCTTGTCCTCCTGATAATATGGAGACACCAGATCAGAAACCCTCAACACGCACAGCTTGGAATGTATTGAATCTTTGCTTTCAGCAAAAACCAAAAGAGGAGCATCTGCAAAAACAGTTTGACATCTCCCAGCACAAACGTGCACTCACAGGCGTGCACGCCGTTGTTTATCCAGTCTCTTTGCCTCGGCTCCTTCTGTTCCTGCAGAAATTTGGTGTGTCTTATTTTGTTTCAATGAATATTAAATCTTTTCAAATGAAACGGAAGCAGAAGTACAGAACCTGGGCCTTTAATCCAGCGAGACGCTGCCCTGTTAGGTGCTCAGCGTTGGTGAATTATGGATGAGGCTGGAAATTAAAGCTAGCCGGGAATTCTCTGAAGAAGTGCTGACAGTGTTCTACCTTTATCTAGATGTAAAGAGCTGCAGGGGAAAACAGAAAAGGACAATGGTTCTGCACCACATCTTTTACACACAAGCGAGAAAAAAGGAGGAGCGTTTAAGAAGCTGCCTTCAGCCGAGATGTGTGGGCTGGAAAATTGGAGCCCAAATCAAACTCCGGAGTGTGATGGGATGTGAGCCTGCAGAGTTCACACGTTCCTCTTTGTGGCTCTGGGATTCTGCAGCCCACACCTCCTCGGGTTCGTCTGTGATGAGGTCTTCTATGAAGAAGTTGAGATGCTGTAAAAAATCCCACCGACGGTTTCTCGCCTTCTGTCTTCTGAGAAGCATCTTTGAGTGGAACGAGTGGAGACGCTCGGTGGGTATGTGGGAGGGACAGACTCCCACGCCTGAAGATGAAGGCTGCTCACATGAGCTCCGTGTTCCAAGAACCTCTCAGGACTGAGTCCACGGCCAGACCCTTCACAGACCTGCAGAAGAAACAAAACTGGGACTTTGCTCCAAACAGAGCTCCTGACAACCGTCTCCTTAGCAACCAGAACTGTCAGTTCTACAGCGTCCTTCAGATTGACTGCAGGAAATTCTTCACCCGGAAAACCTTGAATACTCCCCTTCTCCCTCCCCCTAGATATACCCCTCCAAACAGAGAGTTATGGAAAAACAGTGTCTCATAATTCGGACGTCACTTTTGCTCGATGACGTCACCGATAATCGCTGGTCTGCTAGCTTTAGCGCGTAGCTTCCAGTGCTCGAATATACATGACAACAGCGTTTTTATAACTTTAAAAAGGTCACGCCACAACAACAAGTCATCCCTTACATTTAAATGTAAACGTCTGTAGTTCAGAGCGCACCCACGTGAAGAAAATTGCTTCTCAGCGCGGCACGGTTTACCCTTGCGACAGGAGACTTTGCCTCCCTCCACTTGGAGGGTTGTTTTTTAAAAGAAAAAAACAACTACCACTAAATATGTTCCTTCAAATTCAGGTGAAGGGAGAAGGGAAGAATTCGTACTGGGCCTTTGCCCTTCCTACCTCTACATTTATCCCTCCCTACCCCTACATTTTTCCCTCCCTAACCTTACATTTAGCCCTCCCTACCTCTACATTTAGCCCTCCCTACCTCTACATTTATCCCTCCCTACCTCTACATTTATCCCTCCTTACCTCTACATTTATCCCTCCCTACCTCTACATTTAGCCCTCCCTAACCTTACATTTATCCCTTCCTACCTCTACATTTATCCCTCCCTACCTCTACATTTAGCCTTCCCTAACCCTACATTTATCCCTCCTTACCTCTACATTTAGCCCTCCCTAACCTTACATTTAGCCCTCCCTACCTCTACATTTAGCCCTCCCTAACCTTACATTTAGCCCTCCCTACCCCTACATTTAGCCCACCCTACCCCTACATTTATCCCTCCCTTACCCTATATTTTTCCCTCCCTACCTCTACATTTAAGCCCTCCCTACCTCTAGATTTAGCCCTCCCTAACCTTTATTCCTCCCTACCCCTACCCCTACATTTTTCCCTCCCTAACCTTACATTTAGCCCTCCCTACCTCTACATTTAGCTCTCCCTACCTCTACATTTATCCCTCCCTACCCCTACATTTATCCCTCCCTACCTCTCAATTTAAGCCCTCCAAAAGTTATGGAAAAATAGTGTCTCAGATTTTGGACGTCACTTTCGCTCGATGACATCACCAATAGTTGTTGGTTAGCTAGCATTAGCGCGCAGCTTCCAGGGCTGGAACATACATAACAACGATTTTATAACTTTAAAAAGGTCATGCTACAACAAAAAAATTCTTTAGATTTAAATGAAATTGTCTGTTCTTCAAAGTGCACCCATATGAAGAAAAGTGCTTTCTCCACAGCACAGCGCGGTTTACCGTAGCGATGGTGGGCTTTGCATCCTTCAGCTTGGAGGGTGGGATCTTAAAAAAATTCTTCGGACACCACTTGCACTAAAAAATCCCCTTGAAATGGAGGGGTAAGTAGAAGGGAAGAATTCATCAAATTCAGCTTAATTTGTCATCTGGAGAAGCAACTACCTCTAAACAATCGGTCATTCCTGTGAGAATCTTTCATGTGGCAGCTGGCTGAAGAGAAGATGGCGCCCGACGTCATCGGCCTGGAGCAGAGATTATATAACTTAACCTAACCCAAAAGTCTTCAAAAATTTGAAAAAAACTTTAATTAAAGCTTAAAATTGGAAAAAAACATAATTGTTCAGATCACAGTTAAAATTGTAAGAGAATATTTGTGATTAAATTCTAATTCCATTTTACTCTTACATGTAACCTTTGAATGAACCTAGTGTGCTCATTAACACGTGCCTCTGAATGCATGCTCAAATATTTAAAACAGTCTGCAGCTTATTGGAATTCAAACTAATCAGTGTTTGATGTAAGACAGATTTGAATTGTCCTCTGTGAAAGAAATTGTTTTATTCTTATCATTGTTTAAATGTAATTTAAAATGTTAACCCAAGCTGTAGCCTACAGATGACCATTTCACCTTTTAGGAACAAATGTTAAGTGCATTCTCCTGCTTCCTTTCCCAAGATAGGATGAAAGGGTTTACAATACACTGTCTCCAGCAGGAGGGCAGGATGCTGATTGAATGTAAACATTCCCAAATGGTTCCTTGAATTACATCCTCATTAACCGAGGGGTGTAAAGGCATAAATAACATGTTGACCCGGAGAACAAATGGAGAAAGCAGAGGCCTCTGAGATAGTGATCACCAAGAAGTGACCATTGCTTTGAAGGTGGTTTGACTATAAAAACGCTTGCCTGAACCCTCTATGAAAGACCTTCCCTACATGCTTTAGTGCACCGCCCTCAAGTGTACTATTCTGATTTTGTTATTAAACACTTGTGTTAATCCTAAAATGTGTCTGTTCCTCCATCGGATTCAACATTTTTCCACCACAAAAATAAAGGTTTTTCCAGCGCCATGGGGATTCGTTTGGTTCTGGTTGAGGACTGCCTGTTCTTGTAGGTCCTCTTTCAAAGTTCTGTTCCTCAAAGTTAAAGTCACAGTTGTTGTTTCACTCCTGGTGAGTGAATTTTTCTCTGCATCCGACCCTTCCTCTGGGGGAGCAGTGAGCCGCAGACAAAGCTGCACTTGGGAACCATTTGGTGGTTTAACCCCCCCAAATCAAACTCGTAATGCTGAGTCAGGCAGGGAGACTTTGGATCCTTCTGCATGGCTGCAGAGCACCTGGTTATCACATCACCATTTTTATTTCCCCTCCGATTATTTGCAGGATTGACTTTGGATTTGAACTCACAACTTTCCAGCCTCGGAGTGGACACTATACCACAGGACCACCACAGACTTAGGGTGGACAGATGCGAAAAGATTGTTTTTGTCTTTGAAAAGGTGGAGAAAAAGGGAGATTCCGGTTTGATGGGATGGATCCTGCAGAAGCTCCACGATCAGATCCAGAGCTGCATTCCTGCAGACAAACAGCTGAATGCACACGTGCAGTGAACAACAAGAAGAGGAAAGCTTGATTTTATAAATGCATCTGATTATCACATTTGCTTTCATCTCACATTTTTAAAGATTGATTTGATTTTATGACTGTTTGTTGAATTTTTGTGAGGCAGAGATTGGAGCAGCGTCACTGCAGACTCGTGCACGCCTGTGAGCGTCTCTGCGCGCACCAAGACTGCCGTCTGCTCAGGGCCTTTGTGGCTCCAGTAATAAAGACACTGTGGCTTCATTCTGCTCTAAACGCTCCATAATCTCTCCGTAAATGACGTCTCTGCTTCCAGGACGCGGATTGAGAAATGCAAACTGCTTGTGCAAACGCTGCTGGGGTTTTCAAAGACGCTGAGCTTAAATGCTGCAAATGTTCAATTTATCTGCTCCTGATTTTCATGGAAAACATTCAGATGTGATGGACCGTGTACTTAGTTTGGGAAAATTACAGCCTGCTGGAGCCGTCGGCTCTCACCGGGTTGAGGGAAATGAAAAAGGGTCAAAAGCTGGCGGTTGTTTTGAAGATCTGCAGACACTTTGATGCCAAACTGAAAGAGTCATTTCCTGCTGCTCTTTCTCCAGCCGGCAGCAGCTCTTTTCACACATCGGCCGTTTATTTAGTGTTTTGTGTTCGGCAGCCTCTTTTTGAGGAGCGCCGACGGAGGTGGCCTCCTCGTCCTCATATGCTCACGAACGTGCACGGATCACAGCGGGCGTTTAGGGATGCTGAGGAGCACGTCGTTTGCAGACTTGCTGGCTGCTCGCTCCGATATTCAATCATAAAGAACCAACGGCGGAATAATGACACCTGCAGCTGGAGGAGCAGCTCCAAGGACGTCTCCGCGCCTCCTTTTGCTCCCACATCTCATTAGGAGCAGCTAATGGTAAAGGTGGTGATTACAGGGGGGTGTAATCGAGCTGATTGGACTGAGACTGACACATGCAGGAAGGTCAGCCTGATGTTTTTCTGAGCCGCCTCCTGCTGCGTCTGAGGAGGCGCTGACCTGAATACAGGAGGAGGCTGAAGCGGAACGTAGTCACACCTTCAACACACAGATATTCACAGAGCAGATGATGCAGCAGTGAAACATCTAGAGTGACACATCGGGGCACTGAGGAAATCCTCTGCTCCCCCCAAACAGCTCCGGGAGGAGAAACTGCCCCATTAAGGGGGGCATTAGCTGTTGGAGGAACCTGCAGACTTCCATGGAGGTGAGAGGAGGACGAATGACTGCAGTCTCTTATCCAAACGCTCAGACTTGTGGTGCTTTCACGGCGGTCTGTTCGGCAACATCTATATTATCATTTAAATAAACAAATGTTTCCACAGAGAACCTGATGCTTATTCCCTCAAAAGATGCTTTTAAAGTCAAATATGTTTTTATTTAACAAAAAAACATTCCCAGAAGTGTTTTAATTATGATTATTAAGTTTTTAACCAAAATCCCACAACCTAAATTTTTCATGTTGATCTGAAGCTTCTATTTGTAAAATCTCCGTGAGGGGGCGTGGCTTTTGGAGAGTCCGTCTGCAACAGTTTGATTGATTTGAAAGGAGAAATACTCAAAAATGCAATATATATATATATATATATATATTTTATTACATTTGTTCTCTTTCATAAGAAAAACGCCACAAATACATGTTAAAAACTCCAAAAAACCTGATTTTCATCAGAGGGAAACGATAATATTTCATCCATTTTCTTGTCCGCTTCTTCCCTTTCGGGGTTGCGGGGGTGCTGGAGCCTATCCCGGCTGCTGATGGGCGAAGGCGGGGTACACCCTGGACAGGTCGCCAGTCTGTCACAGGGCCTCAATCACACACCCATCCACTCTCACATCCACACCTAGGGGCAATTTAGAGTCACCAATTAACCTATGAAGGATGTTTTTGGACGGTGGGAGGAAGCCGGAGTCCCCGGTGAAAACCCACACATGCACGGGGAGAACATGCAAACTCCACACAGAAAGGTCCCAGCCGGGAGTCGAACCGGGGCCTTCTCGCTGTGAGGCAAGAGCGCTAACCACTGCGCCACCGTGCAACCCACGCTAATATTTAACTGGAAAAAAAGGTGGAATAATCGTCTGGATGTGAAGCATCACAGAAGGTTAACTGGAGTCAATGAATTGGTGCTTTGGTTCCACTCAGAGACCACAAGTGTCATCAAACCTCACGGTTTCTCATCACATTCCTCTGACAACGAGGGATGAAACAATTCATTGATGATGTTAGGAATCCTATTAAATAATGAAATGCAAAAACAGCCTCCTACAAAAAAGTCAGAAAATGTCAAACATTTTCCTCAAATAAGAATAAAAAAACTGACAGTGGGGTAAGATATATTGTCTTTTTATTCTGAGAAAAAAAATTAGTCACTCTGACATTTTTATTATTTTATTTTGCTTTTGAGAAACTTTTTTAATAGATCCTCTTCACTGTGACGTCAGACTAAACGTCGACAGCGCCGTAAATCTGAATAGTGACTTACAGGCAACAGGTCTCGACTGGCAAAGTTGAAAACTGAACTTTGCTTAATTAAAGGTAACTTTACCAATTGTGACTGACATTTTTTAAAATATTAATTTCATAAATGTCCTACCTAACTGTATTGGGTTTCCTCTCTTGGATTGTTCACAAAACAAGTGTTTGATAATAACCTCCAATATTCAATATTTTATTGAAAATATCAACCTTTCATTTGAGCAGATATTATTCTAACTGGTTCTATTTTGGTTGATGTTTTTTACATGTATTTTCAGTGTGATCAGCACAAAAGCTGATAGAAATTCATGTTGGCCACATTTAATACCCTCATCAAAGACGCACATCTCTGCATTACCTGTATGTATTTTAATCACTTCCCAGGATAAATTTACTTGTTTTTCTACAGGATATTTTAGGGGATAATTGTAAAAACAGGAATAGTTTGGTTCAACGAAAATATTAAGAGCAAGTATTGAGCCACGTACTTTCAGCTTTCAAAATAAGAGCGTCCAAGTAAAAAAAAACAAAAAAAAACACATTTTATAACATTACTTGGAAATAGTCACTTTCATATTTTTGGCCACAGTTTCAATTAATTTGATCATTTTTTACATTTATTTATACCCAAAGACCGGAAGTCACTTTGCACACTCATGTTGTGTGACGTCACTTAAAAAGAGTCTAAAAGATTAATTTTCTTACGAGACAGAAAACAAGATTGTTTTTTTTTATATGAGAGTCTTTTGATTCCGTTTTGGCAGTGAATTATTTCCTACGATCCAACAGATCCAACTGTCTGAGGCAGAATCAAATCAACCTAAACCAATTTAAAAAAAATGAGAAAAATCAATAATCAATATCAGAAAACACATGTGAGACATAGCCGGTTAATTTTACTATAAGGTAAAAACAGAAGTGGACAACAGACATGTGATGAATCAGAAACTGATTAACAATCACTACAGTCTAGTGTGTGGAAACACTGAATTTATCAAAGACATGTGACCACACAGTGTGTTAGAATGTTCTATTATCTATTGTTTATTACTTTATTAATTACTAACTCAGTCTGTTGGAAAGCCTACACACATTCAGGGGCACACACTGGATCTGGTTTTGTCTTCTGGACTCAAAATCCCCAAAATTGAAATATCTGAGACGGCTATCTCAGATCATTTCCCCATATCCTTTGAAATAAAAGCCCCCTCCTCAATCAGAAAACCACCGGTCCCATTCTGCTGGCGTCGCATCATCAAGACCTCGACGACAGAAGAGTTCTCTGCTGCATTCCAGGACTCCCAGTGGTTCGCTCTGAACGGTATGGTTTCTCCTCTCCATCCTGATACCATGCTGTCTTCCTTTCATTCCACCTGCTCGGACATCCTGAACACCATTGTTCCACTTAAAAAGAGGTCATGCAAACCAAGAGCTGATCCCTGGCTCAACAGCAACACCCGCACCATTCGGCAACGTTGCAGACAGGCTGAGAGGACTTGGAAGAAGGACAAACTGCACCTCCCTCCAGATTTTACGGGACTCATTGGCTGAATATCAGAACAGTGTCAGAGAGGCCAAAGCACAGTATTTTTCTGACTTTATCACCGCCAACAATCACCGTCCCAGAGTGGTGTTTAATGCGATAAATACTCTTGTAAATCCACAGCCCTCAGCCATCACAGACGCCTCCACGGTCACCTGTGAGAATTTTCTTCATTCCTTTATTGATAAAGTTTATTCTGTCAGACAGATCATAACTCCAGATGTTAACAGAGACTTTGCAATAGTACCTGTTGTTTCTGATGTGCTTGATCATTTTGAGTTGATTTCTCTTCCTGCTCTTTCTGAAATTGTCAAATCACTCAAACCCACAAACTGCAGTCTTGATGTGATTCCTGCTAAAATTCTGAAAGAAAGTTTTGATACTGTAGGGCCTGGTCTACTGAACTTCATCAACACTTCTTTAAGCTCTGGAGTGGTTCCATCTGCTTTTAAACATGCCGTGGTTAAGCCTCTTCTGAAAAAACCTCGTCTGGACACCTCTGTTTTATCTAATTTTAGACCTGTTTCTCATTTGTCTTTTTTATCTAAGTTATTAGAAAAAGTTGTTTTTAAGCAGCTGCAGTCCTTTTTAGAATACAATTTTATTTTCGAGAAGTTTCAGTCAGGTTTTAGATCTCGGCACAGCACAGGATCCGCCCTTCTGAAGGTGCTCCTGTTCCTGACCGTATACTGAGTCACACTGGTGGAAGTTTGGATAAGGATCGACTTTAGATCAATCCGAATGAACTAAAATCGACCATGAATCGTACCGGGAATCGAATCGTTACAACCTCAGTGACAACGGTTCTGTCTTTGCATGGAGATGAATGAATGAATGAATGAATGAAATGATTTATTTCAAGCAATCAGGTAATAATACATGAAATAACATATCACTAAATTAAATCACAAGTAGATCACTTGAAAAGGAGTGGAAGGAAGTGAACTTATATAATCCCAACCCGACTGATGAAACTAAGAAATTGTTCAAATTCTGAAGTAACATCAAAGTTCAATGAGTTGTGAGGCCCGACGGCTTCAGATGTGGTTCTTGAAGAAGCTTCATGGATCACAAGTAAGAGTTTGAGTCTCCTCCTCTCACATATCCTATCAGACCTCCTGGAGATCTCCTCGTCCTGAACTCCAGGTCGATTTTTCGCTCCATTCGGTTAACGATTTTAAACTCGTCCCAAACATTAAAATCTTGTAAGAAATCCAAGCTGCATCAGAAGTAAAATTCTCCTCTGGTTTGCATCATTTTCACAGAGGAGACATTTGAGTGCAGACTCTTCCTTCCCCTGCTGGCTCCTCGTGTGCGCCTCCCAGCAGGAGATCCTTCTCTGCAAATGGGCTCCAGCAGCTGGAGGCAAACGTCCGCAGAAGTCCAGATGAGATTTGTTTACAGCACATCCAGGCGGTTTCCACGACTGTTCCAGCGTCATTGTCAGGAGATATGAAGAGATCTTCTTTAATCACCTACATCTCTGAATCTTTTGTTGTCTTGTCCTTTAATTCTGCTTCTGTGCAGCATTCATTTAAAACTTCCACTTTCATGTGTCTGAATCTTTATGAGTCAGTTTAGTTTTTTCTGCTGAATGGATGTGGTGTTTTTTCTGAGTTTTTCTGGCAGCTCCTGGTTTCTGTTTCCACTATCAACAAACAGGAATTTGTTAGTGCAGTTGAGGAGGCAGGAAGGCGTTGTCCGTATTGAGTGCAGGAGAAATGAGTAATTAGCTGAAGGCTGACTCAGACCACTCGCAGCTTTGTGTGTCAGCCGGGCGATGGAAAAACCGATGAAGCACATCTCCTCGGGTGTCATAAAGCTCTGCTTTATGGCCAGTTTGTGTAGCCTTGCAGATTAAGTTCAAAGGAGGCAGTCGCTCTTTTCTCCATGCATCTTAAATCCTCTTTCTCCTCGGCTGAATCTGTAGATCAATTCTCCGGCCTGTGCCGAGAATTCCCTGCTGTCAGAGGCTATAGGGATTCTGCGAAAGGATGGAGAGGCCCGGGCGGCTAAAAATACATTATTACCGGGGCAATTTCACCTTAGATTTAATAGTTCACACGCTGTAGATTGACTGTCTGAATCAGACTGCATACTTTCCATCAATCCGCCACGGCTTTCATCAGCATTACAAGCAAAGCAGATCATAACTGGCAGGGAGGGAGAATGGCGGCTTTCAGGGAACATGCCTTTTAAAAGCACCGTCCACTTTAAAGGCAGACAGAATTACCCATCCATGATTTATAGCAGGGGTGTCAAACTCAGTCGCACAGGGGGCCAAAATCCAAAACACACCTTCAGTCGCGGGCCGAACAGGATAAACATTTATTGAATGCCCCAAAACAAAAATTTTAAAACTGTAACTTTTAACATAATTATTAACTAGATAGATTGCACTACTGGTGTGTAAATGGTGTAAGCTGAATTTGGGCTCTGAAGATGCTGAAGTTAATAGCTAAAAAAGGTTAAGCTAAAAGCTGAAAACCCTGAAGTTGATAACTAAAAATGCTGAAGCTGATAGCCAGCTAAAATATTAGCTAAATGCCATATTAGCTAAAAAACAAACAAAAAAACACTTAGTTTAGCCAAAACAGCTCGCATGTAGAAATATTAGCCTAACTACAAAACAGCCTAAAAAATCCTAAATGAGCTAAAACAGCTAGCATTTAAATATTAGCTAAAAATCTAAAATGGCCACCAAAAGAAAAAAAAGCCTAAATTAGCCAAAACAGCTAGCATGTTGCTGAAATATTAGCCAAAGTCTAAATTTGCCTATAACTCAGTACACAGCAAGCTAGCCAAAATCGTTAGCAAATGCCAAAATAGTCCAAAAAGCTAGCAGGACAATTTTTGAAACTTTTAAATCGTAACTTTTTAACATAACTATTAATAATAAAAAAGCAGGAATATTTTCCTGAATAAATCAATTTAAACCTTGAAAAACTTTCAATATTGTACTCTCCAAAAAATATATATTTGTCCAAATTATACAAGTTAAAAATAAGCGCAAAATTACATTGGGTCATTAATAACAACAAAATTACATGATTTGGAGGGCCGGATAGAATTACCTGGCAGGCCTGACCAACACACACAAAAAAGAAAATCCACTCCCAACACAACACTAGGGCTGGGTATCAGAAATATTTCCAGAATCAATTCGATTCACCAGATCCTTGATCGATTTAATTCCAAATTTTTCAGATTATTTCAATTCTCTCAGTTAAATTCAATTCATTTGTTTAGAAATACATTATTAATCTACGATATGATTTTTGGAATATTTATACTAATCTGATCCAGTTCAAATACTGTAAAATATGTTAGTGAAATAATGAGATTGTTAATATCATACAGTGTTACATTGTTTCTCAAAAGGAGAAGTTCTAACAAAAATGTTCAGATCGTTAATATTGAAAACATTGTTCTGGGGAGCTTTTCAATTTGTCCACTAGGTGGAGCTCGCGCTACAGCAGTACACTTTTTTTCCAAGAAGAATAATTAAGTATGAGGAAAAAACGACGTTTTAGACCACAAATAGTTACTTTAAAAAAAGGTTTCCGCAAAAGAGTTTGGAAAATAACGCCGGTGAGTAAATAAAAATGTTAATTTAGTCAGCAATGTATGTTTAAGTCGACCAAGTGTTAGCATTAGCCGTTCTATGGGAAATTCCATTAAACGTTAGCATCAAGCTAGCGGACTTTAGCTTTATGTGCTGGATCAATCTCTTTTTATTGATCTATTAAGCTTAAATCGACTCAAATCGATTTTATCAACCCAACCATAGACAACACATTTTGTCAGAATGTTTGACCTTTAAAGGAAGTTGAAGTGCTTTTAGTAATTGGTAATTTTTTCGTGATGTAGTGTTATGTTGTGAATTTAAAGTGTTGTGACCCTTCTGTGACCCTAAAAAATAAAAAATAAATAGATTTTAAAGTTTCTCAAAATTAATCAACAGAAATTCATCAAATAACTTCAAACACAAAAATATTTTTTAATGTTAATTTATTGTAAAATATCATTAAAATAATGAACAAAAGCATCATGTATCACAGATAATCTTCATCTATCTACAGTCAAACCCAAATAACTTTTTCTGCACAATCTTGAAACAATGAACAGAACTGTAAAGATTTCTTCACCAGCCAACGTTTCCAGCAAAGCTTCTCCTGAAGCAGTGGAACTTCGTCTCCGTCTCGACAGTCCTCGGTTGATTTTTGGATGATTTAGTCTTAAAGAAACTCGATGCATTTTTCACAAACACTCTGGCAACAGAAGGTATGAAGATAATCAGAAACCCCTCACAGAATCCCATCAAATGAAAAGCTTTCCTGTGCTCCGGGTCCATTTGAGAAAATCACGCAAAACAAACCTTAAAAATCAGGTCGCAGATTCGTCCTTTATTTCAGCCGAACGTTTTACCGCATTTCAGACTCAAAACGGAAAATGTTTCGGTTGGAAACAGAATCTCGGCTGGATTTTCTGGTGAAGTGGGTCTTCTCATTGTTCGGAGTTTTTCAGAACCAGTCAGAACAGAAGCAGCTCTCAGGCTGAAGGTGTGAAACTTCTCTTTCAGGTTGTCACACCTTCGCTTCAGGAAAGCGGAGGCAGTTGAAGGTGTGAGTGTTCGGCGGGAGGTGAAGGGACTTGGTTAAAGAAAGAAAGGAGAAGAAAAAAAAACACAAAGCTTTGATTTGTTCTCTAGGTTTGATTCTCTCAGTGTGGAGCCTGGTGGTCCGATTTTTAGCAATGGGGAGGGAAAGGAGGGCAGGGTGAATTTCTGATGAACTCCTGCCGCTCTGCAGAAACTATGTCCTAGAAAACCACACTGGTTTTTAGATTTTGGCTAAAAACGCCATAATCAAAATTGTAAGCTGAATGTGGCTGCTGAAAATGCTAGAGCTGATAGCTAAAAATGGTAAAGCCTAAAACTTGCTAGAATACTAACTAAATGCCAAACTACCCCCCCCCCCCCCCCCCCC
>NC_050517.1:34384278-34391950 GCF_002922805.2 Oryzias melastigma | reverse complement strand
TTTTGCCAAAACAGCTGGCATATTGTTAAAATATTAGCTAATCTCCAAATAATCTTTAAGAAATTAGGAAAAAAAATGTCTAATGTTGCTAAAAAAAGCTAGCATAATGCTAAAATATTGGCTAGGCTCCAAATGTAGCCTGAAAAAAAGGCAAAATGTTTAATTTTGTCAAAACAGCTAGCTTATTGTTAAAATATTATCTTAACTCTAAATTATCCTAAAGAGCTGAAAATCTTTTTAATTTAGCCAAAACAGTTAGCATAGTGCTAAAATATTAGCTACACTCCAAATTAGCCTAAAAAAACTGGAAAAAAAGGGCTGCACGGTGGCGCAAGTGGTTAGCGCTCTCGCCTCACAGCGAGAAGGCCCCGGTTCGAATCCCGGCTGGGACCTTTCTGTGTGGAGTTTGCATGTTCTCCCCGTGCATGCGTGGGTTTTCACCGGGGACTCCGGCTTCCTCCCACCGTCCAAAAACATGCTTCATAGGTTAATTGGTGACTCTGAATTGCCCCTAGGTGTGAATGTGAGAGTGAATGTGTGTGATTGAGGCCCTGCGACAGACTGGCGACCTGTCCAGGGTGTACCCCGCCTTCGCCCTTCAGTAGCCGGGATAGGCTCCGGCACCCCGCGACCCCGAAAGGGACACAGCGGTCAGGAAAATGGATGGATGGAAACTGGAAAAAAGTTTAATTTTGTCATAACAGCTAAAATGTTGTTAAAATATTAGCTTAACTCTAAATTAGCCTAAAAAAATTGAAAAATGTCTAAATTAGTCAAAACAGTTAGCATACTGCTAAAATATTGGCTAAACTCCAAATTGTCCTTAAAAACTGGAAAAATATTTAATTTTGTCAATACAGCTAAAATATTGTTAAAATATTAGCTTAACTCTAAATAAGCTTACAAAAATGGAAAAATGTCTAATTTTGCTAATATTTTAGCATTGTGCTCAAATTTTAGTTTTGTCTTGTGTGGTTTACAAATGCATTTGCTTCACTTGAATGTTCCTGTTTAAGACAGGAAGTCTTATTTTATAAGAAAGTCATATGAGCTTCTGACAAAAGTAAAAAACAACTTAGAGAAAATTCCAATTTATCTTAAGAGTCAGGTATTCATTTGCGGCCAAAAATAAATATAATTCATATTTATTATAAAAACGTTGATGTGAAGTTGCAAATTTGTATAAAATTTTCTTAAAACGGTAAAAAAAAAAGTCTTTGCGGCTCCCATTAGGTTCTGATCAGTACCAAACAGGCCCAAATGGCTCTTTCACTGGCAAAGGTTGCAGACCGTTACCACGCCATCCCAAATGGGTGGGAGCATGTACGCCCCCTCATGGTGTTTCCGGGTTTCTTGATTTTTGTGAATTTGTTTGTTTCGCATCATTCTATCTCTCACTGATTGTTTATATCGATCTGATTTTCTGACTTGAGTTTTTGTTTCTTTGCTCTCCTCATTCTCTGAAGCTTTCGCATTTTGAAATTGTGTTTTTCTCTCTGAGTTTCTTCTCAGTTTTCAGATTGTCGTCTGCTGGAGTTTAAAGAACTCTGAAATGTAGATCTGATCTTTTTTAACTTTTGGGTTTTGAGCTGTTCAGAGTTTTCACAGTTCTGTGGAACTTTGGACCCATCATTACCATCCAGGAGGGGGTTTTAATCCCGTTTTTTTTTTTTCTCATTTTCAGGCTTTTTTACTCTTTCTTTTAAAGGAGTTTGTGTGTTTGGTCTGTTTTTGTGTCTTCATCTGCTGCTGGGATTGTTGTGGATGTGTCTTTTCCAGAGACTTTATTGCTTTCGTCTCTTCTTGCTGATGCTGTTCTGTGGGAGTTTTCCTGATTTTCTTCCGTCCGTCTGTCCATGAGGACAGTTCTGCTGTCTGTGTGCGATCATGGATACTTCGTGTGGATTTTTTTTTCCTTTTTGTTGAGAAACTGAGTTAACACTTATCGGTGCGTTGGCGTCTTAAAAGACTGGAGTCCACGTTTTCTTTGCCTTTGGGTGTTAGTCCTGCTTTTCTATTTGATTATTTTAGATAACTCATTGACTTTCTGTTGTTTAAAATGACTGCTTAAATATTTTAAATATGCATTAATGTGTGTCTTTATGTTTTTAATTATTGCAAAATTCAACCTTTTTATGATTAGTATTTATTAAGTCTTTTCCATCTGTTCGTTGTCCTTGTCTTCTCCTCCATGGCAGCTTCTCTTGCACTTTTAGGTGTTCTTCGGGGGGTATGTTTTAGATGTAGTTTGGAGGAGATTTATTCTCCTGTTTGCATCTTCGACTCAATCCTTGACAAATTTCTGTTTATAGCTTCTTCTCTTTCAACGACAGAAATATTTCATCTAAAATCTTCACACAGTAAAGAACAACAAAAAAATGTTTTTGGATGGATTTCTTTACTGCTTCAGATTTCAGATCATTTAGATGTTAAATCATCAATGATTTAAAATACTTGAGTCCATTTTAGAGTTATTTCCAACAGTTTGCATGAAGGACTTTCCTTTCTGTGCTGAACATAAACTGGATGAATAATCTGAAACTAGATTTTCATGAATGTCAGGTGTTTTCTGCGCTCCGTCTGACTCCCATCCTCACAGACTTCTGGTTTAAGACAATCATAACCATCAAAGCTCTTATGCCGGGTTCACACCGCATGCAGAAATGCCGGGAAGCGGAGTGTGCGCGGAATCCGCTTCACCTCCAGTTCACACCAAACGCGTGTTTTTTCGCGACAGTCGACAGGCGTTTCTGCTCAGCTGTGGTTTATTTAGAGCTTCTACAATTAATCTGACATTGTCCATCTTGACTTGTTGCCAACCTCTCTCTCGTTGTGTTTAGACGCCAAAAACCACACCCCCACCCTGCACCGCAGTCATCCCACTACATCAATATGTGTTTTTTCAGTTACGCGACTCCTCCGGTTCGTCACAAAAACTCCGACAACTGAAGACGCTTGTTTGAGACTTTCACTGCCAAAGGTGCTGCAGGAATTTCCCAGGAGGGCAGTTGAAGAGCACGCCAGTCCACACAGGCAGGCCTGCATGGAGAAATGGCATCAGCTGATTCTGAAGCAACTCCGAAAAATCCTGATAGTCGTGGAGGATAATTATGATCCAGAGCAGGTGTTTAACACAGATAAAACTGGAAAATTCTGGATAGAGATGCTGTCTCGCACTTAACCGATGAAGGAGGAAGCTCGCACTTTTTTAAGGCACAGAGTGACAGTCCTATCGTTCTCGATTTAATAAAAACTCTTTTTGTTAACAATAGTCCAAAGTTCTTTATTAAATGTTTACAAAGCACGATCAGAAGTGTTTTTGAGGAGCAGTGATTGGTAACGTACATTCTTCGGCTGCAGGGGATGGGGAGTGAAACGGAGAGTGGGGGTTATCCATATTTGCGGAGGTCTCCATTCCCTAACCCCCGCAAATAAGGGGGGAATACTGTATTTGAATTTCTACAGTCTGTTTAGTTTAGGGCTGGGTATTGATTATAATTTCCGATTCCAATTTTTTTTTTTTTTTTTCGATCCTTCAATTCAACTCAATTTTGAGTTTACACATTTAAACACATTTGTTTAGAAATACATTAATATTCGAATGTTTTGAATACATTTATATTCAAATTATTATATCGTACAGTGTTACATGAATTCACTAAAGGAGAATTTCTAACAAAATTCTTCAGATCACTAACATTGTAAGCATTGTTCTGCTTCTCTGCCTTTCAGTTTGGCCACTAGGTGGCGATGGCACTATAGAAGTACACCTCATATCAGAAGAAGAAGAAAACATGAGCAAAAAAAATTGTTTTGGAGAATTCCTGCCTGTGAGTTTATAAAGATGTTCATTTAGTCATCAAAGTATGTTTAGGTTGACTGAGCGTTAGCATTAGCCGTCCTATGGGAAATTCCATTAAACGTTAGCATCAAACTAGCAGACTTTATCTTTATGTGCTAAATCGATTAATTTTTTTATGAATCAATTATGGATCTGTTAAGCTTCAAATCGATTCATCAATTTTATGAACCCAGCCCTAGTTTAGATACAAAAACATGATTGCATTTGTCAATTGTATTATTTTATTGTGAAAAATTGGTTATATTTTGAAAATTGATCTGATTCTCTCGTGTGTCTTGGTGTAACTTTATGCCATGATTGACACGGATCACTCGTGGCTCGCGCTGAAGCGATCTCTGCACGGCGCGAGCTGACCGCTGAGGACCGCGGTCCTTCTGCGTTTGGTGGGAACAGCCGTTAGGTGCTTTTTTGCTCTTTGTGTCGCACTCTGGAGCTTTATCAAGATTGAATTTCTCAAATATTTTCTTCTTCTTTAGGCACCTTTCAAAATTAAGATGTGTTTATTTTTCCATCAGGATGTTGACAGACAAGAATAAATACAAATCATTTTAATAAATAAAGGAGTTCTGGATCCCTCACCACGTGAGCGGCTGGAAGGTTTTGTTCTCCACCAAACTGGTGGACAGGTTCCGCAGCTCGGCTATAGACTGAACCTGCTTGTATCCCAGCAAAGCCAGCGTGTGATTGCACAGACTCTGAATCTTTCGGACCACGTCGAAGCCCAGCCGCAGCCTCCAGTTCTCCGCTGTGGCCCTGGAGTCCCGCGAGGTGGAGTACCTGTAATTCCAATCGGCCTGAGCCGACGCGTTGCTGTTGGTGTTTTTTGAGATCCACGTCCTGACTCGTTGGTCCATCTCCAGCCCCACAAACCTGTAGATCTCCGTCGCCTTGGTCTCTGGGTGGAGAGCCAAGTCCTCGTAGCGCACCAGCAGGTAGCGTCCGTGCAGCCACGCCGGTCCCTGCAGGCCCGTTTCTGCAGACGCTGCCATGTCCTTGCAGGTGCTGGTGATCTGGGACAGGTCCACGTACCGGGGCTGACGCCCCGTCACATTCCAGATTTTCCAAGCGCGAAACTGATCTGCAAAAGCCGTCATGCGTGAGGCCAGGATGGCTCTGGGGTCCCTCACCAGGTGAAGGATCTTCAGGTCCAGGCGAGGGTCCTCCGTCAGCGTCCGCAGATCTCCCACCTCAGGAATTCTCACTGTTTTTACTGCAACGAGTCTCTTTGAAAGGCACGACATGGAGGCCAGGCTCAGGTTCAGAGCTCCACACCTCTTTGGACACCAGCTTTCATCGGGCAGATCAGAAGATGCTGCAGCCTCCTCCTCCAAGCAAACAGGAGGAGAACACAGGGCGTGGCTGGAGCTCCTCCGAAAAAAGGAGCTGGTGACGTGGTCCTGGGGCTCGGGCCGGATGTAGTTCTCCATGAAGTGAAGGTCACACGTGTAGAGGTTGAGCA
The DNA here is from genome assembly GCF_002922805.2 of Oryzias melastigma. Classification (NCBI taxonomy): domain Eukaryota; kingdom Metazoa; phylum Chordata; class Actinopteri; order Beloniformes; family Adrianichthyidae; genus Oryzias; species Oryzias melastigma. Next base: position 34,386,629 of record NC_050517.1, on the reverse strand, counting down.
GAAGGTCCCTGTAGGCCCCCAGCAGGGCGCGGCGGTCCAGCGTGCGGCGTATCCTGCTGCTGGAGTTGGTGAAGGCCTGCTGGACGTGGTACAGAGGCTCAAAGACGTAGAAGACCTCCGGATGCTGGTTGAGGAGCTGTCCGGTGAAGGAGGAGCCGCTCCGCGTGGTGGCAAACACCAGGATGTGTTTCCGTGGCGACTCCACCGACATCCAGCCGTCGTCGCACAGGGAGAGAGGCTCTGCGGCAAAGAACATTCAAGTCATCCTGAGCAACACCTTGAAGGTAAGAGTCATTATGGGATGGAGTTGTTGGCGCTCAGAGGGATCAGCAGTTTGTGCATCAGCTAATAAAACTTTATTTTGTGCTTCAGACTCATTCTAGCTTTTCCACCCAACCTTAGAGCAGTGGCCCTTCATCAGACGGATTTTATTTTTATATTCAGGGTGGAAGTTGGTGTTTAATTTTGATTAAGCCTCTAGTTTCTGCAAAAAATCTATTTTTCAAATCAAAATGCTGAAATATAGTTTAAAAACAGTTTGAAACTGTCCGCAGATGTTTTACAGAGGAGATAGATTAAATGAAACACAGTTGATGATCCGTAAAAAATCCATGAAATCAACATTAAAGGAGATTTTTCATTAAAAGTCCATTTTAACAACAAGAACTCCACCCAGGCTCTGATTATCTTTCATATTAATCCTATTGTTTCTTATTTAATCATGCTTTACTGTATATTTCTCTTCAAAGTCCCCCTTGGAAAACTGTTTTTAATAAAAAAAAAAAAACTTCCCAGTAGTGTTTTAATTTTGATTATGAAGTTTTTAACCAAAATCCCACAACCTGAATGTCTTAAAAAGCCATTTTTCATGTTGATCTGAAGCCTCAGTAGGCAAAATATTCTCTAAAGGGGGCGTGGCTTTTGGAGCTGACCGGGGACACATACACTCTGTGTCTCGCCAGCGTAAATCATCACCGCTGCTACAGCAGTTTCGTTTTGAGCTGGATGTCAGCTCGGACGAGGAAATGAAGAGCTTCGTGGACCGAACTTCCACTGATTTACAATCCTTTACAACTGCAGTCAAAAACATGATTTTCATCGGAGAGGGACTTAAACACAGAAGAGTATTTTCTGTGCTTTAGTTTCTTAAGCAAACACGTTTCTTTATAAAGCACAATTCATACCTAGGTCAATTCAAAGTTCTGTAAAAATATTAGGGCTGTCAGATTTGTCGCGTTAAAAACGCATTAATCTGACACATGCTTGACGCCGACAATTTTTTTGACGCATTAATCGCGGATTTTCTCATACTTTCCATCCCGCGCGTCCCGCCCCTCTCTCACCGGCTGCTCTCACTAGATCACGGGGGTCTCCAACCACCGAGCTGCGAGCTAAAACCGGCCGGCGCTAGGACCTGGAGAGCTCTTGAACCCTAACCCGGCTCCGGTTCGCGTCCAGTACCACGTCTGGTGGTACCGGCTCGCGTCAGGCGCTGCCTCCCGAGAGCCCGACGTTCTGAACAGCAAGCGCACCGGGGGACGTTTTAAATGTTCTGGAGGTTTGCTCCAGCCCCAGCATAGCGGTCTGTCTGCCGGCATATTCATGGCGTGAGCTCCGCTGGACACGTGGCTGCATCGAGCTGCAGCCAGAGAACGCGGCGGCAGTAACAGACTGTCAAACTATCCACAGTGTATCTCGCTTTTCTCAGTCTTTAATGTATAAATAAAGTTAATTGGAAATGATAAATCTTTATTTCATTTATTACTGTAGTTCAGCAGAGGAGGAAAAGATTTGGTCCTGACAAAAAATGAACATGAAAGTGTTATGGAAATTTTATTTTTGATGTTTTTTATTTTATTTTACTGAACGTTGATTGAAGTTTTGAATTTAAAATGCCCTTCACTTGCACTTGGGCTTTTGTTAGGCATTTTATGTTACAGCCTTTTATTGTTAAGAAAGTTTATCTCAATACAATGTTACAAAATAAAGTATTTCTGATGAAAACTATTAATTTTACCATTCTTGTTTTCATAATTATTGTAGAACTGCTAAATTCCACGAAGCACACATTTTTTTTCCTTAAAAAAAAAGGCCACATTTTAATTTTCGATTAATTGCGAGTTAACTCAGGACAATGCGATTAATCGCGATTAAAAAATTTAATCGCCTGACAGCTCTAAAAAATATACAAAAATAAATAAAAATCAATTGATAAAACATAAGCAAAATCATTTTAATTCAGTAGTTTTCTTGATCAAAATTTACTTCAAGTTTCTGTACGTACATTTGTTTTGTCTGTGGACCGGTACCAGACTGAGGTCTGGGAAATGTGAAGTTCCAGCTTTCTGTTA
>NC_050517.1:34316233-34384250 GCF_002922805.2 Oryzias melastigma | reverse complement strand
TTTTTTTAAATCGAAGTGAACATATAGTGATTAACTTCTTCAGTGGTGGAGGAGTTCTGAATCGAGTCTGCACGACGCCTAAATAATTTAAAGGGTAAACATGCAGGAGTTTGTTTTTTTTCCTGCAGTTGAACAAAGTCCAAACTGCGAACATGTAATTACTGCTGATGAGGAGATGATTGCAAAGGGAATCTACTGCGGAGCTGAGAGACCTGAGCTGGCAAACATCTGTGCTTGGGGAGAAGATTAATGGAGATGAAATGTAGGATAATTGCAAAACAATCGCTCTTGTTGAATTTATGAGGAATCTTTCAAACCTTCTTGGTTTGGTTTCAGTAAAAGCTGCAAACCAGACTAGTATTTGTGTCCTCAGCTCGTCTTTCTCCCTCTGGAAACGTTTTCTGGTTTATTTTGCTCAGACGTGAATGTGGGACATCAGCTCGTACCTCCGTGGCGTCTGCTGTGGCAGCGGTAGGCTCCCTGACACGGCCCGGACAGCGAGTCCCTCAGGGTCCGGATGGCCGTGTACTGGACCCCCAGAGACGCACAAACCAGCAGCAGCACCGTCTTCCAGGAGCACTCCATCCTACCCCCACCGCCGGCTCTGCATCCTTCACGCTGAGGCCGCCGGGGAGGCACAGACAGAAACACCAAATGAGATTTCATTTTGATGCATTTCTCCAGCTTCATGCATGCGCAGCTTCCACACACTCCAGCCTGCAGGAGTCCTCCGGTCGGAGCATTTTGGGTCAGTGCTTGAAGATACTTAAGAAGGTTAAGTGGATTTTTAAGGGACATTTGCCATCTTGTTTTTTTGTTTCCTGACAGTCTAAAAAGGAAGCCTATTTTTCAAACATTAGGGAGAAAACATGAAGGTTAAAGGAGGAAAATGACTCCACACTTCCATGCTGCCACAGTAAATATCATCTAAGCCAGGGGTTTCAAACTCAATCGCACAAGGGCCCAAAACAGGAATTTATTGAATACTCTGAAACTACATTTTTAAAACTTTAAAACCATAACTTTTTAAAATTATTATGAACTAGATATATATTGCATTACCTGTGATAATGGTTGTGTGAATGCTGTAAGCTGAATTTGGCTGCTGAAGATGCTGAAATTAATAACAGAAAATATTGAAGCTGAAATCGCTGAAGCTAATAGCCTGCTAAAAAATTAGCTAAGATCCAAATTACCATAAAAAACAAACAAACAAAAAAAAAAAACTTAGGTTAGCCAAAACAGCTAACATGTAGCTGAAATATAGCTAAACTCCAAAATAGCCTAAAAAAAAACTAATTTAGCCAAAACGGCTAGCATGTAAACATTAGCCAAACTCCAAAGCAGCCTAAAAAAAAACAACAAAAAAAACTAATTTAGCCAAAACAGCTAGCATAGAAATATTAGCTACACTCCAAAATAGCCTAAAAAAACCAAATAAAACGAAAAAACAAAAACAAAACAAAAAAAATGGCTAAATGAGCCAAAACAGCTAGCGTGTAACTTAAATATTAGCTAAACTCCAAAATAGCCTAAAAAGCCTCAATTAGCCAGAACAGCTAGCGTGGAAATATTAGCTATACTCCAAAATAGCCTAAAAACTGAATAAAACAAATAAAAAACAAAACAAACAAACAAAACAAAAACACCTACATGAGCCAAAACAGCTAGCGTGCAGCTTAAATATTAGCTATACTCCCAAACAGCCTAAAAAACTTAAAAAAAAGCCTAAATTTGCCAAAACAGCTAGCGTGTAGCTTAAATATTAGCTTAACTCCAAAATAGCCTAAAAAATGGAAAAAAGCCTAAATTTGCCAAAATATCTAGCATGTAAATATTAGCCTAACTCCAAAACAGCCTAAAAAAACAAAAAAAAAATCCTCAATTAGCCAAAACAGCTAGCATGTAAATGTTAGCTAAACTCCAAAATAGCCCAAAAAAATCTTAGTAAATGCTGAAATAGTCCAAAAAGCTATAATAATACCAGTTTTTTTTAAACTTTAAACCGTAACTTTTTGACATAATTATGAATAATAAAAAGGCAGGAATATAATTCCAGAATAAATTCATTTTAACCCTAAATCACTGAGTATTTTACTCTCTACAAAAATACTTTTTGTCAAAATTTTAAAAAGTTAGAAATAAGCACAAGATCTTGAGGGCTGGATAGAATTACCTGGGGGGCCGGATCTGGCCCCCGGGCCTCGACTTTGACACATGTAATCTAAGCTGATTATGCTCATTACCGTTGGGGGGCATATTTACCAAAATCCAGCTCCAAGAAACATTTTACCTGCTCCAGAAAAAAAGACACTGAATCGTTTGACATCTTTGACATAAGGAGCTTAAATGCTTTGAATAAACAGTTTAAAGGTTTATTTCCTAAAGAACTGATTCTGGAACAGGAAAAAAAAAAGGTCAGACTGACTGAGGAAGGATGGCAGTGATATTCCTATCTGCAGTGGCTCCAGCATGCACACTGTTGCATAATTACATTTCATTTTTGCTTCCTTCTTGTGGGTAATTAAGCCTCTAAGCCCAGCAGAGAGCTACATATCCAGATAAATATAGCTGTCTTCACCAGCACCGAACTTTCCTTTGTACGCTTCTAAGCTCTTGCCACTGGGCACGGAAGAGCGAGGGGAGATGGGATTTTTTTTTCCACTTGGAGTGAGGAAGAAAAAAAAAGGTGCAGCCATCCATCCATCCATCACTGCAAACTGATGGGAGGTAATCATACAAGATCCCTGAGTGCAAACTGTCTCTTCATCAGTCAGAGTGGCTTTGCAGAGGCAATCATCATCATCATCATCAAAGCCACAGGTGAATATAGATCATCATTCTGACAAAAATGCTGTTTGCTCCGTGCCTCCGCGCTCTGCCTCCTCTTCAGTAATGATGTTTATGTGTCCCCGGCATTCCCGTCCCCTCAGGAGCGTTTCACGCTGGGCTTTTGATCTTCCATTAATCACAAACGCTGCCAAACCAAAGCCGTTTGCTCTGCGGGTGATGGGACTCAAGCTGACATCAGGAGACGGTCTGTTTTGGTCCAAACTTCCTCCTGAACTCCTGAAGCTCCAGACTGACAGGCTCTCCTCTTGTTGTGGGACAAAAGAGAAGGAACGAACATCTGCTGATAACAAGAACAGCAGCTCGAAGCTCAGACAGAGAAATGTGGCTCTGACACTCCAGCCGTCGACGCCCGGCTCGCACAGCTGGCTGACGAAAGAACCGTCCCACAATTCCTGGGCGACAGGTTTTGTTTTCCTTTCCAGTGGTGATGGGGGGCTCAGGGGCCCCTGCTCCACATCAGGCTGCTCTCTGGAGAATGAAAACAGATGCTTCAATAGATTTAAGCGATTTGATTTGCAGTCCTCCTGCCTTTGTGGCGTACATCAGGAGCACAGACACTTCATCAGCAGCAGGAAGGGGCTCCAGGCTTCAGATGGTCTCGGCTTTTGTTTCCGCTCGCACAATAACCGCTCTGACGAGGGAAGGACGCCTCGGGACAGGATCAGGATTAAACTGCGTGGTGCACGCTCCTCTGGCAGGTTTGAGTTGTAAATTCAGTGAGCACGGCACTGCTGCTGCTGATAACACAGCCGGCGGCAGGACTGCTGGTGCAGGAACGGCCTTATGAAGGGAAATCATTAGTGATGGAGGCGGGACAGAGGGCTTAGGGATGCAGGTTAGTCTGGTAGAAGGTGAATCTGGATGCAAGTAAGTCAGGGGTGCAGGTGAGTCGGGTATCCAGGTGAGTCAGGGAGGCTGCTATGGGATGCAGGTGAGTCTAGATGCAGGTGAGACTGGATGCAGGTGGGACATAAATGCTACAAAGATCTCTGCTTGGAGGAGCATCAGCGCGTTCTCAGGTCCTCCAACTGCATCTGTTTACTGACAGCAGAAAAACAGCATCATTACGGGCCTGCGGCTGCTCTTTTCTTTTCCATCCCTCCGTCCATTATTCCTCCTTTTTTTCTGTCTCCAACCACAGACCCACAGGCAGACGCATAGCGCGCGCGGCGCGCATGACCCCCCGGGCGACAGCAGAGCGCGTGAGATGGCAGAGAGGATGAATCTTGTCCTACATCATCCCTGCTGCGCACGTGGGTCACGGCGGAGAGGCTGTGGGGGGTGGGGGGAACACGCGAGGAGAAAGGTCACCGCGCATCTGTGCGCGCTCTGGAGGGCTTTGCCTTCACAGGTAACTGACGGTCCTCCCGCTGCGCGCGCCCGGCGTAGACACGGACGGGAGCGAGTTAAAGGATGAGCAGAATGATGCGCAAAGCGGACATGGGAAGTTTGCACAAGTGCGCTTTTTTGTGTTGTATGGCGCAAATGTATCTTTAATTTTGCGAATAAAAACAGTTGGGATTTGTGCGCGTGCCAGGTCATTAAAAAACTTGGCTGAAACAGACAAAAGGTTTATTCGGACTGAACGGAAACTTCTGCGGAACCCCGCGCGGGTTCTGGCTCGCGCGCAAACGGATCACCGGCAGCAAAAGAGGGAAATGTCTCACCATCCGCGCGCTCTTGATCCGACGGTCCTCTGGACGGTCCGGATCCGTCCGCTGCGTTTACCGGAGTGCGCGCGCGCAGAGTTTGTCAGCAGGAGGAGGAGCGCGGATTCAAAGCTTGGAGACGCGCCATGGATGGGGAGTCTCATCACCGCTTCAGAGAGCGCGGATGCTGCCGGGGCTGATGACGCTGTGGCGGCGCGGTACGCATCACCACACGTCCGTAGATGGACGCGCACGTGGAGGGAACTCCAGCAGATGAGCAGCAGCAGGAGGAGAACCCAAATACATCCGGATGAAAACGAGACGCCCTCTTCATCATCCTTATTGTGCTGTGGAGAAATGGGCGCTCATTGCCCCTGGGGGGGTCACTGCGGGGTCACATGTGGCCGCTGACAGCTCCATCACTCCCGGAAATGTGGGTGGATTTTGTTTGCGCTCGCTCAGATTTATCTCCCGCTGTGACAGAGCCACGCTGACTCAAATGGGTCTTCAGAGAGAGAGAGAGAGATTGGAAAAATAATGTCACTCCCCCCCTCCATGTCTGCTGTTTCTCCTCAGACGCTTCAACGAGCTCATCTCTTCAGGCTTCTTGTTGCTTCCCGAAATAAAGTGTTGACCTACTTCCGTCCATTAGAAACTTTCATCCAATCAGTCCGTGATCCCGCCGAGCTGAGGAGTTCCTCCTCCTTCCCAGAACTCCGTGAAGCGCTTCACCTGCTCGCTTTATTCTGGACCCAAAATGTTTTTTTTTCCTGAAAGGATGCAGGAAGAGCCTGCGCTGAAGATGACTATTTTCTGCAGGTGAACTCTGAGCGCGCGCCCACATGTTTATTCTACAGCACTCATGACTGCTGCCAACATCACAAAATACCATCTCTGACCCAAATACATCACTATTTCATGAACGGTGCTTTTAGGTGCCGGTCCTCTCTGTTTAATAAGGCAATCACCCATCATGCATCATGCCTCCTATTCATTTGCCCTTTTATAGAAAGACTACCCCCCAAAATAGCAGGAAATATCATCTGATGTGGGTTCAGAGAGAGGTCCCTCCATGTTTATCCCGGTTTGAAGAAAAATTTAAAGCAGAATGCTACAGATGTGCAGAAAACATGGTGGTATTTTGTTCTTAAATACATTTTTTGTGATGCTAATAGACATAAACTCACTTTTTTATTTTCAAAGAGATTTCAGACAAACTAACAATAGAAAACAGAAAGCTAAAGAATCAGAATGAGATAGAGGAGGAATTTAAGTGACTGCACAAAAGCTTCATTGGTGTAGGTCAGGGGTCTGCATCCTGCGGCTCCAGAGCCACATGTGGCTCTTCTGTCTCAACATGGCCAAACATAAATAAGCCATGTCGACTGTCTGAGTCTGCAGCTCCCTGCTAATGGCTGCCTAACCAAAACTACTTAAAGAAAACAAACAAACAAAGCCAGCAAACTAAGACTACCAAACCCCAAACTAAAATAACAAAACCCTGCAGTCCAAGACTACCAAGGTCCAAACTAAAATTACAAAACCCAGCAGTGTAAGACTGCTGAGGACAAAGAGGGGGAAAAGAACCGGACACAAGTCGACTGCCTGGCGTTTTCTAATTCATTTTATTTGAGCGGTACCGTTTTACCAGGGACTCGTTATACAGAGTTTTCTTTCCTCTTTTCAAGCCCTTAACAATGGAAATCTTTAAACCTCAAACACTGGAAATGCTTGTTTAATCATCTATCATGCTGTGAGAATCATATCAAATGTTAGTGCTGTTGTTCGCGTAGCCGCCTTCCATTGCAAAGGAATTCTATTTTATTTTATTTTTTCGCAAGGTACTATGCACGTATGAGTACCTCCTGTTTCTTTTTGCTGAGTCAAACAGCTCTTCTCATCATAAGCATTTCATCACTATTGGGGAAACTATGGATTTTGCTGGGATCTCTTCATCCACAGCAGACAGTCCAGTCAGCGAGCACACACGGACGAACAGATCAAACTTCCGCCTTTAAATTCAGTAGAGTTTGTTTTCCTCCGCATTCCAGACATTGTGCCGGCCCTCCTCCACCTCATTCTCCTCCTGGCTCTTCAATCGGCATGGTCCTGCTTTACAACCATGACGATCTCTTAACTTGGTCCAAGTGTTGCTCCAGCTTCCTCTCCCTCTTGTGTAGTTCCGCTTGGGGATCTCTTTTACTTGGCGCAAAGCGTTCATCAGCAAGCAAGAGTTCTCCAGAGCCCAACAGCCAAAAGACTCTTATTCATGCTTCACAAATAACTTTACAATTAAATCTTTCAGTTCCACTTCGAGTTATTGAAATACAGTTTCATTCATTCATTCAGACATTTCCAACTTTTTGCTGCTTCTTCAGAGTCACGCTGAGGCTCGTTTTCTACCTTTGGTTCACTTCCTTTTCCTCAGAAGGTCTGTCTACTGTCATGCTGAAGAGTCTCTTATTTTTGTGAAACTGGCAGCAGAGGACAGGTGAGCTTCACACCTGCCAAACCAAGAAGGATGAACATCAGAGGAGTCAAACCCTGGAGTGAATCTCTGACTCTTCAATAGAAACATATATCTGAATGTCATCTGCATACACGTTAATAGGACTGCAAGAAATTAGATATATATGCTGGAAATCTGTTCTAAAAGTCAATATTTTTATCGTTTTTCCGTTTTCTCTGGTGAAGGGAACGCAGAGATCCAAGAAATGGGGTAGAGGACGAGTGGGAAGACTCCACGCAGGTGAAGAGCGTTCTTTTTCTGGCATTGAAGCACATTATCAGTCACGATGAACGACAAGCTGTCAAGAAGGTAAGTGATCCAAACGTCCTTTTGTGTTGCTGCTCTGATCCCTCCCTCTGCCCACCTCCAGCATCGATTCCTTGATTCCGAGCAGCCGAACGCCCCCACAGCCTCTCGCTGAGATTTAAAGGGAAAAAAGTTGACTGTTATGTGCTGAATCCTCCACGGGCTTCCCCGTTTATCTCTGCCCACACTCGTTCCTAACTGGCGTCTGTAAAGAGCACGTAGAAATGCGCCTGCTAGAGTCAGAGTGCTTCTCATTTTTCCCTTTTCCAGGCTTTTAAAGGCACGCTTTCTTCCATTTCTGATTGCAGCATGACATTTGATTGTGTAGACACAGAAAGTTCTGTTGTTGAAGCAGCATCTATAAGCTCCTGTCACAGTTTTACCGTGGAAAAAATCCACTGATTCTGTGCACTTCATCTGATTTCTGAGTCCTACAGCGGCGGCGGCGCCGTTATGGAGCTCTCCAGCTGTTTGTGCAATAAGCAGGTGAGGAAAATTCTCATTTCAGCCACTTATGTGTCAACAGAGACAGATGCATTTTTCTGTAGTGCTGCTGTGGGAAAAGCAAAGGACTTTCTGAAAGTCACATAAACACTGATAACAGGATGAAAGCTCTACGGTGTCTCATTTAGAGAGACTGACACACAACACAAAGAACCACACAAACAGACAAAGTCAAAGTGTTCTTTGATGTGCAGCATCCTGACATTCTGCTGGATGAAGGTTGCAGGTTCTATGATCCACTATAAGGAGATAAAAGACAAGTGTTTACGTGAGGAGCAGGAAGATGCTGATGGTTTTAGGTGGCTTCTGAAGGAATTGGTGACGTTTAACAGCAGCTGAGCAGCTCCAGAACCACAGAAGGAGATCCATCTATCAGCAGAACCGTTTGTTTTTCAGCTCTTAAATATGCACTGAAACTGCGTTGGCTTTTCTTTCCTGCAAAAAATGAAGATTTGAAGGTGATTTAACAGATTTCCTGTTGATTTTAATGTCTGACCTCAACAATCAGCTTCTGAAAGGTTTTTAAAGGTCAAAACTCAAACAACAATTATACATTTTTCCGCTGAGTTCAGTGGCGATGGAGAACATTAAGAAATAGGATGGTGACTCAGAGCTGGAATAAAGAACCTTTAATGAGGTGAAGCAGCAAAGCCACTTTAACAAATGGATCCTGTTAAGACACTTTAGGATGTTTTAAAGCCACCGAATTGATAAAACTAAGAGTTTTAGTTTTTGGATTAAATGTTTGTATTGAATAAATTCTGATCTTGTTTGCTGCTTTTAACCTTCCAACTGTTTAAATTTCCATTTGGGTTGAGGCTCCGCCCCCTGTCTGATTGGTTATCCGAGTCTAGCCTGCATGAACAAAAGTTCATGTGACTGCCAATGGAAAGAGTAATTTTGTGTTGTAAGATTTCTTATTTTAAACAGTGATGCCCCACTCTTTAAAAATAAAATCTGAAAATGAAAATTGCTTTAATAAAAAACAACCTCATAATATATGGTTTTTTTGTTCCTGGAAAATTTTGCCCAGTTCGAATTTTTCCCTTCTCTCTTCCCCTCCATTTGAAGGGGCATTTTTAGTGCAAGTGTGTCTGGAAATTTGTTTTTTTTAAATCCAGCCCTCTGTTGCAAGAGTAAACCGTGTCGTGCTGAGAAGCACTTTCCTTCATGTGGGTGCACTCTGAACTACTGAAGCCGAAAACGGCCTGCCTTACTGTTTTTTTTTTTTTTTAAGTTTTCTCATAACGAGATCCACCATCTTGTTATAACGAGAAACAAAGTTTGTTTTCTCGTTATAACGAGATAATCAAGAACGAAGAATGAAGAGTCTCCCTCCAGCTCTCAGAGACACCAAGACCTCACCTGTTTGAAAACAATCCCAGACCTTGTTTTTGGTGTATTTTTTATTTATTAGTGGGTCTATGCTCTTTAAACGTCTGAATTCTGTCTCATGCACCAGCCCCTCCCTTAATTTCCTCAAAAACCCCGGACAAACACTGACAGATTGATAGAATTCAAGTCTGCAGAGCGTTTCTGCATGGTGCTGTCAGTGATGGTGGATGAAGAACCCAAACACAGAAGACAAGACTTGTTGGTGGAAACATAAACTAAATTAACTTAAACATGACAAAACCAGGAGACCAAACCAGGGACAGGACGGGACGGGACGAAACTGAAAACCAGACACTTTAATACACTGAGGTTGATTAACTAAATGAAGACAGCTGTGGATGATTTGACCTGAACAAGGTGACACTGACAGGGAAAACAGAACATGACAAAACTGAAGTACTGGATCATGACAGGTGTGTTCACTGAGATCCGGACATCATCAGCAAAACTAAGCAGTTTATCAGAGAAAACGTCGAACATCAGCACTGATCCATATATAATCGATTGATTAAATAGTGTTGACATTTTTTCTGAAAAACTGCTTTGTTTCCCCGAGGTTGTATAAAAATGACAAAACATAGTAACAGATTGAGTTGGGCCGAGTGGCTCTTTTGTGTCTGCTAATGTCCGGAGTTCATTGAACGCATCATGCACAGATTCTCGTTGGCTCTGCGATCTGTCAATCAACATGTTTGGATGTTTTTGGGAAATAAAGGGAGGAGGGCTGGTGCATGAGACGGAATGAAGGTGTTATTTTATTTTAATAAAATAATAAAATAAAATAGACTAAAAACAACTTTGTGGAGTGTTCTTCTGCTGTTTTTCTTGTTAACCACAAAATAAATAGACTTAAAACAGTATTTATGTATGTACATACATATACATAAACATATATATATATATATATATATATATCCGTATGTGTGTGTGTGTGTGTATATGTATTTACATATATATGTATATATGTAGGTTACATATATATATATACTGTATGTATACATATGCGTATATATGTATATACATACATAAATCTAATTATATACATACGTATCTAAGTATATGATAAATGGTAAATGGCGTATACTTGTATAGCGCTTTCTACCCTCCTTCGAGGGCCCAAAGCGCTTCACAGTCACAGACCCATTCACACAGACATTCATACACCAGTGGTGGCTCCGCTGCCGAACACTGGCATATGTTGGTATACATATATATATATATATATATATATATATATATATATATATATATATATATATATATATATATACATACTGTATATTAAATGATACATATATGTGTATACGTATATATGAATAAATATACGGTGTTAAAAACACTAAAATCAAAATTTTCTTTGGAGTGGGTCTTTATAATAAAATGTTTTTAAGACACCGTTTCCCTACTTGTTGTCTGCGTCAGCATCAGTCTTTACAGACGATGAGCATCATCCAGATTTCCCAGCCGATCATTGAATCTCTCTTCATCCGTCTTCTCTCCACCTCATCTCTCCTCTCGTCCTCTTCAGCCCACATCAAGGCGTCTCCTTCAGCGCTGCAGAGCATGAATGGAAGTTAATGACTTAATTGTGGAGCTCATGGAAGCATCTGCAGCCATTGTGTTTTCTCCGTTCATTTCTTCAAGTTTGTCTTTGATTTGTCATCTGTCAGAGGGGACAGACAAATTAATTACAGCGTTCATTAAAGCCTAAAAAAAGAAGAGACTGATTTCATTAGGATGTTCTGGAAGTTCTTTAGCAGGAGTCTCATCAGAGTGAAATCGGGTTAGTTTGGTATCTTTAAACTCAGATATGGAGAAAATACTTGAAAAAGCAAAACAAACAATATAAAAAAGTTAGTATTTTCAGATGTTTCGTTCTTGGATGGATTCTACCTCAAACCTGCACATGTTCCATGTCTCATTTAGATCTGGTTCATGGTTAGAAGTCCAGCTAAAGACTAAGGCCCAATCCGAATTCTTTCCTTCTCCCTTCTTCTTCATTTAGCCCTCCAAACAGAGAGTATGAGTGTCTCATGATTCGGATGTCACTTTTGTCCAATGACATCATCAATAATCCAGAGCTTGAGTACACATAACAACGGTGGTTTTATAACTTTAAAAAAGGTCATTCTACAATAAAAAGTCATTACTTACGTTTAAATGTAAACGTCTGTGGTTCAGAGTGCACCAACATGAAGAAAAGTGCTTCTCAGCGCGGATGCGGTTTACCCTGCAGCAGAGGACTTTGTATCCCTCCTTTCGGAGGGTGAAATTTAAAAATACATTTCCCGGACTTGCACTTAAACTGCCTGACAAGGGAAGGGAGAAGGGAAGAATTCAGTTTGGGCCTAAAGGTGCATTCACACCAAATGCGTTTTCTTACAAAAAATGTGCGTGCCCCGCCCCTTTTTTGTAACATTAAAAATTCGCTGCTCATTTTCTGCCAAAAAATGTGCTCCTGAGCTTGACGCCGCGGCTGCATGTGGGAGGAGCTATGAACCAACGTTTTGAACGGTGTCTGTGGATATCTCACTTAGAATGAATGGAAGACACAGATGATGAGAAATTAGGTTTATTTATTTTGAAGAGTTCTATGAAAACATCGGTAATCATGTCTCATGTTTGGGTTTATATGATTACTAAAAGATTTTCTCGGTACAGGGGACTGTGTCTGTATGACAGCCGCTTCCACGGTGTTCCTGTGCCTCTGTTGAGCTTGAAGGCTCACCGTCTTGTATAAACTCTAGGGGGAAAAGATAAATTGAGGAGATCTTTTTCCTTTTTTTATTGTCTCAATGAGGCCTGAGCCGGCAGCTTCCGCACCCCGTAGTGTCTCTCTGATGGCATTTCGAGCAAGTGAGGTCCACCTCAGGAGCAAAAGCCAGCGATCTGTCCAGCGTGTATCCCGACTTCACCCCAAAGTAGCCGGATGAGCTCTGCAAACCCGCAGCTCCAACAGGTTAATAGAAAAAAATGGAAGTTCAGGACAAAAACACTGGATTTGGACTAGTATTCTACCAGCTGATCGGGTCACTGAAAATGTCACGTGCCCAAAGCGGAGTTCCTGATTGGCAGATGCGAGGCAGTGACCTGTCAGACTTCAGACATTTAAATTTTGTCTCAAATCGTGCCGCTGGACTTCAGATCGCCTCATGTCGCATCTGTTCCAGAGAATCGTGTTCAGTGTGAATGCAACTTAACACTGTGATGGAGAATTAGGCTCACTTTAAAAGAATAATAATAATAATAAACAAGAAACAACCAATTTGTAAAATATTCAACATTGTCATTAATACATGTGATATTTTGACATGGCTGAAATGATGATCTCAAAGTTGTGCTTTTCAAAATTAAAGTTGAAACAGTAAATCAGATTTATTGAGATTCTTGAGCAGTAAATTGCCTGCAACATAAATTAAACAGATAATATTCGACTGTCTAACGGAACAATTTAAAAGCTCAATATAGCATTTCATTTCTGAAATAGCACATATTTTCTTTATACATTTATGAATTTTTGTGTCATACATTTAAACCTTTATTCTCATAATTCTTCTCATGAAATTGAGACGTTTTTCAAATTTTTTTCCTGACTTTATTCTGACATATTTGTATATTTTCACCATTAGTAACCAGGTTAGGCTCTGGCGACCCCTCTGAATCCTAAAGGGATACAGCAGGTTGAGAAGTTGGATGGATTGGATGGGCCCTTAAGCTCCACCCTCTAATGCTGATCTCATTGTTTGCATTTATTCTTGAGCCCCCTTTTTTTACTGGTTCTGCAGTAACTCTATCCACCAGCAGATGGCGGTGTGGATCCTGTGGTAAAAAAGTTTGGAAAGTTTCACTAGTTGTGACATTTTAGTGACCTTGGTGGTGGAGCTGCGGTCACAGCCCTCAGGAACCATTTGCTGGTTCGAGCCCCCTAGAGAGTTAGTTTTTTTTGTTTAAGACTCTTTGGCGTGAGCAACCTATGGACTTGAACCCACAAGCTTACAGTATCAGGGCAGACACTCCACCAGAGCCTCTAGAGCAGCAATGTAAGCGATGCAAAACACACCTTAGGTGCCAAACAGATAAACATTTATTGAACACTCTCAAACTAATTTTTTTTAAAACTTTAAAAACCTAACTTTTTAACATAATTATTAACTAGATACGTATATAGCATTAACTGTGAGAATGCTAGTGTGAATGGTGTAATCTGAATTTGGCCGCTGAAGATGCTTGTGCTGATAGCTGAAGATGCTGAAATTGATAAATAAACTCACTGAAGCTGATAGTTGAAAAAACTGAAGCTAATAGCTGAAAACACTGAAGCTGATAGCTGAAAACACTGAAGCTGATAGCTGAAATCACTGAAGATGATAGCTGAAAAAGCTGAGGCTAATAGCTGAAATCACTGAAGATGATAGCTGAAAAAGCTGAGGCTAATAGCTGAAATCACTGAAGCTAATAGCTGAAAACACGGAAGCTGATAGCCGAAAATGCTGAAGTGGATAGCTGAAATCACTGAAGCTAATAGCTGAAAACGCTGAAGCTGATAGCTAAAATCACTGAAGCTAATAGCTTAAAAGGGTGAAGTGGATAGCCAAGTAAAATAAAAGCTAAATGCCAAATAAGCCAAAAAACAAAACAAAAAAAAAGAACGTAGGTTAGTCGAAATAGCTATCATGTGGCTGAAATATTAGCTAAACTCCAAAACAGCCTAAAAAACTGTTTTTAAATAACACTGAATTAGTAAAAACAGCTACCATGTAGTTGAAATATTAACTGAACTCCAAAGTGGCTTAAAATTTAAATAAATGCCAAAACAGTCCAAAAAGCTAGCAGAATGCCAATTTTTAAAACATTAAAATAGTAACTCTTTAAAAATAATTATGAATAATAAAACGGCAGGAATATTATTCCAAAATAAATCAACTTAAACCTTAAATAACTTTCAAAATTTTATTCTCCCAAAAATATATATTTCATCAAAATAATACAAGTTAGAAATGAGAGCAAGGTGACATCAGGCCATTAATAACAATGAAATAAAATGATCCGGAGGGCCAGATCCGGCCCCAGGGCCACTTTGACACGTGCTGGAGAGGCTGCTGGGTCTACACAGCTCAGAGGAGTTCTTCTTTTCAGCCACCATCTTCAACTTTTGGTCCCCGTGATGAAAGTCAATTTAAAGTTAATAGGTTTCCTTAGCAACTAAGTTTTTTTGTTAACCACGCCCACATTCCTAATATATTCTATGTAGTATCACATTGTTTAGCTTGAACCAACAATTCACGCCAATTGACGCCAACGGGAACATGACGATCATATTTTACTTCCTATTTTTTCTTTTCTTTGTCCCATAAAGTAAATATCCAAATAAAATCTCATCATCAGGTTGATGGTTAAGCAGAAACGTCAAATGAATCCAGATTTGCTCCTTTAAACTTCTTTTTTCCATTCCAACTGGAGACAAGGGAATGTT
Source organism: Oryzias melastigma (assembly GCF_002922805.2). Taxonomy (NCBI): domain Eukaryota; kingdom Metazoa; phylum Chordata; class Actinopteri; order Beloniformes; family Adrianichthyidae; genus Oryzias; species Oryzias melastigma. The sequence goes on along the minus strand of NC_050517.1, from coordinate 34,369,561 downwards.
CAGGAGCAGAAGGCAACCAGGCGAATCAAAGCGTTTGGAAAAGTTTGTCTGCAGGATCTTGAATCAGTGCTCTTTGTGTTTGTGCCAGTGAACACAAATTGCTTTTCCTTTAAATGGATGCTGGCAGGACGTGTGAGTTTGGAGTCCAAAACCCTTTTTGTGTTTTTCTCTAAAGGGGGTTTGGAAACAGCAGCCAGAAATCCATAAAACTTTAATGTCAAACCCATCCGCCGCGTTCGTCTGCCCAAACCGTGTCGTTATGATAGAAAACGCTTCATGGGAACGAGGCGGGGACTCGGGAAACCCTGTAGAAGTAAACGCAGGTACTTTAGGCGTCTTCTTGCGGCTTTGGCGGGATCCTCCTGCAGCGCTGATGCTTCATTTAGCCTCTCTGACCTGCAAAGATGAACTGTTTCCAATCAAAGCTCCTCCCCACAACCTCTCGCTATCAAGTACTTATCAAGTCCATTAGTGGGGAATGTTTGGACACAAATCAATAGATCTTCTTTGTGGTTATTTCCTCGCGGCGTTTGTTTGAGCAAAATGATTTGATTCTCAAAGCCATGAAATCTAAATATTTAACCAATGAGGCTGCAGCAAATGTAAACTGGAACGTAAACAACAGTAATTTGCTGAGTTAATTAAACAGAGAAGAACAAATACTTCATGGTGTTGATTTATTCAGGAGAGTAAATGTTTGACTGGAGCGCTCGGAAAGGGAATGAATAATTTAGATCGCAGGTACAGTAATCTGGATTACAGTCTGTGATTGTTTCTTCCTCCTGGCGTCTGAGCAGTCAGGCGAGGAGGAGGGGGAGCTGCAGTCTGACCTCTGACCTTCTCCTCCTCCAAACATCTCATGTTCAACTTTCTGATTCTTCTGATCCCAAACAGAGTTCTTCACAGTGAAGTGTGGTCTGATGGGAAGGTTGACATGTTTGGGTGGTAGAATTGATCAGTCACTTACAAAAACATCTGAGAGTTTTAGACATGAAGATGCTGCAGCTGAGATGATGAGGAGACAGAAAAACAGGACTCAGAAATTAAGACTGAGGAGCTTCATGGACAAAATCTCAGAGGTTTCTGATGAATTCTTGCAAAACTTTGGATCTGTGGCCGCATGTTTGCTGTGGTGAAGCTGCTCCCCGGGATGCTGGCTGTGCATCCACGTCCAGAGGATGTTTACTGTGGCAAATTACTGGGGCAAATTTAAAAATGTAATTTATTTTTGATTTTTTATGTATTTTTGAAATACAACAAGTGCTGGTGCCATGACTTAATTTGATTTAATTTAATGTAATTTTTAAAATTAAGTTTATTTTGATTTAATTTAATTTTGTTGAATTTAATTAATTTCAATTTAGTTTTATTTTTACTTTATTTTATTTTAATTTGTTTTATTTAACTTAATTATTTTTAATTTAGTGTAATTTAAACTAATTTAATGTAATTTGATTTAATGTAATTTAGTTTAATTTGATCTTTTAAATTTCATTAATTTTTTTAAACTTAATGTAATTTGATTTAATTGAACTTTTTTTTATTTATTTAAATTTCATTTAATTAAATCAAATTTAATTTTAATTTTTGTTGAGTTGTGTTGAGTTGAGTTGCTTTGATTTGATTTGATTTGATTTGATTTGACTTGACTTGACTTGACTTGACTTGACTTGATCTGATCTGATCTGATCTGATCTGATCTGATTTGAACAGGTGCTGTTTTGAGTCAGTTAGTCCAAAACCTCCTGGCAGTTTGGAAAATTATAGAATAGAATAGAATAGAATAGATACCTCATGGTGGGAATCAGCTGTACTGCAAAAAGTGAAACATTGGATCAATTAACAAAAGTTCTGTAATTTTACATTTATTTATTTTTTTTTTGGTTTTTGTTTTCATCAAATTAAAATTGTGTTGATGGTTTACTCAACTCAAAAATTGAATTTAATAAAAACAAATATTTTTAAGTGTAACAAATTACAGAACTTTTGTTATTTGATCCAATGTTTCACTTTTTACTGTGTGTCCAGCGGCTCACATCAAAATAAATCAGTTACTTTATTTGAAGTAAAACACTAAGAATGACTACACACCCAGGTGAGATTCAGGTAGCAGGCGAGAAGTGACCGTTAGCAGGACCGTCTGATGGCTGCAGGTAGAAGCTGATCCTCCCCGTCTCACACTGCAGTGACAGGATTCTGTTCCTTCGACTTCATCTTCACTCACACTGTAGACCAGGAGGGGCAAACTTTTAGATTCATGGGCCACAAAGAGTCCTCAAACATGTCAGAGGGGCCGGACTCGGAGCAGATGTGAGGAGTGTTTAGGAAAATAGAGTGAAATCTGGATGAAAATATGTTTTACTTTTGGTTGGAAATTAATATATATTATGTACACAGAACATTTTGAAGCTTTTATTTCAAAACTGTGACTTTTGTTTTTATTTTAATGCCAACTGCACTAACGGACTGCAGCAAAAAGAAACATTTTCAAATATAAAACTTGTTTATGAAATACTTTTGCTTGTGACATTTCAGAGCTGTCATTCAAGCTTGTTTGTAAAAAAACTTCAGAAATACTGTAGATTTGGGGAAAAAGACTGTCAAACCGCTGCTGTAGAGTCCAGATTGTCTGTGAATGATCATACTTACCTTTGGTTCTCGGCGTCGGCCTCCTGCTCTGCTCCAGGTCTGCCTCAGACCAGGAACATGTCTGCTGTGTCTGCATTGGTTCATGACGACACTGATTACATTTTCTCTGACCTCGTCTCCAATCGGACCAAATATCTGTTGGTTTTCATCATGTGACAAAAAAAAAAAAAGATGTTTGAATAAAGTTTATGGTGAGTTTTGAAGTGAAATGCATGCACTCAAGGAGGGGTGTTTAAATCATTTGTTAGTTTGCATCAAAGTCTCTAAAAATGATCCGTTTCCATTTCCGTATTGTTGAACAGAAACAGAACAAATGTGGCTCAGAATGCTCACAGGTAAACCCACACCTGGATGTCAGCATGCCACAGGTGCAGGAACATGGCCTTCCTGTCCGCCTCAGCGTTTCTAAAGAAAGCCTTCGAATGAAGCTGAACCTTCAGAGTTTTGTAGTTTTTGTCACATTTTAATGAAAGCAGAAACAGGAGGCAGCTTGTTGACATGGATGGAATAAATTGGTGAAACTGACACCAGTCATCCGTGTCCTGAAGCTATTTGTGTTTGCTGCCTGTCAGCCTGTTCGGTGCAGGGATTAGGGTCTCCACAAAGCAGCGTCTGTACTTCTCTTTGCCGGGATTTATTAAAGAAAGATGTTTTTTAATAAACCTGTGAAAAGGCAGAAGCTGTGGAGGATCAACCCTTCTCACTTCACCTCCACTCGCTTTAAAATCACAATTATATATATATTTTTAACAGCAGCCGTAAAAGTTGAAGTTATCGGTGAGCCGGTCAGAAATCGTCTCCTTGTAAACAGCAATAATCCATCCCATTTGTGGACATGATAACCAAAGTTTCTGCTCTGACATCAGAGCACACGCCTTGATGCTGAACGGTTTTTAACAGATCTATATTTCCTGTTTCTCAGCCTTCTGGATCAGATTTCTTTTTCCCTCCTTGTGCTTCCTGTAATCAAACCTCTCAGTCTCACCTGTTCACCCCCTCATACCTGCATCTGCTCTCCCAGGACGAGTCCTTCTTGCCCCGATCTTCAGGTTTACGTTGTGGACTCCTGGGAGATCCTGCTGTGTGGGAATATTGTGAAGCTTCTTCGTTTTCTCGGCTCGGTTTTCTCTCTTGGGATCTGACCTGTTGGATTCTGTTGCTACCTGGTTTCTGGAGTTGTGGTTGAAGACTTTTATGAGACTGAGTGAAGAGGATCCTGTCACATTCAGAAGTATTTTAGTTTGAGGAGAAACTTTAATTGTTTCCCTCCAGGATGGTTCCTAAGGTTCAAAGTTTGATTCCTGCAGAAATCAGAGGCTGTAGTTCTGTTTTTTTCTCATGAACTCTGTCCTCTATGAGATTCACAATAGCTGACAACACATGGAATCTTAAGAAAAAAGAAAAGCTATTGTTTAAAGAAAAAAATATTATCTTTTGTCCTTAAAGAACCAAAATCCCATTTCAGAAGAAAATTCATAATGGTGGAAGAATTCTTAATAAAACCATCTCCTCTTTGACTCTCTGGTTAAAGAAAAATACAATATTTTTAATTTGAAAAACTAACACATTTTAGGTATATCTTATAAGTTTATTAAGTATAAAAAAACTCCTAAAAGTCGAACAGTTGAAGGACAGTGTGTATAACTCCACCACAATCCTGACCCATAATGCCCCAACAATCCATCCAGCAGTTTGGCTTCATAATTTACCAAAACTGAAGCATTTTGACGGATGTTTGAGTGCTGATTAGTTTTGGTTGTGTCAGTACACAACCTGAATTCATGAACCAGAATTTAAGGTGGACTTTCTATTTTTGAATTTAAAAAAAAAATCAAGGATATTAATTACGAAAAACAATCATAAGGGTAACTTTATTAGCTTTGGTTTATTTATTTTTTATTTAGATTTATGCATTTCTGGTTGAGATGCAACACAAACTGTGGTTTTGTGTGTCTTTATTTTTCATCACTACTGACATTTCACTTCCTACGACAACATTAAACTACATTATGTGGTAAAGGATGTCTTTTATTTTGAAAGAAAGTCATGTAGACCTCTAAAGAATTGCAAACTAATTATTATTTTGAAAATAAGGCTATTTTCTCTTTATGTTTCTGTTTCATTTACTTAAAAAAAATCAAATGTGTTTTCTCATAATAGTAACAATACCACAATTCTAAAGGATGAACGAAAACTCTGTGGATGTTGTCAGTAAAAAATCCTTCAGAATGACTCTTTAGCTCTTAAAGGTTGCCAATTCCTGTCCTAACTCCACTGGCATATACATTTTTTTTGCTCATGGCTGATTTCTCAGAGGCCTAATGTCTTTGCAGAGCACTTCAGACTGGACGTCCTTGGTTCTTTGTTTCATTAAAGTTCTGTTATCTCTTCCTCCTGTGTTTGGACTGATGTCCTCCCTAAACTCTTAGACTTTCTGACTCTTCCAGTGTTTGTGTTCAGTCAGGATGTTGTAGTCTGCGTGGACTTCAGCAGCGCAGCTCGCTGATTTCTAGGTAAGAGACCTCAAATCAAAAGACTACAGAGAAGTTCTGATCGGCTCAGACCTGGTCCGGGTTTCCTCTCTGAAAATAGCTCTCATAAATCGTTCTGAGGCTGGGATCCAAGAAGCGCACGCCTCCAAAGATCCCCGATGGGAGACGCTGGGTCCCGAGGGGCTCATGCTCCCCCCTTTCGTCTCTTTTTTTGGCGCCCTGAGGCCCCTCTCCCTCTCTCTTTGCAGCAGATTCGCTCCAAAGTATCCCATCAGCTGTGCTCTCTGGCGCATAATTGGTACCATTAGCAGAAAGCATCCCAGCCTCCATGACTGAACGGTGGCGAGGCGGCGCTTTGCCTCTGCGGCTCTTTACCGGACCAACTGTTTCTGTCTGTCAGGCTGCAGCATCACATGCAGGGGGGAGGGATGTTGGATTTCCTGTGATCAGACAGACGGGGCCCTCAAACCGGGATTAAAGGGGCCATACCATGAAAATTCTACTTTTTGAGGTTTTAAGTGCATTTTACTGTTCATTCCTCTCTATAAAGAACCCTGAAGCGGTATTTTGATCTGTTCATGCATTTCTGAGTAATCCTCTAAAAACAGCAGCCCCTACCATGCCCACAAAAACCAGCAGGTTCTGTCGTGCTGACGTCAGCACAATGTGAACCGTCCCGGTTTGGGTATTTGTTTAAACTTCCAAAAGAAGAGCCAGCACATCAGAAGAGGTTGACTTTTATCTTTGGGAGCGCGACAGATCCGCTGAACCCTTCCCTTCTCCCTTCCCCTCCATTTATCCCTCCAAATGGAGAGTTATGAAAAAATAGTGTCTCACATTTCGGATGTCTCTTTTGTCGATGACGTCATCAATAATCGCCAGTCCGCTAGCTTTAGCACGGAGCTTCCAGCACTCAAATATACATAACAACAGCGGTTTTATAACTTTTTAAAAAGTCGTGCTACAATAAAAAGTCATTACTTACATTTAAATGTAAACTTCTGTGGTTCAGAGTTCACCCACGTGAAGAAAAGCGCTTCTCAGTGTGACACGGTTTAGCCTCGCGGGCTGGGGGGGGTACTGTATCCCTCCATTTGGAGAGTCGGATTTAAAAACTCCCCCTTCAAATGGAGGGGAAGGGAGAAGGAAGGAATCTGGATTGGGCCTTCGTCTGTGACCACCACTTCACAGATGACTGTATGATAACCTTGGCATGTATCAAAGTGGATTGGCCAAGAGACTAAATCTCAGAGCCGGCACCATTCCTACAATCATAGCGGATGAAGGGGCCAGACCCGTCACTAAATCATGCAGTATACCATAAGCATAGAACACACAAGCTAACGCTACAACTTTCACACACGTTGCTGCACGCTGAGGAGACTCATTGACGGTCTATGGCCTGACGGCGTGAAATGGGGGGGAACGACAAGGAACAAAAAGGATAGAACCTCAGAGATTGAGTTGCTTTAATTCCAGGTTTTAAAACGGTTCACAAAAATGATTCCTATTTCATAAATAATTTGTTTTGTAGTGTTCTGAAGGTAACATATGATCATGTATAGCAGGGGTGTCAAACTCAATCTCAAAAGGGGCCAAAATCCAAAACACACCTTAGGTAGCGGGCCAAACATTTATTGAACACTCTAAAACTACATTTTTAAAATATTAAAACCATAACTTTTTAACATCATTATGAACTACATACATAGCATTACCTGTGACAATGCTAGTGGGAATGCCGCTAAAAAATGGACGCTAAAGATGCTAGTGCTGATAGCTGAAGATGCTGAAATTGATAGCTGAGAATGCTAAATCTGTTAGCCAGCTAAAAAATTAGCCTAGTGCCAAATTAGCCTATAAAACTTTAAAAAAAAAACTTGGGTTAGAAAAAACAGCTAACACGTAGTTGAAAAAATAGCTAAACTTCAAAATAGCTTCAAAAACAAAAAAGCCTAAATTAGCCAAAACAGCTAACACGTAGCTGAAATATTAGCTAAACTCCAAAATAGCCTAAAAAATCCTAGTAAATGCCAAAATAGTCTAAAAAACTAGCATAATGCCAATTTTTTTTATTTTAAAATTGTAATTTTTTAAACATAATTATGAATAATAAAAAGGCATGAATATTATTCCAGAATAAATACATTTAAACCTTAAATAACTTTTAATATTTTACTTTCAATGAAAATATATTTTGTCAAAATTATACAAGTTAGAAATAAGCACAACATAATATCAGGCCATTAATAACAATAAAATAAAATAAAATAATCTGGAGGGCCGGATCCGGCCCCCGGGCCTTGACTTTGACACGTGATGTATATGGATACAGTTTATTCTGAAAGGCTTAATAAAATCATGGTATGGCCCCTTTAAGGGGTCCTGGAAGCAGCAGAGTGGGATTCCAACAGGAAGTTGGGATTTCTAACTGTTGCATTGTGGGAATGTTTTCCAGAAAACTAAAAACATTGAAGCAAAGACATGAATGTATTTAGTTTCTGTAAAGCTAAACAAACCCAAGTGACAATGAGACTCACAGAGTAACAAGTTGTCAGCTTCCTCACAGATTTCATTGTTTATTTTCCCGTCTTTCCTTCTGCTCCGTCTCTGCAACGCCGGCCTTGAACTTGAGCTCGGCACACACCGAACAGCCTCGCCTCGCCGCCGTAGCGCAGCCTCCCACACACACAGATGGTCGGAGAGATGCTGCGGCAATTAGGCTGATCCATTCGGAGCCTGCGACTGTAACAAGGAGAAGGACGCCTACCGCCGGATCCCGCTGCTCTCTGAGGTGTGAAGAAATCTCTGCGCTCGCTTCGGCCCCCCGGGGGCCTTTCTGTGTCACCCAGCCGTTTCTTAATTACACCTGAGAGCCTCCAACAGCTGCTCCGATTCCACATCTGTGTCTCCATCAGTCAACCCTGTAAAGCACGCTGGCAAATAATGGAAGACCCACTTTGTCTGCGTTTCTACTCATTTTTAACTCAACAGTATTTTTTTAAATAAAGGAGGTCATGCTGAAGCACATGTGCTGCTGAAATGTACTTTTAGTGGGAAGATGTGAAATCAAATCGGTTTCCTGGATGACAAAAAAAAATCTTTACTTTGATGGAAACAATTACAGAAAAATTAGTGAGACTTTGGGAATCTGCCTTCAATCTGCCCCACAACCAGCTCAGCGAATACTTTCCAACAGAAAGACCGTGTTTCTCCTGCGGATGTGTTGGCATCACTGCGAGCGCGGAGGCTCGATGGGACTAATAAAAGCTGGCAGCTAAAAATACTGCTGAGACCCCGAATCTCTGCAAGATACAAAACTTTCTGAGCGCAGAGATCTGCAGCTCAAAGCCAGATCGCAGACAGCCAGGCCATGCAAATGAGTGTTTTTATTTATGAAGACAGGGGCTGCGGTTCCTCACCGGGAGCCAGAGATTAGGACTCTGTTTCTGAAAGCAGCAGGTGAGGATTTGGAGGAAAACCAAAGAGAGAACGACGGGCTCATTGCAGAGAACAGAGCTGACAGTTTGCAGTAATTACTGTGTGGGGAGGCTGGAGACCAGAGGAGGAAGATGATGATGATGATGGACTGCAGATGCAGACCCCCCCACCACCACCACACACACACCTGGTCTGCATTCATGACATGCGACAGAGAAGGTTCTGGTTCTGGCTCCATGTTTCAGACATGATCACATGATCTGAAGGAGAATCAGAGCTGTGATCTCTGCAGGATGAAGACTTTTCTACATCTAAATCTGGATGAACACTGAAGTTATTTAATTTGAATGTTATTGATTTTCACAGAAAATTGAATAAAAACAATATGAATAAGATAAATGAATAAAAAGTCAAACTTTTTTATTATTTAATTTCTTTATGCTTCAAACTAAGCTATGAGAAAGAAAACCACATTTAGTTTGTCGTCATAAACCATTAAACTACAGACTTTAGGAACTGAATCCTGAATTTGAACATTTTACAGGACAAAGGTTTGAATCCCGTTGCTCCACAGCCTGAAATCTTGTCCCACATCCCTCAGCTTGTGGCATCACTTCATGTGTTGTTTGGTTCTGTTTGTTTTTGCTGAGTCATGCCAGCATTCTGACCTGAAGAACAGGTTCTTTTCCTCTTCTGTCCTTCAGGGTCAAATGCAGGAAGAAGTCTGAAACCAGACGGATGCAGAGGGAGGAGACACCTGACTGGATCTGCACCTGAGTGGATGACTCAGTTTGATCTTATTAGAAGAGTGGAGCAATCAGTGAGGAGGAAGAGAACGGCAGTGAGGAGAGCAGGCAAGGAGGAATATCGCTTTTCAGAGCAGAGCTGTGGAAAAAAGCAACAAAAACCAAAAAACCTCCAGCTTGAAGGGTGAAAACTTCCTGAAGAGCAAACAAACTATGATTTGGGATCAGCTGATGAAGAGGTGGATGATGCTCATTTTAATGATGAATGCAATCTTCTGGGAAAATACAAAAAAAATGTTTGAAAGGAGAAAAAGAAATGGACACCTGAGGACTGTGAGGATGACTGTGTTACTCAAAACTAATTTAAAAAAGATACAAAGAAGGCAAATCTTATCCAATGACATAATTTTTAATGTTTTATCAGGTCTCTTTTATGGAACTCCTAAAGGGACAGAGAGGGAAAAAAAATCTGGTTACTATCTGGTGAGCACCAGTTACTATCTGGTCAGTACCAGTTAGAATCTGGTGAGCACCAGTTGCTATCTGGTCAGTACCAGTTAGAATCTGGTGAGCACCAGTTGCTATCTGGTGAGCACCAGTTACTATCTGGTGAGCACCAGTTGCTATCTGGTGAGCACCAGTTACTATCTGGTCAGTACCAGTTAGAATCTGGTGAGCACCAGTTGCTATCTGGTGAGCACCAGTTACTATCTGCTGAGCACCAGTTGCTATCTGGTGAGCACAAGTTACTATCTGGTTGGCACCAGTTAGTGTCTTGTGAGCAACAGTTGCTATCTGGTGAGCACAAGTTTCTCTCTAAAGAGCACCAGTTACTATCTGGTGAGCACCAGTTGCTATCTGGTGGGCACCAGTTAGTGTCTTGTGAGCAACAGTTTCTATCTGGTGAGCACCAGTTGCTATCTGGTGGGCACCAGTTAGTGTCTTGTGAGCAACAGTTGCTATCTGGTGAGCACAAGTTTCTCTCTAAAGAGCACCAGTTACTATCTGGTGAGCAGCAATTGCTATCTGGTCAGCACCGCTTGCTATCTGGTGGGCACCAGTTACTATCTTGTCAGCACCAGTTACTATCTGGTCAGCACTAGTTAAAATCTGGTGAGCACCAGTTGCTATCTGGTGGGCACCAGTTTCTCTCTAAAGAGCACCAGTTACTATCTTGTCAGTTACTATCTGGTCAGCACTAATTAGAATCTGGTCAGCACTAGTTAAAATCTGGTGAGCACCAGTTGCTATCTGGCGGGCACCAGTTTCTCTCTAAAGAGCACCAGTTACTATCTGGTGAGCACCGGTTGCTATCTGGTGGGCACCAGTTTCTCTCTAAAGAGCACCAGTTACTATCTTGTCAGCAACTATCTGGTCAGCACTAATTAGAATCTGGTGAGCAACAGTTGCTATCTGGTGGGCACCAGTTTCTCTCTAAAGAGCACCAGTTACTATCTGGACAGCACCAGTTAGTTACTATCCGATGAACACCAGTTGCTATCTGGTGATCACCAGTTATTACTATCTGGTGAGCACGGCAAAGTATCTGTTCATCACCAGCTAGTATCTGGTGAGCACCGGTTGCTATCTGGTGGGCACCAGTTTCTCTCTAAAGAGCACCAGTTACTATCTTGTCAGTTACTATCTGGTCAGCACTAATTAGAATCTGGTGAGCACCAGTTGCTATCTGGTGGGCACCAGTTTCTCTCTAAAGAGCACCAGTTACTATCTGGACAGCACCAGTTAGTTACTATCCGATGAACACCAGTTGCTATCTGGTGATCACCAGTTATTACTATCTGGTGAGCACGCCAAAGTATCTGTTCATCACCAGCTAGTATCTGGTGAGCACCAGTTACTTTTTGGTGAGCACCAGTTACTATCTGGTTAGAAAAATATCTAATATTTTTTCTCTTTTTTTATCACAAGGATCTTCGTTTCCTGTTCTCTTTGACCATTCAACCTAAAAATGCAGATAACAACCAGGAGTCTCTCTGTCTTCAGATCTGATTTTCACTCACAAACATTTATTTCTAACAGTTTAGACAGCAACTTGTCATGATGACGACTGAAAACTGACTTTATCTGCTTAGAAAGACTGTAAACTAACAAACATTTACCTGTCGTGATCAAGTCTTCCTTTATGAAGCGATCAATGATTTCCCTGAAATGGGTTTTTCCTAATGGTTCTAATGACCCTCAGAGCTGATACCGTCTCAGGCGTTTTTCAGTTGGTTTGAGGCGTATCTCATCGGTTCTGATAAAACGCCGTCAGCTCTGCTCTGATAAGATCTGTAGCCACGCCTGCTGATGTTCAGGTTCTTCTGCTGCACATTAGGAACAAACAGTAGCTACCAAAATAAAAGCATTTATTTACAGGCGTATTCTTGAGGTGGAAAGCGTCTTAATAACAAAAGTTTCTTTATTTAATCTCTGCGCCGCTTCTTAATCTTTTTAGTTCCTCTGAGGTTTTGATTTGCAGTAAAGCAATTCCAACAGAAATGATTTGTTTCTGCCTTTGTGATTTATTGATTTGACCAAAGGGAAAACAGTCATCTCATCTAAATCAGATCTGAACCAGCTGGAGGCTTTGGCGGATGACGGATCCGTTTATTTCACGCCCCCACAGGCTGCAGCAGACAGGTTCTTGTCTTCACTTGTTGTGCGGTTGCTGTTCCACGGCTTCATGACCTCAGAGCCTCAGGGGGTCGCAGCTCATCCCCGGAAACCCTGGATGAGGGGGCGGGGCCTAACAAAAGCTGCACAAACAGCTGAATTAAGCAGACTTTTTCCGAATTTTTTAATCATTTCATGGACAATTGTACAGGTTCACGTCTTGGAGCTCAATCAAAGCTGCACATCAATTCTTAACATGACTTGGATGGAGTCTGAACGGCGGGACGAGACCCTGACGAGCTAAAACTTCTGACAGAAATAAAAACGGGTTTTTCTGTGACGAATCCATGGATGTTTGTGTCACACAGACTCCCTGAGCGTGACCTGCTGCTGCCTGTTTCCCACTCCCACTTTCTCTCTTTCTGTCATGCACAACTGAACCTGCGTTAATGCAATCCTAAAGTCAATAACAACCCCCCTCACCCCCACCATGCCTTTTGTTATGTTTCTTCAACAATAAAGCGTAACGATAATATATCGATGTGCTCGCTCTGAGCTGCATCACTCAGACATTCAGTTTCATTGTATGAATCTTCATTTAAACAGAAAAACAACCTTAAAGTCCCACTCTAATCATCTTCTGATCTGTTTTTAAACCACTTCCAGTGTTTTTTTAAATGATGATGGTGACGTTTCTACCCAAAATCTAAGTCATAGTTTCTGCAGAGCGGCAGAAGTCCATCAGAAATTCTGAGTTGAGGGCATTACTGTTGGAATGGAGCCTCCCTGCCTCCCCTGGCCCTCCCGTTACTGAGAGTCCTCTATTTGCACTCCCTCCCACTAGCTTACAGCCCCTCACACCCCCTAACTTAACATTAATGATGCAACAAAAATGGCGGGTAATATCGGTTATCCAGTTTTGATCCAGATTCCAGCGCAGGCGAGGGAAACGAAGACGTTCATGGATCTACAGGTGGTGGATCAAAGTGCATTTACACAGAACGTGATTTGCGCTACGAATTCACATGGTCCGCCCTTCTTTAGCTAGGCGGCGAATCTGCTGCTCATCCCCTGTCAAAATACGTGTTGATGAGCTTGAAGCCGCGGCTGCGTGTGGGAGGAGTTACCAACCATTGTTGCCAGACAGGAAGCGGTGTCTGTGTACATGTCACTTACAATGTACGGAAGTTGAGAGGGTTACGCTGAGACATCAGATTTATTTATTGTGAATAGTTATATAAAAAAAGTATATATATGTATACATATATATGTATATATATGTATATATACATATGTATGTATATATACATATATGTATGTTTATATACATATATATGTATATGTATATATATATATGTACATATACATATGTACATATATATATATATATACATATATATGTATACATATATATTTTGACATATATATTAATATACATATATATGTATATATGTATATATATATATAGAGAGAGAGAGAGAGAGAGAGAGAGAGATTTATATGTGTATCTAACATAATCATAAAAATACACCAAAAATATGTTAAAAACACAATTTTATTGAAGGTCTTCTGGGTTTTTATTTCTGGAGGCTTTCAGACCTGGTTGTTGATCTTCTCTAGACACAGTTCAGTTTGTCGTTATCTGTCACTCTGCAAACCGATGAGCACTGTAACAGCAATGAGCTCAGACATGTCGTCCTGAAAGATCCACAGAGAAAACTCATTACTGACTTCTACACCAGCAGCTCATGTTCCATGAAATTTGTGTTGGCCTTCTTTCAAAAATAACAAAACCACGTTATCCCAAAGTGAACAGATATGATGCTTTTTTTTTCTTCTTAATTCACATTTAAAATTTCTAAGAACAACTTCCTAAAAACGCTCTTGGGAGTTTCCGTCTCTCGACCTGTTCTGCAGCACGCGTGCATTCTTAACCGAGCGGCGGGATCAAATGACAGACGCAAACTTGCAAATAAACAGCATTTCCTTTAACCCTGACAGTGTTGACCTTTGTGCTGCAAAGGCGAGAAAAAGCTGCAGCTTGAAGATTAATCAGGGAAACAAAAAGTCTTTGTAGTTTTATGATTCTCAGTTAGTTTTAACCCTTTACCACCTGATGACACTCAAAGACAAAATCTTTAGCATACTGTAACTTTTCAACCGTTAACACCATAATTCTGAAGGAGAAAGCGGCGTGCGCCGCTTTCTCCTTCAGAATCTGCTGGAATTATGGTGTTAATGGTTAAAAAATTACAGAAAATCACAGAACATAAAAATGCAGTCTGACTTCCTTCGTTCTGCAGCTTTCCGACTGTTACTCTTCGCTGACAGGAGAGCAGCACGACTGGTTTTCTGTCATCACCAGCTGTCAAATCACAACAACATGGCATCAAGATCCAAAATTATCTTTTGGCACCATTTTGGTTCTTCCATTGACTCCTCCTCAGAGTCACCAGAAAAACATTTCTTTTGTTCCATAAAGAAATAATAAAAAACTCAAAGCACAAATGTGTTTTTTATAGGATTTAATTTAAAAAAAAACTCAAACTACAAAAGGATAGACGAGTGCAGTAATTTCCCCTGGACGGTTTGGGTTCAAAGTTCTATGGCTGTAAAATGTCAGTTTTTTTCCTCGTCAGTTAATCTTTATAAATACGCAGGGTTTGGGGTGGTTTCAGGACATTTCTTTTTAGCTGACAACCGTTTCTTCGTTATGATCACCACGGTAACCACAGCAGCTACTGCGACTATCACTACTGCCACGATGATCCCCACCATGTACGCAGGGACGTCTCTCCTGTTCACAGTGATCTCTCCTTTGAAGAGGCACATGACTTCCTCCTCAGCATAGTCGTACTCAACGTATTGTTCTAAAGTATCCTCATACTCAGCGTCCGCCAGAACCACGCAGCGGTACTCCAGCGAGTCGTTGGCCTTCACGTCGGTGATGTGGAGCATGTGTCCAGCTCCCATCACCTGCAGTCTGCCCTTTAGGTCCTCTGGAATGTGATCCAGATCCATCTCCCAGATGAGTTCGTAGTGGCCCGTCAGAGCTTGGCGCTCCCACAGAATTCTGGCAGATTCCCCCTCTCCGTGATTGCATTCCAGTGAGATGTTGCCGCCCAGATCTGCTGTTTTTGTGTGGGATTTTTTGGAGGGGCAATAAAAGAGAATATATTCTCTGTGAAGCAAAGAGGAGAGGCACTGATACTTCCCTCCGTGGTGTTCGCCGACGTGGGGAATGATCAGGGAGAAGTTGGATTCCTCCGGAGATAGGTACACGTCACTGCTCCCTGTGTGGATGCTGCTGAAGTCCCCCAGGGGGGTTTCCCACGTCTGCTGACTGCCGTGAACGGGACAGCCCAGAACGACGGCTTCACCGGGGGACACAAACAGGCTCCAGGTCTCGGGGATGTCCTCGTGGTCAAAGTACTGGAAACTGAGGCAGTCAGTGTCTCTGAGCACCACGCAGTAAAACTTTGGGTTGCTGCCCAGAATCGTGTTATTCAACAGCAGAGTCGTGGCGTTCTTCCTGACCTCCAACGCCCCCTTAAACTCCTCTACCAGGGGCTCCAGGGAAACACTGCTGTCTAGGAAGAGCGTGGGGGTGTAGGTGGGGAAGGTCTCCCAGTACCAGTGCAGGAAGAACCCGGTCCCACCGATGGTCAAGGTGTTGCACTGGAGCTCAGTTCTGCCATCCGCGTTGACCCTGGGCTCCACGGGGTCAGCCTGCTGCTGGCACACCAAGACCTGCTCCGAGATGTTGGTGGCCGGCTCGCCGTCCTTCCAGCATTCACTGACGTAGATCCTGGAATCCAGCTTGGTGAGATTGTGGATGTGCAGCCCGAGCAGATCCGCTCTCTGCTGGACGAGCATCCGTCCCTGCAGGTCTGCAGGGGGGACCACAGCACTGCTGTTTTCTGAGAAGTTGGCAATCAGCTGGAGCCCCCCCGGAGCTGACCTGTAGGCTACAAAATAGTCGGCTCCGAAGCAGTCGCCCATCGCTATGGCGGTGTTCTCGCCCTTGAACACGGTCACCAGCTCCTTGCTGCTCACCTGATGGAGAAGGAGGAGCGGGAGGAGCAGGAACAGGAGGCAGGTCATGCTGTCTGTCTCCGCCAGGCCACTCTAAGTTCTGAGCTCACTGAGTCTGCTTAATGAAAGCACTTCTACCCTAGCCCCGCCTCTGATGATGTCAGCCCTCTTTGTCCTAATCTTGAGTAGTAGATCCGAGCAGAGCAGAGATCCAGGTGTCAGGAATGACAGACAGGAGCAGGTTCGACTGCATTGAAGGTTGTGAGTCCACCTGCACAGATCGACTGGCTGCCAAGCCGCTAAAAGTGACGAGCAGTGACAGGGAAGGTTACCTGTCAGCAGTGGGTGTGCCCGGTCACGACCACAGCACACCTGTCAGCTTGTGGGAGGGAGTGTTTTACCTGCTGTAATCTCATGCAAGAAGGCCTAATGCCACACTTGCAAATGCATGCAGTGAATGTTTTTTTTTTTTCTGTCCCATCATGCTCTTAGAGACCCGTGAGAGCTGCTTCGTCTGATAAAAATCTGACGTTATCTTCCCGAGAAGATTTCAGTATTTTGTTTTCTGTGAAACAAAAAAAATGTTCAAAATGTTTGGATTTAATCTTTAGTGTCAGTTACATCCTCACAAAGAAATGAGGATCAAGATACAGCAGATGTCTGGGTTTGGTTGAAAAAGTGTGACCCAGCCTCTTTGCTCGTCTGTAATCTGATTTAATTTAACCCTAGAACACTTTCGCTGTAAAAAGTTACACCATCTCTTTTGCCGGGTAATTTTTATCTAATATAACATACCCAAAAAAAAGTATTTCTCACAAAAAATAGTTCAAAATATGACAACACGTGATTAATTAGAGTAGTTATTTATTATTTTTAACTGTGTTTTATGTAACAAAATCCTAAGATCCTAAAAACAGGCTTGAAAATGGCTGAAAAATTAGGAGTTTGAGAAGAAAAAAACATGAAATAATAAATGATACTGGAGACTTGATCTTTGGTCCACCCATTCCTGGGACATGTGAGACTTTACTCAGGGACCATGACATGCAACAAATTGAAATTCATGTGAATACTTTTGCTCGGGTTAAAATCACCCAGCAGTAGTGCATCTTTCTGCACTTTGCTTCACCTTCGTTGATATCCAGTTTCCATTCAGACGCCTCTGTTTGGCACAAGGAAATACCAACACGAAAAACAAGTATAATCTGCGCACAAGCACTTCCTTTGTTTCGTCCAGCGTCGAGCTCTTTGTTTGAGCGTTTTGTGTCGGACTCACTCCCTTGTTTAATGCTTAATCTATAAGTGCTGCGTGTCTGAGGCGGGAAAACAACGGCGAGTTGTAAACGTCTCTGTCCTTGAACTGATTGTTCCTTCCTGTAGAAAACTTCCTGGAAATCCCCGCACCTGTGCCGGTGGAAAGTTAGGTGCTTGTCTCACTTGTGGAGATTTTGTCTATTGCGACATAAGGAGATGTCTGGCCTGAGTGGATAAAGAGCAGTAAAACATACGTTCACCAGACGGTGGGAAAACACTATAGCTCCCGTGAGGAGATGGAGGAGTCTGCGTGTCAAACCAGCTGGCAGAGGAGAAGAACTTTGTTGTATTTGCTGTTACCTGGTTACTGCCATGCTTTTCACCTTTATGCACCATTTGCAGCTTTCAGAGCAGATTCCTTCAGACTGAGGCAATGAAGGACTCTGGTCACTCATTTGTCAGGGAAACCCATCAGATCTCTGCCAAGTCTGGTTGTTGTTTTAGTTTCATTTTGTCCTAAAAATCCCTGTTTATTTTTTAAATCTTAATTCATGCAGCCTTGTTCAAACTCTTAACAAAAACAATTAGGAGGTTGACTGACAATCAAAGAACGAAGTGCTTTTTTTAATGAAAAAATGTGAAAGAAATAACAAGATATTTCCCACGAAGCTGATGCCACACACCATCAATTTCAGCTTGCTTTACCTGCAAAAATGCAAGTGTGAATGCGTTATGCTGAAAGTAGTCACTGAAGATGCTGAAGCTGTTTGCTGAAAATGCAAAAGCTGTTTGCAAAATGCTAAATTTGCTAAAAGAATGGAAATTTTGTTAAAGAACTATGAAAGAGTGATGAAGTTGAATAAATAAATAAATTTAATAAATGCCAATTTTGCAAAAAATATTTAGTGTTGTTGAAATATGAGCTAAACTCCAAATTAGCCCAAAAAACTTTAGTAGAAGCCAAATTAGTAAAAAAAAAATAAAAAACTAGCTTGTTGCATACTAGCCAAAGTCCAAATTAGCCTTAAATTCTTCAGTAATCAGTCAAAACGTTAGCTTAATGCTAAAATGGAAGCTATATAAATTCTAAATTAGCCTATAAAAACCCCAGTAGATAACAAATTGTCCAAAAAGGTTAGCATGTTGATAAAATATTAGCTAAATTTTAAATTAGCCTAAAAAACTCAACAGAGAAGAAATTAGCCAAAAACGTTAGCATGTTGCTAACATAGAAGCTAAACTCTAAATTTGCCTGAAAACCCCAGTAGATAACAAATTTGCCAAAACGTTAAAATGTTGCTAAAATATAAGGTAAGCTCTTCATTTTTTGAAAATTACTATAAAACATGAAAACAGCCCATGAATATATTCATAAGTCTGTTTCTAATAATTTTAGAATTTTGAAATTTCTTAACTTTCCGATTCATTTCCCATAGGGCATATTTTGCTTTATATTTCAAAACTGTAAAGTTTATAAATACCAAGAATGCAAGTAGTAATTTCCTGAACGATCTGAAAGTTGTTCTACTAAGAATGCTGAAATTGCTGGAGGCATGATTTGTTTTTACGTGCCAAAAACATACAGAAAGGACCAGGGCATCACTATGCTTACTAAGCATTCGCACAATAACCAAGTTGAGCTGCATTTGATGGTGTAGTGGTTAGCACATTCTCCTCCCTGCTAAGAAGATCCTGGTTCAAACCCCAGCTGCGTGGAGGGTTCTCCCTCAGAGCTTTCCAGCTGCAATCTAAAAACATGCTTCCCAGGTTCCGTCATCTCTGTAAGTAAAAATTGGTTCACATTCACTGATCTGGTTTAAAATGTTAAATATGCGTGTAGGATTTGGGTGTCTGTAAGAGAAAAATTGCTCCTATTAATATTGGACATTTAAAACAAGCATAAAACCACCCTTTAAGGAAGTAATGTGTTTACTTGTGTGTAATCTAAAGTAAACCCAGAAAATGTTTCAGCTGCAGCGGCTCCTGCGCAGAGGAAACAGCTTGCAGAGCCGGTGATCAAGCATCATGATTAAACACCAACTGCGAGCCACTCTCAGCATGTTCAGCTCTATTGGCCCTGGTGCTGATTACACTCATCAGGGCTTTGTATGCTTCAGGGCTTAGAGGCACACCGACTGCTGTTAGAGATGTACGGTTTCTCTAAACTATTTGAAGGACATTTGGGCAGTAAAACCAAATGACCTTAATACTAAAACAAATATAAGATAAACATAAATTAATTTATGGTATGTCAACATCAACTTTCTCTTGTGTTCTTTATAAAAATCGTTGAGAATCATAGATTTATGTTGGTTTTTAATTGTTAATTGCAATACCACAAACTGCCTCCGCGTGTCGCTTTTCTTGTGTTGCAACGCGGCGTGAGGGAAGAAGAAGTCAGTTTCATAACAAAACGTCACATCCTGTGACCGCTGCTAAAGGTAATTCATTCCTTTTTTGACTATGTTTTGATATTAACGAACCTTAAAATATATTAAATGTATAAATATTGAAATAAAAACTTTTTTCTTATTAACCCTCCATATTAAGTACACATTCTTTCCTCCTGCAGTTTATCGCGAGTTCAGGGTTTCCTCTAAATGTTAGCTTGCTAGCAAACAAACAAACTAGCTTGAAATAAAAATTAAATTCTTCATATCACAACTTAATGGATATAATTTGAAATATTTTATTGTTGTAAATGCGTAAAATAAATGTTAAAAATAATAATAGAGAGATTTCCAGACATTTTAGGTGAATTTATCTGACTTCTTGTTGCACAACAGCAGTTTTATTTAAATTATATTTTGCTACTATGGAGCTTTTTTCTGTGCCGTGTTTGTAACTTTATTTTATTTATATTTTTGTCTGTAAAATTAGAGCTTCCTACATGTTGTCTGGTCATATTTATTGTGCTTAAAACACAACTGATGTTATATTTTTCATTTAATATCAATTAATAGAAGAAAAAAAAGGCAAATCTGCTAATTGCCAATGCTAGCAGCAGCAGAAACTACAGCAACAAGTCAATAACAGCTAAACCTGATACCTAAATAAGTGCTGTTTTAGATGAGGGTCAATCAAATCTGTTTCCAGGACAACGGTTTTTATTGCTGGGACGTGTTGGAAGCTCTTCTGTTTGATGGTTTTAAAGTCTGTCGTTCATCTGTGGATCAAAGGCGTCTCTCTGTCTGACTCCTGTTTGCTTTTACGTCACAAACTGCTGCTTTGTGTGTGAAGTTTGTGCCCGTGTCCAGGTTAAAGCAGAGGTTCTGTCATCCATACATGCGTTCACGTATCACTGTTATTTACACCCAGATGGATTCAATTCCCTCTTCTTGTACTGGTGTGGCAAACGTGCTGCTGCAGAGGTCGGGATGATCTCATCGGACCAGAATCTGATGACTGACGTTTCTTTACATTGAAGAATACGCTGATGTTTGGCTGTTTACTCAAAATCATCAATCACTGAATGTGACAAACAGTCAAGCAGATTTACGCGACTCCCTTTTGTTTACTTGGCATGCCCAACAAAAAATAACCATTATGAGGTTTTAAAGATTTTGTGTTTGAATGCAAGACTGAGATGACTGATGATGTTTAGCCAAGCAGAGAGCAGCAGAGTCATAACTCCACGTTTATTATCCAAGAAGCATCTCAGGACAGGCAGTGGAAAGTCATGATGGATGCAGGTTAATGTCTCAATACAAGTTAAGTTTAAGGTAATCAGAGCATAAAGCCTTTTATGCGGGTGTTTGTTTCTGTGGTGTGAAGCAGTAAAACACGGGTTGATGTTTAAACACGGATGAACTGCTGTGAGAGGGAAGTAATGCTCAAAACCATTTGTGTGTTTTTGTTGGCTGAAGGTTGTGCAATAAGCAGTGAGGTGTCGCAATGCAAAAGTCAGAAGCTTTGATGGAACAATAATTCCTTTTAGAAACACTAATAAATCATTTATAATGTTAAACACATGTGTCAACTCAAAGCCTTGGTAATTCTATCCGGCCCTCCAGATCATTTTATTTTATTGTTATTAATGGACCGATGTTATCTTGTACTCGTTTATAACTTGTATAATTTTGACAAAATATATTTTTATGTAGCGTAAATTATTTAAATGTATTTAAGGTTTAAGTTGATTTGTTCTGGAATAATATTCCTGCCTTTTTATTATTCATAATTATGTTACAAATCTACGGTTTTAAAGCTTGAAAAATTGGCATTCTGCTAGGTTTTAGGACTATTTTGGCATTAATTAAGAATCTTTAGGCTATTTTGGAGTTTAGCTAATATATCAACTTCATGTTTTGGCTAATTTAAGCTTTTTGTTTTGCCGTTTATCTAATTTTTTTATTATTATTTCAGCTAATATTTCAACTACATGTTAGCCGATTTGGCTTATTTAGGCTTCTTTTTCTTTTTTTTTATTTCCTTTTTTTTTGCTGGCTGTTTTGGAGTTATACTAATATTTCAGCTACATGGTAGCTGTTTGGCTATTTTAGTTTTTTTTTTTTACATTTTTTATGCTGTTTTGGAGTTGAGCTATTTTTCAGCTACATGTTAGCTTTTTTGGCCAACCAAAGTTTTTTTAAGTCTTTTAGGCTAATTTGGCATTGGCTAATATTTTAGCTTATTATTAGCTTCAGCGTTTTTATTTTCAGCGTTTTTTAACTATCTATTTCAGCATCTTCAGCTATCAGCACTAGCATCTTCAGAAGCCAGATTCAGCTTACAGCATTCACACTAGCATTATCACAGGTAAGGCTATAAATATGGTTCATAATTATAGTAAAAAGTTAATTTTTTAAAGTTTTAAAAATGTAGTTTTAGAGTGTTCAATAAATATTTATCCTGTTCGGCCCGCGACCTAAGGTGTGTTTTAAATTTTGTTAAAACAGTTTTACACTACAAAAAATGTCCCTGAGAAATACGTAAAAATAAGCAGATTTTCTTCAAATAAGCAAAAATAATAATAATAACTGTTTATGGTGATAATAAAAATTGTCTTAAAATAGTTTTTAAAAAGTTGGTAATTTAGATTTTTTTTCCAAACTAAGATTATTTTGCTGTTGAAAAACTTTCATCATCAAAAATTTTTTTTGCAAGACTGAAAATAAGATTTTTTTTTCTTTTTACTTTCAGTTCTTACACTTTTTTTGTTATATATTTTTTTATCACTTTTCTTTTTCCTGAAATGATCCACCTTTTGTTTTCCCACCTCTTCACATCCGCTCATCCTTTGCTTCTCTTCAGGAAATCCTTTGCAGAAATGTTGCGATTAGCTGCAACATCTCTGTGTCTGCGGTGTCGGCGTGTCCCGAGTTTAGGCCTCAGAACCCGCCCGTGTGCCTCGCTCAGCCAATCAGAGAACCAGGAGACTGTAGCCGCGCTCTATGATCTGTCCGTGGACATCCAGAAGGTCCGGAAGCTGAAGGGATGGGTGCTTTATCGGAGCCCGGCTTATGCTAAGGAGGTCGCTGGGCTGCTGAAGGACATGGGGGCATCAGCGGCGGTTGTGGCCAGAATCTTGGCCACTCACCCTGAGGCCGTTCTGCATGACCCGGAGCAGGTGAGGAGTCAAAAGGAGGTGTGGATGTCTGTGTGTCCCAGCCAGAAGGAGCTGGTTGGGATCATCGAGAAGTTCCCCGCCTCCTTCTTCACCTCCGCCTCCCACTGGGACAACCAGCGGAGTAACATTGCCTTCTTCCAGCATCTCAACCTCAACAAGCGCGTCATCACCAAGCTCATGGCCGGCGCGCCTCAGAGCTTCAGCCGGCCGGTGGAGCAGAACCAGGAGGTGGTCTGCACCCTCCAGCAGACCTACCTGGAGCTCGGGGGGGAGGAGGCCAACATGAAAGTCTGGCTTCAGAAGCTGCTGAGTCAGAACCCGTTTGTTCTCCTCAAGCCACCAGAGGTTCTGAAGCAGAACCTGATGTTCCTGAGGGGGCGGGGCTTCAGCACAGCCCAGCTCTTGCGCCTCCTCTCCAAACTGAGAGGCTTCGTCAGCGAGCTGAACCCCGACAGCATGCGCCGCAGCCTGGCCTTCTCGCAGGACGCCATCGGCTGCACCGAGGCAGAGCTGCGGGACATCGTCCTCAAGTGTCCGGCGCTGCTCTACTACCCAGAATCCACTCTGGCTGAGCGCTTCGGAGCCCTGCTGGGCGCCGGGATCAGCGTGCCTCAGATCACAGACTCTCCCACCGTCCTGGAGCTGACGCCGCAGATCGTGAACTATCGCCTCCGTCAGCTGGAGGCCCGCGGTTATGACATCAGGAGCGGCGGTCTGGATGTGCTCAACGGAACCAAGAAGGACTTTGAAAAGAGTTTTGGGAAACTGCAGCTCCGTGGAGAACGGCCGCTCTTTAACCCGGTGGCTCCTTTGAGAGGAGACGACTGAGGTGGCGGACGCTGCTGCTCAGGATCGTCATGAAGGCGCTTCTGTGTTGTGACTGGATGAGGCAAATACTGCAAATACTCTGATATTATCTGTGGTTTTCTCTGTTCTGTTGCCTTAACGTCTAAACTGAAAAATCTGGAAATGATGGAAAGTCTTGAAGCTTTTGTTTAATCTGAATTTCATCTCAGATGAAACTTTTGTGCCAAAAATCATCATTTTTAAATCAACAACCAGCAAAAAAAGCTGTTTGTGAGTTGTTTTTTTTTTTACTGTTTTTGTTTACATGTTGTAAAATTATTCTTATTTATGTCAAATAATTTTTCTTCCTGTTGCCTCAAACTGACGTTTTTTTTGTTTTTAGACAAACTTTGAGACAAAAGGCTTAAAAAATAAAACATTTCAATCAAAAAGGTGAAACGAGTAAAAGTAAAAGCAGAGGAATAACCTCTGTGTTCTCTGGTTTTACTATTTGACTACAAAAAACCAAAAGAGTTGAATAAAGGCATTAATGGAGTTGAATCAATAAATCGGGACAATTAACAGATAATTACTAAATTTTAAATGCATTTTCTGAACTTATTGTAGAAAAATATGTGAGAACTACAAATAATAGCAACATATTTTCTTCAAATTTAAGTTTTAAACCATGAGGTGAAGTTCTTCTTAGAGAGGCAGAGTTTCTCTGAAAAGGCTTTAAGATAAAGTTCTCTGAACTGATTCTCTGTTTTCCTGCTTTTTCCTCACAGTCTGAAACTCGGGTGACTTTCAAAAATGATTTTTTTTTTCTTTTTTCAGCACACCTGGTTCATCCTTTGAGTCCGCTGTCCTTTTATGTTTTTCACATAAACTCTTTGTGGCTGAAAAACTCCAGTTAACACTAAATAAGAATAAATTTGAGGGAAAATATATAAGAAAAGTCTGAGGAGACGTTGCTTTGACCCGCCTTAAAAGATCATTCATTTGAACGCAGACAGTGTGGGAATGAGGCCTTGAAGACTCCTGTAATCTGAGTACTGAAGTATCAGATTACTTTGTCAATATTTCTTTTTTGTGAACTTTAAGGTTCAGTAGATGTGACAGGGATCAAAACTGTGGATCAGACGGACGGAGAACCTCTTAGAACAAACGCTGTGTCAGCAGAACATCAGCTGAGGATCTGGGGGCGGGGCTTACATGATCTTCTTGATGAGTCCAGACGTTTCTCCTCAGATAGAATCACTTTATTGTCTCCTCACAGGAGCCAAAAGGCGGAGGAACAGGATGTTTCGTGTCTCCTGAGGAGTCTCAGCTCCTCCTTGAAGATCTGATGTTTGTACCCTAGCAGATAAGGAACATTTGCTTTGTGTGAGAGCAGCAGGATGGCGTTGCACTCCGGCCGGACGCTGAAAGACCTTGAAAGTCAGAAAGCAGCTTTCAATGCCGGCGAGCTTCATAGATGATGATGCCGCAGCTGCTCCGTGCCTCAAGGTTCCCTCGCTCTCACAATGGGAGGTCACGGCGAAGATGGAGGACGTGGTCGAACAGTTAACAACCCCCCATCTGCTGCTGTCGTCATGGTGATGGCCGACGGGCAGAGGATTCAGCAGTGACCGCATGTGGTGACGAGCTCAGCAGATGGATGCTCGACCAGAGGCCGTTCGTCCAGGCGCTGGAGAACCCTGAGGGGCCGCAGCATCGCCTCCAAGACGCCGCTGAAGGTTTCTTCTTTCCTCCACCATTCACTGACATCATCCCGCTGCAAGCTCACGCTGCACGCATACATAAAAGGAGCTGATAAGGATGAGGAAAGGCAGCTGCAGGTGTAGGAATCATCCATGAGCTGCTGTCCTCCAGCTTTGGAGTCACTGTGGGGTCAGAGGTCATCACAGTAATACAGACCCACTGATGGAGGACGTTCCTCACGCACATTTTATCCCTGATACAAGCAGAAACCCACGACGAGTGCAGTCAGAAGCTGCTTGTAAAACAGTGAAAAACGTCACTTTAAAGCAGGAGTGTCAAACTCAATCACACAGGGGGTCAGAATCCAAAACACACCTGAGGTCACAGGCCGAACGGGATAAACATTTATTCAACTACATTTTTAAAACTTATTATGAACTAGATATATAGCATTAGCTGCAAGTGTGAATGCTGTAAGCTGAATTTGGCCGCTATAAATGCTAGTGCTGACAGCTGAGATGAAATGTATTGACATAAAACTGAGAAAAAAACATCCTTTTCATTTTAATGTGAGTTTTTAATCCTTTTAAGAATTAAAAAAAATCCACTTTAGTTTCAATATTTCTGTGAAAACTGATTTTCATAACCAAACAAAACTAGTTTGAAAGTAAAATAACTAAATTAATTTAATGTTTTCATCAGCTGTTATTCAGAGTCCGACTGTCTGAAGTTTCAAACACGACATTCAGATGAACTGATTTGTTTATTTATGCCGAAAACATTTTAAGAACAACAACAGATTAAAGTATACTCTCACTGACTGTCTGTCATTGTTTGCAGAGATCATGAGTTCATTTCTGTGGTATTTATTTCCAGAGGTTTGCTTCACACTCTGACATTTTGAGGTAAAAACATCTGAACTTCAGTGATGTGAGGAGAACGTTTGGACCCTCTGAGCCCAAAATGAAGTCCACTCATGATGGAGCAGAAAGCCTCTTTGGTCAGAAGCTCTCGGTCGTCTGGAAGGGACGAGTCAGAAACTTCCAGATTTATCTGTATTACGGTCTAAAACTGCTCGATTCTTTACACTAATGGACTGAAGACAAACATAACTTTTTATTCAGAACAGAATTTACATCCTAAAGATCCATAAGCACTTTTTTATTCTAACACAGTAAAACTGATAAATATTTAAATAAGTTTATATTTAGTGTTGAAGTCTACACAAGTAAAACTGAGTCACATTAATATGATTTTAGGGAGAAACTGGAAAAATTGCTCTTATTTCGAGTCAGTTTCTGCTCTTTTCTGGAGGATGTCGCCACCTACTGGCTAATATTTACAATTACAACAAAGGCTCAGTTTGAATTATTTCCCAAAATCCACTTTTTTTTTATCCCAGAGTTAAATTATTTAAATGTATTTAAAAAAAACAAAATACCTGACAAAGATGGTGTTTTTTTTGCTAAAAATGAAAAATTAAGCAATTAATTTCATTCATGAACCAAGTTTTAATTAAGACAGTTGAACTATGAAAAGATTTTTCATTTGGTTCCAGGATTTACAACAATAACTCAACAATCAAGAATACACACAATGTAAAGACTTGTCAAATAATTAGAGAAATGACTTCAATAACAATTTTAATCGATTAAGAAAAAAAATCAGTAAATTAAAATAAAAAAGCAGGTTAACCTGAGAATAAACTGGTGTTTGAAAATATAACGTATGTTTTTTTAAATATGAATGAAAACTTGAAGAAAAATCAAACTTTTTGATTTTTTTACTGATGAGACAAAAAGAAAGCAAAGCAATAAATGTGACGATTTTATGAATAAACAGCAGATTTTGTAAACAAAGAAAAAAGAAATCACCCAGAAAAAAATTACTTTTGTAAAATGTAATAAAGTTGGGTGTGCTGTGGTGTAGTGGTTATCACTCACTGAGAGAAGGTTCAAATCCCAGCTGGATTCTTTCTGTTTGAGTTAACATGTTGAAATGAGAACCATCCAGAGCAGAGGTGTCCGAATCCGGGCCTCGAGGACCGGCTATTGACGTTCCTCATTGGGTAAACTGGGGGGGGGGGTATGGCCTGGGGGGCATACACGGCCCATTAAGATGCTTAATCTGGCCTGCCAGACTGGAATAAATTATTATAATTATCATTAATAATGTTTTCATTTCCCTGTAATTCTGGAGTCTCCCCATAGATGGTGCTCTACAAAAAGATTGACATTTTTTTTTAGGTGCAGAAAGTTGTTTTGCATTTATGTGTTGATGGAAGTTTGTTAATTTTCTGAGTCGGACGCTCATTTTTCTGATTATTCAAACACCACATGAACGCAGCATTTCTCTAAGTTTGCATAGAGGCACATCTCATTGGTGCAACACGCTCTATAATGAGAACAAAACTCACAGTTCTGAATAAAAAACTCCAAATTGTTCTTTTTGAAGTAACTATATTAATTTTCAGTAAAGTGAAAGCCTGTTTTTGTCCATCTTACATGTTATTTCTTTCTCTAATAAGGTAGAAAACCAAAACACGCCGTGCATCCGCTCCCGGTCCGACCCGTCTATCAAATTCTAGAACCTTTTGTGGCCCGCGAGTCAAAAGGTTTTCCATCCCTGGGCTAAACACACCTGATCCAGGTAATCTGGAACAGATGAGGCTGGATTTCTGGAGGCCGGCCCTCGAGGCCTGGATTTGGACACCCCTGGTCCAGAGTGACCCCCGCCTTCACCTGACAGAGGGAAGGATAGGCTCCAGCAACCATGTGAGTGGGAAGGAACAAAACAAAACAACAAAAATCATGTTTTTCACCTCCTCATTAAGTCAAATAAAACATCCTGACTCCACAGTTTTGGGAGACGAGTTTGAAAACATTTCAGCTGCAACAGAACAATGACGCTGGAATTAGAGACATTCCTGGATTATTTAATAATCCGTCCCGCTCCTCAGAACAAAAGATCCAAAATATTTGAGGCTAAAGGAACTGGAGCTCCATGGAGTCGGGCTAAACTGCTGGTTAGAGAAGCCAGGAACTCAGATTTGAGGTTTTAGGAAATCCAGATGAATGTGTTTGAACAGATTTTAGAGTCTAAATAGACACTTTTGACAACAAAACACATTTGGAATAATATTCAAGATTTTTGTCTAATTTTTTGAAGCTGGAGGTTGATCACTGCAGGTAAACTTAAAGGTTTAATTAAGAATAAAGTTGTGTTGCTGTAACCCCCACCCATGTGAGTTTACTGCTCCTCCACAGTCACTCTCTTAAAAACTTGGCACTTGAACTTGATCCCGTTCTCCTCCTGAACTTCACCCGGAACGTCAGGAAACCTGAAAGGAAAAATAAATGTTTCTGTGAGTTTAGTGGGACAGAAACATCCCAGAATAATAAACAGCTGTGTAAACACGCCATAAAGTGGCGCTTTACTCATAGTACTGTGGCGCTTCACGGTCTGAAGCGCCACAAAGCTTCAGTGAAGTCAGCAAATGCCACCGAGCCGCCACCGCCGCCGCAAACTTACTCGTCCTGCACTTGAAACAATTCTCTGTCAAAGTCGGGGAAGAAGACGTCGCAGTCGAAGTCGGCCATGACGTCTGTCAGGTACAGAAGGTCGCACCACGGATGCTTCAGCGCGTCCTGCGGCAAAAGAGCAGAAAAAACAGTCAGGATTTTGAGGAAAAGAGAGCCGGAAGCTCAGGATGAGACTTACATCCACAGGGAAGGAGCTCCCAGAATGACGGATTTAATTTAAACTGGAGCTCCATTCATCTGTTCAATTAGAGGAGGATTTTGATTAAGCTGTAAACCACGTGAAGCTAATAAAAAAAGGTGAAAGTCCGACTCAGCAGAGGCAGGAAAGCCGGAGTTTGGTAAGAAGATTTCGGCTGAGGAAGGATTTGGAAAAGAGATCCATGTGACGGTAAAAAGAATTCTTTCGGTTTTCCGAACTGAAAAAGAAAAAAAAAAGGATTGACTGAGGAGGACAGCTGATGTGGGCCGGGTTTCAGAACCAGCAGGTCATGATCAGGGCCGGCCCTGGGCATAGGCGACCAAGGCGGCCGCCTAGGGCACCAAACCGCAATTATATACTCTTTTTTTTTTTTTTTGTTAAACAGTTTGACACACCACTCATTTCGTGTAAAAAAAACACAAAAGTAACAATTAAAAAACGTAAATAAAAGTTTAACGTAACCAGTAACTCTGCTGTGCCCCTCCCTTTCCATTCGGTAATTAACTCCCTGCTGCATTTTGGTCAAAAAAGATGAATTTCCATAGAAACCAATAGTGTGCCACTTTGAACCCAAAAAAAAAAAAAAATTGAGAGATGCTAGGTTCTTTCTCTACATTTGCTTTTGCTTGTGCCAAAAATAGACATAATTCATATTTATTATTAAAGAAAAAAAGGTCATGAATGCAAATCCAAATTTCTTAAAAGCTGAAGTAAGACTATGCGGCTCCTTCTAGGTTTTGATCAGTAGAAAATGAGCAAAAACGGCTCTTTTACTGTTAAAGGTTGCCGACCCCGATATAGCCTAATCATTGTGATGTGGCACCCTAGGCGACCGCCTAGGTTGCCAATGCCGAGAGCAGGCCCTGACTCCAAGACCCTGTAGGGGGCACTAAATTTGTTTTTTCGCCTAGGGCACCATGCAGCCCACGGCCGGGCCTGGTCATGATCAATGGTCGACCGTGGTCGATCCCTCATCAGGTGACGGTATCACACTTCCTGCTGCTATAACAAGTTTTTCCGGCCTGAAGGCTGACATGATTCTGCTTCTTCTTCCTCCACAAAAGCAGATTTACCTCATAAACCTTCGTCCCACCAAGAATCCAGATGGTTTCGATGATGTCAGCCAGAGGGGGCAGTGCCGCCAGCCGCACGGCGCTCTCAAAGTCCGCACACAGGAACTGGGCGTGGTTTGGGACGGCGCTGGAAGACACATCAGACAAAGATGAGCCGATGACGTCGGCGCCCTTCGGAGTGACGGCACGTTTCCTGCCGCCGTCGCTCACGTCAGCGTTGTGCTCAGCACCGCGTGGAGGGAGTTGGCCAGCGGGAAGACGGTGTCCGGATGGGAGAACCAGCACAGCCTGCCCCAGATCATCAGGTTCATGTTCCCTGCAGCAGGTATCAGAGCGTTTACAGACCGATTACAGCAGAACCGCTGAGGTGTGGAGCAGGTGAATACCTGGTCTGGACACTCTGGTGATGGTGTTCAGAAAATACTGGAATTCTGTCCTGAGAGATGAAAGAAAAACTTCAGAAAAGTATTTCTGGTCTGTATAAGTCCAAATAATTCCTGTTAAACACAGATTTTAGAATTTCAGAACCACCTACACGGAAGAAGAAAAACCTAAAATGATCTATTTAAAACATTAAGAACTGAAGTTTGATCTGCATAAAAATAGTTTAGAGCCACATGTAAAGCTTTTTTATGTGATATTTATCAAAGTTAATGTAAAATCCCTGATAATTTAAAGAAACTAATTAGTTATTTCTGCCTAACAAGTGAGAAAAATCAGAATTTTACGATTTATCAAAATAAAACTACAAACAGAATCAATATCTGTGATCAGCTTCAACGTGAACGGATCAAAAGTCATGGGGAGCAGGTAAAGGTGCGCAGAGACCCCGCCCCTCCGTCCGGTCTCACGGTAAGCTCCAGGGCAGAGTCCCGTCCTTCCCGATCCCGTTGTTCCTGCAGACCGCGGCGATGAGGCGGATAGGCTTCTGCTGCTCCTCCCGCCGGTTCTCCATCCCGATCAGCGGCGCGTCGAGCTGACAACCAGGAAGGAGGGAGGCGGGAGTTCGGCCTTTATAAGGCTCGATTTCCACGCCCACAAACCGAACGCCGGCTGTGATTGGACCCATGAGGGGGCGGGGTCTAGAGATGCTTCTCTCTCAGATCAACTCCCCTTTTTTTCTCCTAAAGAGCATCTCTACGTCATCCTCGTTGTTTTTAAATGTCAAACATAGATGACAAAAAGTAAATAACAAAGAACATACACACATAAATACAATTATATAAAATTATAAAGCTGAGCACGATGACATGTTTTCATTGCTTTTTTGTTTTTACTGGAAAGAAATTAAATGTATGTAAAAATTTGGAGCTTTATTATTACATTTCTAGCACTTAGTTTACAAAATCAGGAGATTTATAAAGTAAAATTGAGACAAAAGTTTATTATCTCAATTAAAGAAACCAAATAAGATGTTTTTTATTTTTTTTATGTTAAAATAAAATATGGGTATATTTTAGTTTTTATCAGATATGTTTGTTTCCCCAAATTATTTCAGTCCAAAACATATAAATCAATGTTTCCTCAACAGTTTTTATCAATATCTCCTTTTAGCCTTTTCATATTCTGATTTGTTGGATAAAAACGATGAATGAAACCTATTTCACTTTGTTGTTTACAAGATAATTGTTTGGGAGAATCGAATCAACCCAAACAACTGAAGACGTGACGTCATGGAAGTTGTTAAAGTTTCTTTAAAAATGTTACATGGATTTTACCTGATAAATCAATGCATGTAAAGATTAAAGAAAAATCATAATCAAAACTGTGAATTCAGTAAAAAAATATAAATAAATGTGAATTTTAGACCCGTAAACAAGCTAAAGTAGTATTTATTTTTTATAAAACTAAATTTAGCAATAAAACTCCACTTTAATTGACTGAATTGCTCAAATCCAACAATATTTACACACTTTTTCTCCCATTACAAACAATAAAAAAGCAACTTAAACTCTTTATTTGTCCCAGGTTTACAGAACATCAACATTTTTGTTTTTTAACAACAGTTTGTTGTTCTTCACATTATGTCATGTTCATGTTCTTTATTTTTTTATTGTGTCCATGTGTTATTACAGGAATCAAAGAACTAAAATGTGTCATCTGAATTCATTAGAATGGTCTCACTTTTGACAAAAGGAACATTTTAACTGTTTTATTTATTGTTCGTTATTCGTGCAGGAAATTTCAAAATAAAACACAATATTTCCCTCAAACAAAAAGAATCAGACACTAGAAAATGATCTGATTATATCTTTCTATGTCAGCTCATCAACACAACAACAAACTAGTCAACAAAAATTCATCAGTTTACAGATATCTATTACTGTCGTGTATTTATGTTTTATTTTTAGACATTTTTGACTTTTTATTAAGTGTTTTTTTTAATCAGTTTCACAACTTAACCCCATAAAACCGACATGTTTGTCTCAGGGTTTTACTTGAAAAAGGAATTTTAAATTATATTTTATCCTTTTATCACCTTTTGAAACAGATTAACGTATTAATATAATCAGTATAGTTTTTAGCCATTTTTAGCTAAATCTGCAAACGGATCATCAGTGCGTTCTTTACTGATGTTTTTATTGATTATTCGAACTGCTCTTTTCTGTCATTAAAACAGCAGTTTGTTTTGTTCCATCAGGAGATCAGAAAATCCCAAATCAATCCAGAATCAGATGTTCAGATTCAGTTCAGACTCACTGATGAAAACTGGATTCTGTTGTTAATGTTCATCAGTTTATAAAATGATGAAAACAGGAACAAATTCTGAGGGTTTTCTTGTTTTTATTACATCTGGAAAATTAACTTTTTAATAATAAAAATACCCGTTACAACAGAACCAACTTTTTACAAAAGGACCTTTTTTTTTTAATCCTTTAAGCAAATTTACAAAAACAGTAATTATTTACAAAAATGTACAGCAGCTTTTTCATTACTGGAAATATGATTCAGCTTCTTCTGCTGTACAAAAAATAATATTTATTTACATGAAAATAACTTAATATGAAATATTTAGGATGTAACAGAGTTTTCATGTGGAGAAGATGAACAGGAAGACGACAGCTGCTTCACGTTTCACTCATGAAGACTTGACCCGCTTCAGTCCGGCTCCTCAAACTGAACTGACTGAAGCAGATGTTCGGTTCGGTTCGGCCCGGTTCTCATCAGCAGGGCAGAGATCCTTCATCTGCTGCCCAGCTTGCTTTGCTTCCAGGACCTGGAGCTGCCGGCTGATGGAGCCTCTTCGTGTCGGCGCTTCTGTGTCGCCGCTTCTCTTTCTGCGTCAAACACACAACAACAGAGCGTTTGGATCTGGATCAGATGCCCACAGCAGCAGTCTGCTGATCCTCACTTATAAAGCCCACTATTGAGCTTTTACAGCGACACCTCACGGCAGAGTCCCATGGGGAGTAAATATAGCTGTGGTTCTGCCGGATCACATGAACCTGTGTGGATGTACCTGAAGGAGGAGCTCCCTCGTCCCTGTCCTCCGCTGACCCCCGTGGAGCTTCGCTGGTGTTGGTTCCTCCACCTCCGTTGGCAGGAACCGATGCCAACAACCCTGCAGAGAACATGGAGGTCAAATCACTAAGGAGGTAGAACTTTGTAAATGTGGGATGGAAGGAAGTGAAATTTGCCCAAACTTTTGTCTTTCTAACCTCTGAAGGTTGTAAGGAGGAAACAGAACCTGATAATTGTCTACCAACATAACCGTGTTCAATCAAAGTGGAATTTTTTAGGTGAAAACTTATTGACAAAAGTTCTATTTTTTTTCTTCCTTAAACAGTGATTAAATCTGTCACATTTTCCTCCTCTCCCACTGAAACTCGTGGTCGGTCTCAGCCGCCGGTCTGCCCGTCCTTACCCAGCCCTCGATAGCAGGACAGCTGCTGGTAGATTTGCTTCATCCTCTCGATGTTGATGCGGCTGGCCTCGGCGTGGTTCACCATGGGTTTGGGGTAGTCGACACCGATGATGCACTTGGCCGCCTTCTGCACCTCCTCGGGGGCGTTCCAGGGGTCGTAGATGTATTTGGCCGGGAAACCCCTCAGCACGGGCAAATAGCGCCTGGGAGGAGAGGAAGGAGGTGATTGGTCCAAACATGGGCTGCCACGATTAGTCGACTAATCATCTATTAAAACAGTCAACAACTAATTTAATTTCAGCTACATGCTAGCTGTTTAGGCTAATATAGGATTTTTTCAATTTTTAAGGTTATTTTGAAATTTAGCTAATATTTCAGCTGCATGCTAGCTGTGTTGGCTAACTTCGGCGTTTCTTTTTTTTATGCTAATTTAGCATTTAACTAATATTTTAGCTGGCTATCAGTTTCAGCGTCTATAGCTATTGTCACTAGCATCTTCAGCTGCTAAATTCATCTTACAGCATTCACATTAGCATTACCACAGATAGTAGCTTTCAAATACTAAAAACAGCTATCTAGTTTTACGTTAGTTTAAAGCTAATGATTGTTAAAATTTGTGTTTTACATCCAGTTTACGCATGACACGATTAGTCGACTAATTGGAAAAAACAATTGGTAATTAGTCGACTAATGAAATAATTATTTGTGGCAGATCCAGTCCAAACAGGAAGCAGCTTTACTCCTTTTTAGGACGTTCATTTCACTGAAATCCTGCTCTGCAGACGGATGGCGTCAAACTGCAGTTTTAATGTATAAAAAAGCAGCAATGCCAAAATCACACACTAGTGACACCAGTTCATGACTTTGGAGCTCTGGTGGTTCCGACTGACCGTATGTAGTCTCCATTTGGGTCGGTTCGCCGTCCGAACCCGACCGGGCAGTAACAGTGGAAGAACTGCTGGAAGAAGGAGCTGCAGGAGAGCCACATCCAGCTGCCGGCGTTGACGCTCCAGTCTGCATCTAACAACAGCTCCTCAAAGACCTGCAGAGAAAGACGTGAGCTCAGGGGTGGGAGAACTATGATGAGGGATCCGGATTCCTGCTGATCTTACCTTCACGCCTTCTTCCCAGCTGATCCAGAGGTCTCCTCTGGTGAGGAAACACGCCACCGCATGCCTTGCCAAATGGTGGATCCAGCCCTCCTGCCTCAGCTGGGTCATGATGGCATCAATCCAGGAGAAACCCGTTCGGCCCTCCGCCCACTTGGCCAGCGCCTCTGGGTTCCGGTCCCAGGGGATCTGCACACACATGGGGTTTCCATCCATCTTGTCGAAGCAGGGGTTGTTGGTGGCGGTGGTGTAGAAGAACTCCCTCCACAGGAGCTGCCCGTACAGCGACAGAGGGGGGCTGCTGTTCTTCTTAACCTGCCGACACGACAAGTTAAGAGTTACAGCGGGTTACAAGTTACAGCGTGTTGAGAGTTACAGCGCGTTGAGAGTTACAGCGCGTTACGAGATACAGCGGGTTGAGAGTTACAGCGGGTTACAACGAGTTACAGCGCGTTACAAGTTACAACAGGTTACAAGTTACAGCGCATTACAAGTTACAGGGCGTTACGAGTTACAGCTGGTTAGGAGTTACAGCGCGTTACAGCATGAGTTACAGCGGGTTGAGAGTTACAGCGTGGCGCATTACGAATTAAAGCGGGTTATGAGTTACAGCGCGCTACGAGTTACAGCGTGTTACAAGTTACAGCGCGCTACGAGTTACAGTGGGTTACAAGTTACAGCGCGGCGCGTTACAAGTTACAGTGTGTTGGGAGTTAGAGCACGCTACGAGTTACGAGTTACAAGGCGCTATGAGTTGCAGTGTGTTGAGTGTTACAGCACGCTACGAGTTACAGTGGGTTACAAGTAACAGCGCGGCGCGTTACAAGTTACAGTGTGTTGAGGGTTACAGCGCGTTACGAGTTATAGCGGGTTACAAGTTACAGCGCGTTACGAGTTACAGCGAGTTAGGAGTTACAGCGCGCTGCGAGTAACAGCGTGTTGAGAGTTACAGCGCGGCGCGTTACGAATTACAGCATGGCGCCTTATGAGTTACAGCGTGTTGAGAGTTAAAGCGCGCTACGAGTTACAATGAGTTACAGCGCGGCGTGTTACTAGTTACAGCGTGTTGAGAGTTACAATGACTTACAGTGGGTTTTAAATAGTTACAGCACGTTATTGCATCTTATAACGAGTTACTGCGAGTTACAGGCTGTTAC
Organism: Oryzias melastigma; assembly: GCF_002922805.2. Taxonomy (NCBI): domain Eukaryota; kingdom Metazoa; phylum Chordata; class Actinopteri; order Beloniformes; family Adrianichthyidae; genus Oryzias; species Oryzias melastigma. The sequence continues at coordinate 34,333,324 of NC_050517.1, read as the reverse complement.
AGTATGCTACAGTGGGTTACGAGTTACAGTATATTACAGCGCTTTCTAGCAGGTTACAGGGTGTTACAACAAGTTATACTGGGTTACATCGTGTTCCAGTGGGTTAAACTCTGAAAATGATGTAAATTTAGTCAACAAGTGACTTAAAGGTAATTTATGTTTTTTAAATCTAGTTGTACCTTTCTGTACAGGTCGGTGAGTTTGAAGTAGAAGAGCCGACAGGAGAGACAGCCAAATCGCAGGTATGGGCTGAGGCCGGTGGGCGTGGCCAGTAGGGAGTTGGCATTCATTCGGGGACGCTCAAAGTTTGCGACCCATGCCTGCAAAGAGAAGGAGGTGGGGTTTAAAACCATAATTAAATTGCTAATAGCTAATAAGTTGGAATAATAAGACCCTGACTGCTGCTCAAGAGTGTCTTATGACATTTAAAATCTGAATTTTAATTCAAAATTCCTACCTTCCTCTCCAGGTGGCGCTCCAGCCTCAGCAGGGCTTCGGTTTCTCCTCCTGGCCACACCGCTGTGGGGAGGCCTTCTGTTTCAAAACCTGCCCATCAAACAGTGGTTTTACTCAGACATCCATCAGTCTGACCTCTGAAAGATTCACCAAACGAGCTGCTCACCGAGCTCTTCCAGGGATGGAACTCCAAACTTATCATCGTGGTTCTCACTGACGGGCGTGACGCAGGTCTGCATGACTTCTGAGGTGATCCGCTCCGCCGGCAGCTCCACGGCGTCCATCCGGTTGATCAAAGCCTGGAAGCGTTTGTAGGTGAGAGGAGGCTGCCCACTGTTGAGTTCTATGATCCTTTAGAACAGAAAAAAAACACAGAAGCTTCACAAACACAGGCCAACTGTTTACCTGAATCCCTGCTTGTGGTTACTGACTTTGTGGAGGGACTCACCTGTCCAGATCGTAGAGCGTGTGCGAGATCCGCACCATGACCTCCACGGCTGCCTCACTGGCCAGTTTCTGGATGGCGGCGTCGCGCTCCTTCCCAAACGGCTCCGAGTCGTATTCGTAGGACAAACGGGTGATCTGCCATTCCTGAAGACAGACAAACAGTCCTGTAGTGGATTCTGTTTTACCAAAATATGGGATTTTCAAACATTTTAAAGAGACATAAAATGCTTTTGTGAACCTTTTCTCTAAAGAGAAGCATCGTGCTTTAAGGATCAGTAAAGCAAAGCTTCAAGTTCGTCTCACCTTAAAAAGCCGCGGGAAGACGTCTGTCGGCTGGCCTCTGATGACGAACAAGCGGGAGTTGAGTTTGCGCAGACTCGCATCCAAGTCCTCCAGACAATGCAAGAGAAACCTGGAGATCCAGAAGAACGGATGTTTACGACGTGGAACAAAGAAAACCCGTCAGAAATGTTTCTGATCCTGAAACCAAAAAGACGCCCAGAAACAGGAGAGCATTCGTGGAGAACGCCGGAGGGTCTACCGTCAGGAAACGTTTCAAACACACTTAAGTTGAGAGGGGTGGGGTGGGGGGGGTTGTAAAGTCTAAATCAGGGGTCTGCAACCTTCAACACTTAAAGAACTATTCTGGTCCATTTCTTCCTAACCAAAACCCACTTGGAGCCACAAAGTCTTTACTAACCCTTTAGAAAAGTAAAGATACTGATTCATATTTATGTTTTTGCGACTGTTATATTGAAATAAGTTATTGTGTGCTTTTTTGCCATAAATAAAACATAAAGAGAAAATAGCTCTTTTTAAAATATGAAATAGCTTATAACTTCTGACAAAGCTTTGCATGGCGTCCCTTCAAAATAAAAGACATCCTACACCATAGGATCATGTCATTACAGCAAATGCAGTAGTAAAGTCATCAGGTATAAATAAATAACTGCTTATTTTACTGTTTCTGGAGCATTTCAGCCACAAATTCATTAATATCACCAACTAAAATGAAATCAGAGCTAATGAAGTGACCCCAATCATAAATTGAAACCATGAGAAACACTTTAAAACCTTGAATTTGCTCAAAAATATAAAACCTGCTTTATAATCCAGTGGATTTTAACTTAACGTAGCTTTAATTGTGGTTACTGACCATAAATTGATTTTCTGTTTGCCCCCCAGAGAGAAGCTCTGAGAGGCACAGCGGGCGAGACTATTCAAAGATTTAAAAACAAATAAAAGAATCTATTTTAATTGACTATTAAAATAGTTGATGACTAATTTAATAGTCAATTAAAATAGATTCTTCATATTATGTGGAGTCAGAGTGTAGTAAAGGTGAACAAAGTTCAGCACCAAAAATAAACTTTTTTTTTTAAATATTTGAGTCAGTGAGACCAAAACTTTATCTTTTTTGAAAAATAGTTTCTTGTTTCAGGTGCCGACCTCATTTGATTTCATCTTGTTTTAACACCAGAAACTAATGAACGACAGAAGCATGATTTATTAAATGTTTGATAAACTATTGTCTATATTTTTAGTTACTTTAAAGCTAATGATTGTTAACATGTGTGTTTTACATCTACTTTGCGCATGACCTGATTAGTCGACTATCAATGTGGCAGCACTAGTGAACACCGTAAGCTAAAAGCGCGTTCTTGAATGTGCATCACATGTCTGGCGTGAACGTAGCATGAGGCTTTAGGAACCAGCTGGCTCCTGCTGAACGTGCTGTGAGTCGAGCATCACATCATGAGACTCTGATCTTTACAAACTCTTTATAAGAACGTTTGGCTTTATGGTAAACTTCAGACAGAGCGTGGAGATCCTCCAGCTGAACGAGGATTTCTGTGGACTCATCAGAACCACAGAACACAGAGATCGAGGTAATGCAGCAGATGAAAGTGCCGGGGCCTTGTGAGAGGGTTTGTTTGATGTAGGTCAAAGTGTTCATGAGGTGATGAGCCCAACAGCAAACCCACAGCCTGCCAGTTCGGCTCCTGCAGCAGCACAAAACCCCTCAGAGTTCCTGTCCCATCGGGACGGAACATGAACAGCCTGGAGACCTGAAACATGAACGCTCCGAGCTGCTTCTCAACGTCAAGCCAAAGCCACACTCGTCTGATTCACAGCTAAAGCTGCGCATGTGAGAAGCACATGATTACTATCAAAATGTACCATGAAACCTCCAAAAGAGACTCAGGGAATCCAGCTCTGGAAATGCAACAGAAGATGCATTTAGGAGGATTCTCTTAACGTAAAGGACAGACGGGATCATTCCAGTCATGGAAAAGGCTGGATTAGATTTAAGGACGTTAAATATCAACTTAAATCAAATTTAAAGAGCTTTCCTACATAAAATCTACAGTGATTCCAGCTGGATTTGGAAGTTAATTTAATAACAAATGAAATAATCACTGAATGATGACATCCTTAATCATTTATTAACAAATGTTCAGGACTTAGATTGAGGTCCATTTCCGCTCAGAACTTTACATCTACTGATCTCCTTGTTCTGCATCACATGGTGGCGCTCAGGAGCTAGCGGTGAAGCTTTTAGCAGAGCGGCACCGCTTCATTCTGACAAACAAAATTGCGTTTGTGGGTTTGAACTTGTTTGGATTCTGGATATTTGGGATGTTCCGTAAATGTGAGGCCATTCTTCTCTCATCATCTGACTGGATTCTTCGGATGCTTTGACCGCGATTCGCTCTCTGCTCCTCGCTCAAGCAGCGTTTTAGCTCTGGTTCTGATGGAGACGATCCGAGACGTGTTAAGGTCAAAGGTCAGATTTAAAACTGTAAAGTTAAACCACTAATGTGAAGCAAACCGCAGCTAATCTCCATAGATGCTGCTGATTATCATCACTAAAGTTTGATAATAATGTGGACAGACTCAAACACAAAACATGAAAACAATCACTGTGGATCCGCCTCTATGTAAAAGTCAGATGAAGATCCCACCAAAATAAAAGCATAAAAGAACAAATTTAATTGTTTTGTCTTCCTTCGTAAAATCTTTGATTTCCACGTGTGACGGACTTCCTGTTTGGAGTCCAAATTATCAAAACATAAAATCCATGTAGTTCTTTTATGTGTAAAACAATTTTAAAGTTTCCCATTAGTGTTTCTCCCTTTTTTTAGTTTGAGTCACTAAAAGCAAAAGAACTGACAGCAGAAAAAAACATTTACTCAGAAAATCCTCTGTGGCCCGCTCGCCATATTTTCTACATCACAAGTATAATCTTTTTAAAAGGAATTTTTTTGGATGTTCATAAATACTCAGAAATATTCTTAATATATGTCCTCCATCATCAGAAAAAATCCACAATAGCATGTTGTAAACATTTTTAATCAGAGTGGGTCTTTATGATGTCAATTAAATACATAAAACAGCTTCCCGTGTTGAGATGGAGGTAAAAACTGGCTGGTTAATCCCTTTAAATTCAGAAAAGCAGGTTTAATGAACACATTTGATGTAAATTAGCTTAAAATTGGTTTCTATGCTACACCTGTAATGCAGAGTAGATACTAGATGGCTATATAAAGTATGCAGCTAAATTGGGGTCAATATTATTTGAAAGCCAAATAAAACTAATTGAAAAAAATGCTTGGCCAAAACAAAAAAAAAGAAAAATGTCTGAAACATTTTACTATTGTGAAATAAATAATTATTTTCAGCCTCAAAGGTTCTATCTTTTTAGGTTTCAAACTCAAAAGTCATTTTCCAATCTTTTTTTTTCGTTTTCTTGTTTGAAATTTTCAGATTTGAAAAGAAACCAAAAAAAAAAGATTTGAAACTGAAAAAAAGTTTTCAAATGATATTTTGAGTTTTAAAACAAACAAAAAAAAGATCACTTAAAACTAAAAATAATTACGTTTATTTTAGAAAAGCAAAACGTTTCAGATTTTCATCTTAAAATGTTCAATTTTTTAAGTTTCAAAACTAAAAATTTCATTTTCAAATCTTTTTTTTTGTTTTTGATTTTGAAATTTTCAGATTTTAAAATAAAAAAGGATCTTAAAATGAAAAAAAAAAACTTGTGAAAACGACATTTTTAGTTTTGAAACTTAAAAAATGTAACATTTTAAGCTGAATATAATTAAGTTTATTTTACAAAACCAAAAAGTTTCAGACATTTTCGTGTAATTTTCTTTTTATTTTTCTGTTTCAGATCTTTTTTTATTTTATTTCGAAATTTTCTGATTCAAAAACAAAAAAAAAAAGATTTGAAACTTAAGAAAACGTTTGAAATTGGCATTTTAAGTTTTGAAACTTCAAAATTGAACATTTGAGGCAGAAAATAATTGAATTTATTTTAGAAAAGCAATAAAGTTTCAGACTTGTTTTGGCCAAACACCAATATTTTGGGGGAGTTTCAAATTATACTGGACCCAGTTTGACTCCATAACAAAATAAGTAAAAAAAAACTTTTTAAAGACATGATGTCTTCTCCACGACATGAACAGCCTGCAGTGAACCTCAAATCCGAAGAGAAAGTTTTCAGGTGATCCAATACACACCAAAAACCCCCAGTGACAGCAGATTGTACAGCAGGACATCAACGTTTATCCAGAAGATGGAAATGTAAACTCTGCTGTGACCACACATACCCCCTCCTCCTCCCCCTCCCCACCGGATGTGGGGCGCGCGAGCTCCAACAGGAAGTTTGAAACGCGGAAGTAAACAAAAGTGCGTCAGAAAAGTCTGCGTCCTCCTTACCTCCACCTGTTGATGCCCACGTTGGAGGAGCCCGCGAACCAGGGGTCCAAAATGTAGATGCAGCGCAGGGTGTCCGAACCCCGGATGGAGTCCGTCAGAGCCGGGTTGTCGTGCAGCCGCAGCCCCTTTCGGAACCAGTGGACGGTGTTGACCACCATCGCTGAGGGTCTGCTCTGTGTTCACTGATGGAGATGCGGGAGAAGCTTCCTCAAAATAAAATAACAGAACTACTAACTGAAGCTTACTAGAAAAATCTTCTGTTTTAATCTGAGGCTATGCTAGGTCTGCTCGAAGCTAGCTTTGCTGGCTCCATGATTTAATCCACAGTCTGCTCATCAAAATAGATTAAAATAACATTTCTGTTTGATAAAAAGTTTATGAACATAAAATACAATCCGGGAAAAAAAGCAAAAAATCAGGACCGGAACGTGGATTATTTTCGTCTCTAAATCCAACTCAACCTACAAGTAAAATAACAAAACAAAAAAACATACAAAACAAAACTCACGTCGCGCTCCAAAAAATGAAAAATGTCACGAAACTTTCAAATTTGTCTCCAGAAATACGCTTAATTTCACAAAGTAAATATTCAACCTCACCTGCACGTTAAAGAGGAACATCCGGCACCCAGAAGATGCACAGTCTGAACGCATCCTCCGCCCACAGGAACTGTGATCCAGAAACGGAGAGCTCTGATTGGTCAGAATCTGTTTTTATGTAACTATCTCCATGTCACGTTTCTGTAATGTGCTTTCTCAGCTCTGTTTTTAAACCGTCTACTGTTCTTTAAAAGACCCCAAATGTTGATTTTAGGTCACATAAGAATCAAAATAAAATGTTTTAACTCGATATGGAGGCGCAAACCTCTAAACAATAGATAAAAACAACCTTAGAGAGCAGATATTCGGGGATTGGGTCAGATGGATGAGTGTAGAAGTACCCGGATGAGCACATGCCGCACGGCGAGGACGAGCTGGCTTTAGGTGCGTTAGATTTACTACACGGGACGTACCGTTCCGCTACTGCAGAGCGTTTGGTCGCTCTGCAGTAACCTCCCACGAGTCACCGGAGCGGTAATCTCTAACGTGATCCACGTTCACTTATATAAAACCGTTAAACCTGCTGCGACTATATAACCGCGTGCGTGGCACGTGGCTCCGAACACCGCTTCTTCTGTCAGGTTTATTCACTTTATTTTAACACGAAATTAGGTTACTTCCTGCTACAGTTAAACTATTCTGCATTAATTAAACATACCATTCTGCTCAAATAAACAAATAAAATCGAATCGAATAAATAATAATAATAATAATAGCATAATGGGTTTAATAATAGTAGTAATTAAAAAAATGTAGACTAAAAGCACAAACAAGATATAAAATAGAAAATGAGTTAAAAATGAAAATAATTAACATTTAAGTTGTTAGATAATATAATCCATATTCTATTAATTAACAATATAAATGTTAATTATTTTAAATTTTAGTTTTTTAAATGACTGAAAGGTCAATAAACATAATACATTATCTAAATTATACATAATGTATTCTGTTAGTGTTTATTGACCCCTCAAAGCCATTTAAAAAACGTTGGAATTTAAGGCTGACTTACTTGTTTTGTTGATCCAACTGTTAAAGATTTTATTCAAATAGTACATTTTTTTCTTTCTTTTTAAGTCCCTCTCTGCTCCACTTTGGTGCTATTGTAAAGGTGTTCCCAGTGGTCTTTTAATTCTAAATATGTTGGTTTTAGCCAAAATAATACTTTTTAAAAATCTAACAATACATAGGAAACACTCAGAAATGCAATTTTAAGCTTAATTTGCTCCCCATAATCAGAAAAAATACTACATGAACATGCTAAAAACAGTTTTCATCTAAATTGGTCTTTAATTCTTAGAAAATCCATAGATCAAGAGTTTGCAACCTTTAATGCTAAAAGTTTGCAGTTTCTTATAGACTAAAATCCAACGACAGCTGCAAAGTCCCCACCAAAAGTTAGAAAAATTCACTTTATTTATGTGGCCATTAAGCTATTCATTTATAGAAAAAAACAATCTCTACAGTTGAGCTTTTCTTTAATATAATTAACTTCTCTTATTTTTCATAGCAGTTCATTTCCTTTCAAAATAAAATGCATCCTGTTTGTTGAAGTTCTCCAGCTGCAGCAGATTTTCTTGAAGTAAAAATGCAAAAATGTCTTTTCTATCATTATGACTTTGATGTCCTTTCATCTTTTTCTCCTTTTACTATTGAATATAATCAAAACAACTTTAGTGTAGAATACAAGTATTTTTTTTAAACTAAATGCAATAAGATGATGTCATTCTCATAATAATCCACTTTGATACAGATTAAACCATCATTTTGCTCAGTTTTGTTAAAAATATAAAAATAAATAACAAAATGTAATTAATTAAAATTAATGAACCAATACTACAAAACCATTATTTGTTAAAATTGTTTAAATTTTTCTTAAAAGCCGCAATGGAGAGGGAAACCTTGCATTTTGCAAGAGGAAAATAATTCCTTTTATGATCTTTTTCATCTGGATCCAGTCTTTTATCAATTCCTAGAGTTGAAACTAAACATGAAGAAGCTGTATTCAGCTTCTATGCTCCACAGATCTGGAACCGACTTTTATAAAACCTTAAAATATCCTGTTTACACGTTTATCCGAGACAGAACTTTTCAGAACCAGTCCTGATGCTGATCTGTTACTGCCACAAATGAAAGCAAATCTCCATCTGGAGAAAACAATCAGCTTCCTGCACATGCTCAGAAAGTCAGGATCAGCTTTGAAGGTCACATGATCTTCAGTGACTTCCAGCAGCTTTTCTTTAGATTTTAAAGGAAAAGTGTGTCACGTAACGAGAGGCGAGGAGAGCTTTTTGTTGCTTGTTTTACCTTAAATTTAGTCTGAAATTTAAGAAATAAAGAATGTTGTCCTTTCAAACTCAAAAGTTGTCAATTTTCCTACAATCACAGTCACATTAGCAGGTGGAGGTAAGTGTGTTTACCTGGAGACGGACTCATTCTCTAAGATTCAACCATAAAAACGAGTTTCAGTGCACGTTTTCTTTTGCTCCTGCTCTTCATGCAGTTGACTAAACTTGTTTCACACCTTCCTGCCTGCTCTCGCTCTCGCTCATTCATCAGAGCGTGTTTCTGTGGAGGAGGAATTGAAAACTGCAGGTAAAAATGTGGCTTTATTCCTCCTCCTACTCTGAACATGGAGAAATCAGAGGCCATTCTTTGAGCACAAGAGAAGCTGTGTAATGGTTTCTAGGAATCCATGACTTTTGTGGCGGATTCAGACCGAATGAGCTGGAATTTAGAGGAAAAGTGAAATGGAAAAGGTGAGAATGGGCACAAGAATGACAGAAACAGGTGATTACATGGTTCTGAAGGGATGATAAAGTGTAATTATTGAATGAAAACTTGAAAAAGCAGAGATTGGACTCATCAGTCAGTTTGATTCTTTTGTCTCATTCTTGGTCGTGCAGAGTAATACTTTGGTTTTATTAGTTTTAATTCTTTTTTTGTCTATTGATACATTTTTGATGCTTTTAAACCATGAACATTGTGTTTACTTTAAAATTTTATTTTTACCTGAAAACTGTTCAATGCAGGTGAAAGAAATATTTTTAACACAGACAAATGCCTTTAAACCATCAACAATGACTTCCTGATTTCGCAATGCAGAATGTCATGTTTAAATTTAAGTTTGACATGCATTCTAGATTCCGCCACTAGACGGTCAAGTGGTTATGGCTGCGGACTCACAATCAGAAGGTCATGGGTTCAAACCCCGCTCAGGAATAGTCCAGATGAAATATTTGTTTTTACTTTTAAATTTTATTTTTACCTGAAAACTGTTCAATGCAAGTGAAAGAAATATTTTTAACACAGACAAATGCCTTTAAACCATCAACAATGACTTCCTGATTGCGCAATGCAGAATGTCATGTTTAAATTTAAGTTTGACATGCATTCCAGATTCCGCCACTAGACGGTCAAGTGGTTATGGCTGCGGACTCACATTCAGAAGGTCATGGGTTCGAATCCCGCTCAGGAATAGTCCACATGAAATATTTGTTTTTACTTTTAAATTTTATTTTTACCTCAAAACTGTTCAATGCAGGTGAAAGAAATATTTTTAACACAGACAAATGCCTTTAAACCATCAACAATGACTTCCTGATTGCGCAATGCAGAATGTCATGTTTAAATTTAAGTTTGACATGCATTCCAGATTCCGCCACTAGACGGTCAAGTGGTTATGGCTGCGGACTCACATTCAGAAGGTCATGGGTTCGAATCCCGCTCAGGAATAGTCCACATGAAATATTTGTTTTTACTTTTAAATTTTATTTTTACCTCAAAACTGTTCAATGCAGGTGAAAGAAATATTTTTAACACAGACAAATGCCTTTAAACCATCAACAATGACTTCCTGATTGCGCAATGCAGAATGTCATGTTTAAATTTAAGTTTGACATGCATTCCAGATTCCGCCACTAGACGGTCAAGTGGTTATGGCTGCGGACTCACATTCAGAAGGTCATGGGTTCGAATCCCGCTCAGGAATAGTCCACATGAAATATTTGTTTTTACTTTTAAATTTTATTTTTACCTCAAAACTGTTCAATGCAGGTGAAAGAAATATTTTTAACACAGACAAATGCCTTTAAACCATCAACAATGACTTCCTGATTGCGCAATGCAGAATGTCATGTTTAAATTTAAGTTTGACATGCATTCCAGATTCCGCCACTAGACGGTCAAGTGGTTATGGCTGCGGACTCACATTCAGAAGGTCATGGGTTTGAATCCCGCTCAGGAATAGTCCACATGAAATATTTGTTTTTACTTTTAAATTTTATTTTTACCTCAAAACTGTTCACTGCAGGTGAAAGAAATATTTTTAACACAATTTGGACAATGCTCCCAACCTTAGTGGGAACAGTTTGGAGCGGGCTCTTCCTCTTCCAACATTTTTGTGCACCAGAGCACAAAGCAAGGTCCATAAAGACATGGAGGACAGAGTCCTGAACTGAACGCCATAGAACACCTTTGAGATGAATTAGAGCAGAGACTGAGAGCCAGACCTTCTCCACCAACATCAGTGTGACCTGACCAATGAGCTTTTGGAAGAATGATCCAGAGTTCTTATAAATACTCTCCTCAACCTTGTGGACAGCCTTCCCAGAAGAGTTGAAGCTGCAATAGCAGCAAAAGGTGGAGCAACATGTTACGTCCTGCTGCTGCCTGGCCTTCTTTCCCATCCAGTTCCCTTCGGCTCACCTGGTAGGTGTGGCCAATCTGCCTTGATTGGCAGATGGTGTCTAATTAAGACAGAGGAGGCCACACCAAGCCAGGCAGGGAGCAGAGCAGCAGGCTGGGTGATAATTTGTGTGGTGGTGGTTTGGGTTACTTTTGTCCTCAGCAATCTTAGATTGCTGGGTTTTGTTATGTTAGTTTGGGGTTGGACCTTGGTAGTTCTGATTTTCGGGCTTTGTTTAATTTGTGTTGATTAGGTAGTTTTCTTAGGCAGCCCTTAGCAGGGAGCTGCTGACTCCGACGGTCGTCATGGCTGGGTCGGCAGTCTCCCTGACTTCGTTTTCTTTTGGCCAAGGTTCCAACTCCGTTTTAGTTTGTTCCTTTTAACCTTAACCACTAATTCCTTTGCTTTATTTCAGGACACAGGTTTTCCGTTGATTTAAATAAAGCGTGTTCCTTTTATGTTGGTGTCCATCTTTAATGTTATTGTCCCCACTGACGGCCATCCCCCGCTAGACTCCGGGCCAGTTTGCTATTGGGGACGTAACAAACATCATATTGAACTCTGAGTTAGGAATGAGATGGAACTTTAGTTCAAATGTGAGTAAAAGCAGGAAAGCCAATACTTGTCCACATGCATCAGGTAACTCCAACCCCCACACAACCTGTTAGTTCAAATCCACATTAGGTACTACATGCTGCATTAACATATACATGGGCAAGTTAATGGCTCATCAGTGACCCACCATGACACAACAATGGGCTCTCGGACTGGAGGGGGGGAACTCTTCCCTGCGCAAATTTGCGCAAGCTTAAGAATTCTAGTGTTAAGAAACAGATCCACTTAGTTGAAGTATTCTCGTTTGACTCTAAACACACACAAAAAAACTTTTCCATAAAAAAGTCAGAGACCAAGTGTCTTTGCATGTTTTTGTAAATGGAAATCAGATTAATCAAGAAAACATGTAAAATCATCAGCCTGAACATTCATTGTTTTATAGAAAGGCCTGACCTTTGAGTGAGCTTGGATTTTTCTAAACTCAATGATCTTTTCTCATCAGTTTTATGGAGCTTCTGTCTGGTCACAAACTCAACAAACTGCATTTGTTCAAAATACAACATTTTATCATTTTATTAATTTTAGCTTTTTAAAAATGATTTTTGAGTGTCTTAATGCTCTGGCACCTCAACCTTTAAGGACTTTCATATCTAAGTTGCAGTTCCAGTAGATTAATTCATTCATTCAGATGAGATTAGATAAATTAAGATTAGATTAGATCAATCCCCCTTGAAAAAGAGGTCTAATCTCAACAGAATTTCCTGGTAAAATGAAGGCTATATAAAAATAAAATAAAGTAGAGTAGAGTAGAGTAGGTTTCCCTCTAAAAATATACTTAATCTCAATAGAATTTCCTGATAAAATAAAGGTTGAATAAAAATAAAACAAAATAAAATAAAATAAAAAAGTAAAGTAGAACAGAGTAGGTTTCTTTTGAAAAATCGATCTAATCTCTATAGAATTTCCTGGTAAAATAAAGGAAGAATAAAATAAATAGAGTAAAGTAGAGTATAGTAGGTCTCCTTTGAAAAATGGATCGAATCTCAACAGAATTTCCTGGTAAAATGAAGGCTAAATAAAAAGAAAATAAAGTAGAGTAGAGTAGGTTTCCCTCTAAAAATATATTTAATCTCAATAGAATTTCCTGGTAAAATAAAGGTTGAATAAAAATAAAATAAAATAAAAAAGTAGAGCAGAGCAGAGTAGGTCTCCTTTGAAAAATGGATCGAATCTCAATAGAATTTCCTAGTAAAATAAAGGTTAAATAAATAAATTAAATTAGATTAAATTAGATTGGATTAGATTAGAAATTGTTTATTTCAAGCAATCAAAACAGGATTAAACATAAACAACAGAGATGTTCATCCATACAAATTCATGTTAAACACAGAATAATTAATCATCTAATCAAACATAGCTTGAAAGGGATTTTTTCCCTTTATTTTTCTTACATGAACTTTAAAATAATCAATTTGTTGTGATCGTTTTTTTTCATTCTTGAATCAATAAAAACCGACTGTCAATTAACCTGCAGTTCACCAGTTGTCCGCTAGGGTTCACTGTTACTCCGGTGTTGGTTTAGCAGAATCTGCCCTCCGAGACTGAACAGTAAATATGCAGCAGGGAGACATTAAAACAGCTCTAACGCTTCATAACGATAATGATCTACATTTGAGAGGACATTTTAAGATGAAATAGTGTTTTTTTTTTTTTGGCTGTTGTCTTTAGCAAACACTTAGTCTTGAGCTTTTTGATTGACTAAATGAATTCACTTCCTTCACATTAGTATCAAAAAGTCCCTCGTTGGTAAAATCTCAAATTGACCGCGTGAGGAACTAAAGCTCCAATGTTTTGGGTGAGTTCTCCTCCAGAGGATCAGAGGATACATTCTGTATGTCATCTATTATTGATGGCCTTGAGTCATGTTACCTTCAGCCATGTGAGCTGCTTCTATAGGCGTTCAGGTGGAGCGGGAAGTGAGCGCGCGCCTGCATCTCAGCTGATGTGTGATGCGGGTTTGCGCTCGAAGCTCCACTGTTTTCACATTTTGAACTTTGGATTTTTTCACATTTGATCAGAGGTGATCCAGCTTCCATTGATCATTTGCTGATCCAATTACAAGTGTTTGCTGATTCTTTCTGGGAGTCTATTGGCTGCCCGCGCGCGCTCCGCCCCCCCTCCCTGACGGCCACTGCGCTGCTCCAGCACGCAGACTGGATCTCCTCCAGAGACGCCGTCCAACTTTCTGCTTTAGGTTGGAGGAACTTTTTTTTTCTCTCCTAGAAACTAAAACATCGCCTCCCTCCTCCGCATTCCTCCTCCTCCCCCGAGTTCTCCTTTGCAGCATGAGGTGCCAAAATGGCAAGGAGTAGCAGGTCAGCCGCGCGGACCCTGGAGGATTTGACGCTGGATTCGGGTTATGGTGGAGCCGCAGACTCCTTCAGGTCTTCCAGTGCGTCGCTGTGCTGCTCGGAGGCGCATGGCGGGAATTACTGGCATTTAACCGACTCCATGCACAGTCGACACAACAGTCTGGACACCGTCAACACGGTCCTGGTGGAGGACGCCGAGATCCTGGAGTGCAGCGGGCGGTGCGCGAAGCTGCCCGAGCTTGAGGATGTTCCGTGGAGCTTCGGGGAAGTGGCGCGCGCGCTGACCAAGGACGAGGAGATGAGCCTCGCGCCGCCGCCGCAGGACGTCCTGCTGCGGCTGTCGGTGCTGGTCAGCCGCGTCCTGGTGCGCGTCGCCAAGGAGGCGCAGCGCCTGAGTTTGCGCTTCGCCAAATGCACCAAATACGAGATCCAAAGTGCCGTGAAGCTCGTGCTGTCGTGGAGCGTGTCCGTGGGCTGCGTGAGCGCGGCCGTCGGCGCCCTGTCCCTGTACAACATGAGCACGGAGGAGGACAAGTTCAGCCGCGGCAAGTCGGCGCGCTGCGGACTCATCTTCAACGTGGGCAAGTTCTTCAGGTGGATGGTCGACAGCAGGGTGGCGGTGAGGATCCACGAGCACGCGGCCATCTACCTGGCTGCGTGCGCGGAGAGCCTCTTCCGCGAGGTGTACGCGCGGGTGCTGCGCAGCGCGCTGCTGGAGCGCGACAACGGCATCCCCAAGTTCACCGTGGAGACCCTGGAGCAGGCCGTGAACGGGGACGCGGAGATCTGGGGGTGTCTGCAGCCGTGGCAGCACCTGATCTGCGGGAAGAACGCGAGCGGTGAGTCCAACAGGCTCCGACCAGTCTGGGTCTGGACTCAGGAACTCTGAAGTTCTCAGTCCTGCAGCTGTTGCATTTTGGTGCATGCAGGCGGCAGACGCAGCTGCTCTGCTGCATGCAGGGATGAGGTTTTCCCAGCATCCTTTTGGCTCCTGTCAGTGGAGACCTCTGCTTCCTTCAGTGGTGCTTCATGCAGAGTTTTGTCATTCATTCTTCCATCCTTGCAGATAAGTGTCTGCTCTGAGTTTTTTCATTTCTAAATCATCAGGATTAACACACTTTTGTTGTTGCTGGAGCTGCAGTAGCTTTCTGCAACAGGTTTACATAATAAAAAGGCCTTGGAGACGAGTATCCAGAGAGAGCCAATGATGCAAACAGAAGTTCTGCAGGTGAGGAGGACACTCCCATCCTCTGCTGCAGATGTTCTGCTCCGTCATCAGGACAGCTGGAGTCAGTTTGAATGGGTACGGATGCAGCAGACTGCAGTGGAACATGTGTGCAGCTTCTGCTCGGTCTGAATATCAGTTTCTCTGCAGACCACTTGGTATTCACGGGGAGGCTCCAGCCGTGGAGAAGGTGTGGAGTGTTCGGTGCATTGGACCCATGGATATTAGCATGTCAACATCCGGGGTGATTGGAAAATTGACATAATGACGAAGGCTAGAAAAAAAAAGAGATGGCCAATGAAACCGGTTTGAACTTTAAATGTGTAAAACTGAAAGTAAAATGTATAATAACCTGCAGAAACCTTAAATATCTTCATGCTCATTGATTTGGTTTGATAGTTCTGCCTATGAGTCGTCAACTCTTTTGTTGCTCCTTATTATTACAGATATTCTAGAACATGTGTTGAAGTCAAGGCCCAGGGGCCGAATCCGGCCCTCCATGTGATTATATCCGGCCCTCCAGATCATTTTATTTTATTATTATTAATAAAAGGATTAATTATCCTGCTCTCAATCCTAATGAGTATAATTTTGACAAAATATATTTTTATGGAGAGTAAAATATTGAAAGTTCTTTAAGGTTTAAGTTGATTTATTCTGGAATAATATTCCTGTCTTTTTATTAGTCATAACTAAGTTAAAAAGTTACGGTTTTAAAAATTGGCATTCTTCGAGTTTTTGGACTATTTTGGCATTTAATATGATTTTTTTTTAGTCCATTTGGAGTTTAGCTAATATTTCAGCTACATGCTAGCTGTTTTAGCTAATTTATTCATTCGTTCATCTTCGCCTCTTCCTCCCTTTCGGGGTCGCGGGGGTGCCGGAGCCTAACCCGGCTACTGATGGGCGAAGGCGGGGTTCACCCTGGACAGGTCGCCAGGTCGTTTTTAAAGCTTTTTAGGCTGTTTTGGAGTTTAGCTAATATTTCAGCTCCATGCTAGCTGTTTGGCTAATTTACCGGTAGGCTTTTTTGATTTGTAATTTTTTAAGGCTATTTTGGAGTTAGGCTAATATTTACATGCTATCTGTTTTGGCTAATTTAGCCTTTTTTTCAGACAATTTTGAAGTTTAGTTATTTTTTCAGCTACATGCTAGCTTTTTTGGCTAACCTAAGTTGCTTTTTTCTTTTCTTTTTTTTAAGGTTAATTTTTAATTTAGTTAATGTTTTAACTGGCTCTCAGCTTCAGCGTTTTCAGCTATCAGCTTCAGTGTTTTTAGCCATCAATTTCAGCATCTTCAGCGGCCAAATTCAGCTTACTTCATTCACGCTAGCATTATCTCAGGTAATGCTGTATATCTAGTTAATAATAATGTTAAAAGTTATGGTTTTAAAAATTTAGTTTTAGAGAGTTCAATAAATGTTCATCCTGTTCGGCCCGCGACCTAAGGTCTCTTTTGGATTTCGGCCCCCTGTATGATTGACTTTGACCCCCCTGTTCTAGAAGCTCCTCATACAGCTCTGGTGCACGCCGCTGCCTCATGCACACATCTGTGATCACAGGCAGTAAAATCTGCAGTGGCGCGGATGGGCAGCAGCTTGGTGAAAAACCACTGAAGATGCACATTTTGCTCAGCTTAAATATTTACAGCACAAAGTTCTTTGAAACGTCCGTGTTGGAAGTGGGTCTTATTCTCCAGTAGAAATAGTTCTGCAGTTTTTCTGGTAATGCTGCGTTCTTCAGGTTCCTGGATACTTTTATGCTGCTGAGATGTAAAGGGAAGAGTTGTGAAATCCTAACCCTCAAACTCGGGTGTCTTTAGTGTTTCTGTTAATGCTGGTGATCTCTCTCTGTAATGAGGATTATTTGAAAACCTTTATTGCTTCTCCTCCAATAAAGCCCGTTCCCTTTGCTGAGCTGACTGAATACTTTAGTAGATTTGCAGTTGTTCACAGATCTGTGGAGCATAGAAGCTGAATGCAGCTTCTCCATGTTTTGTTCTGACTCTAGGAACTGATAAAAGACC